>NC_088693.1:41765499-42131332 GCF_028017835.1 Emys orbicularis | reverse complement strand
GTGATATACAGGAGGTCAGACTAGATAATCCAGTGGTTCCTTTTGACTTCTAGTGCATATTATGTTTTTGTTGTTTTTGGTTTTTTTAAAGTGGGAGAAGAAAAAATATAATCAGAGCCCCATGTATTCCATGATTCTGTGCCAGTGAAATTTGCCGTGGAATTTGACGTGGAATTTGACATGGAATTCTCCTTGTGCTGCAGAATCGTCAGCTTTTGGGGTTTTTTTTAAACCAGGTTCTCATTCTTGTGATTGCAGAGAGAATCTGGAAAATGTGAACAGAGTGTAAACCTGTACAGCCATATCTTCCTGAGTTTCAGTAACCCAAAGCAAAACTACTCTGCAGAAGCCATCTAGTAATGGAAGTGTCCATCAAACTTCTGAAGGTTTTGCAGTTTCTCATTCGCTGGCAAGGTACTGTCAGATACACATACTGAGGCTCAGCAACTAGAGGAGTAATTCCTGTTCATAGGACTACATCCTGCACTCAGTAGGGTCACCAACCTCCTGGTTTCTCTGGGAGTCTCCCAGAATCAGGCTCTATCTCCCAGAGGCTACTGAAGCCAAACCGGGAGATTATAGGCCGCTAAAAGTCTGGCGGCGTAGTGGGGCTAAGGCAGGCTCCTTGCCTGTCCTGGCCCTGCGCTGCTCCTGGAAGCGGCCGGCACATCCCTACAGCCCCTAGGGAGGGCATGGGGTCTCCACGCGCTGCCCCTGCCCTGAGCGCCGACTCGGCAGCTCCCATTGGCCAGGAACTGTGGCCAATGGGAGCTGCGGGGGTGGTGCCTGCAGGCAGAGGCAGTGCGCGCAGCCTCCTAGCCCCCTCTTCTCCCCTCCCCCAGAGGCTGCAGGGATGTGCTGGCCACTTCCAGGAGCATCGCAGGGCCAGGGCAGGCAGGGAAGCTGCCTTAGCCCCACTGCACTGCCGCCTGGGAGCCACCCGAGGTAAACACCGCCTGGTGGGAGCCTGAACCCCTCACCTCTCCCGCACCCCAACCCCCTGCCCCAGCTGTGAGCCCCCTCCAGCACTCAAACTCCCTCCCAGAGCTTGCACCCTGCACCCCAACCCCTTGCCCTAGGCTCAGCCCAGAGCCCCCTCCCACACTCCGAACCCCTTGGCCCGAGCCCAGAACCTGCACCCCCTTCCACACCCCAACCCCCTGCCCCAGCCCGATGAAAATGAGTGAGGGTGGGGGAAAGCGAGTGACGGAGGGAGGGGGGATGGAGTGATGGGGTGAGGACTCAGAGAAGGGGCCAGGCGGGGGTGTTTGCGTTTGGGTGATTAGACAGTTGGCAACCCTAGCGCTCAGTAACCTTTACCAGTGCATCTTCACTGACTGCAGGGGGACAGTGTAACTGATAGGAGAGTTTGGACCAAAGGCTGCAAAATTGCCCTTTTCTTCCCTCACTGAGATCTCAAAGATGTGCACATTCTGTTTCCAGCCCCTCCAGATTCAGTTCTAAGGAAAAGCTGTTTTTTGACAACACAAACTTGTTCTGAACAATTCCTCCTTCCACTGATACGGTTAGTGTTTTCCTCTAGCTCTGTTGTGCTTAGGGGTTGTGTAACACAGATCAGTATTTTATTGTTACTTGCCATATGAGTGTACAACTTTATGAGGGCATGTGTTGACTAAAACCTGAGCAATAAACTCTTTGCCTTCTCAGACAGAATTGTACTTGCATGACATATTTTAACTGGTTGCTAAGTGGCACGTGCATTTATAAACTATGACAAAATTTTGTGGAGCTACAGTATACACATTTGCAATTTTAAATGAAAATGTCTGAGCAGCTTCCTTTATGCCAGGACAAATTTACATAAAGGAAAGAGAACAATAAGTTCTGCTTGATAATATGTATAAATTTAAAGCAAGAAATAGTCACTTATTTTTAGTAGCAAAGATGCTTCTAAGGAATTAGTTTAGAAGCAAAACACACAACGATCAGGAGGCAATATCCCATGGCAGTGAAATGATCTATGGAAATAGCATTTTCTTTTCTGGGATGTACACAGGAATGGCTTATAGATCCAACATTTTCGACTTGTAAAGGAACTGGAGACATCAAACATAAAAGAAACTTGCTTTACTTGCAATAGTATTACATCTTCCATTAACAACAAATGTATTTTAATCAGTGATAATAACAAGGAGCTATTTTAAGAACAATTAGTATTTGTTTTCATTTCATTATACAGTTGCAATAGTGAACCACTCAGATTTTATTAAGACTTGTGAATTCTCTCCTTTTTGAAAATTATTAGTTCCTTCCATCTACTTTAAATATTTGACTCCACCTGAAAATGAACAAAAAAAATAGAAAGTGTTAAATATACCATTGATGTGTGATTCAAATGCTCGTTCATGTGACAAATGACAAAAACATCAATGACAAGGCACTTTGCAAACATGAATTAATGACTTACACCACTCATCAGTTATTGTTATTCCAAGAAACATCACTTCTGGAGAATGGGAGAGGCAGGGAGTAATAACGCTAGAAATGAATTAGGCTAGCAATTAAGTGGTACTGGAAGGATGGTAAACGAGACCTGATCCAGCTGCACTGTTAATTTCCCACCACCCTTTGTTCAAAGATAACTGAAATGGTGCTTGCCTAATAGAAAGGAAGCCTCATTACTTCCACCCACACTGCATTAGGTGTAAAGCACAGAATAAGCATCTTGGGCACAATCCTACGATCCTTTCTCAGTCAAAATTACCCTCCAGAGAAAGGGCAGAAAACACTGCATCAGCACAGCTGCAGCATTTAAATGAAGACGCTCCTACACCGATAGGACAGCTTCTCCCATCAGCGTAGTTAATTCACCTCCACAAGAGGCAGTAGCTATGTCTGCAGGAGAAGCTCTTCCATTGACATAGCACTGTTTACACAGGGGATTAGGTCGGTTTAACTACGTCACTCGGGGGGGGTGTGGATTTTTCACACCCCTGAGCTATGTAGTTGTACCGATATAGGTCTGTAGTGTAGACCTGGCCTCCAAGCATGACAGCTTAATACAAGGTGGAACAGATTGTTTAGTATAAGTAGTTAACACATATTGTAAGGAACAGCTCAAAGTGAAGTGGCCCGTTAACACCTTTGCAGGAATAGGACAAAAAAGTGGGATTAATGGTTTACAGATTGTTGTAATAAACCATAAATCCAGTGTCTTTATTCAGACCATGATTTTTAGTGTCTAGAAAAGTTATGAATTTAAACTCCCCGGCTCATCTTCTGAAGGTGTTGTGCAGGTTTCCTTTGAGGCTGAGGACTGAGAGGTCTGATATGGAGTGATCATTTTGTGAAAAGTGTTCATTCGCGGGTGATACAGTGTTTTTGTCTTTTATCGTTTTTCTGTGCGAGTTCATTCGAGAGTGTAGTGATTGTCTGGTTTCACCCACATAGTTGTTGAGGCATTTAGTGCCCTCAGTGAGGTTTACCCCATGTTGTGATGGGTACATGTAGGACCCATGGATCTTGAAAGGTTATGTTGTGGGGAGTACTGATCATCATAGCAGTGGAGATATGTCTGCAGGTTTTGCATCTGTTGTTCTGGCAGGGTCTGGTGCTGCTTTGAATTGGTGGATCCTGGTCTGTGGGGAGCTTGTGTCTGATAAGCCTGGCAGGTTTTGGGGCAGAGTTGTTTGAAGGCCAGAAAAAGGGGCTGGGGAAAGACTTCTTTCAGGATGTGGTTCCCATCAAGTATAGGTTGTAACTGTTTGATGATACTGTAATGCTGTAAACCAAGTGCCAGCTCTTACCAAATCTGTAGGCGTCACCTGAGCACTGACAAATTCATAGCGGAAAACAGACCAGCTCACTTGTATGTTACTGTTGTTCAACATAGGTGTCAGACTTGTAAGGATGTGTTTTAGACTCTCTATAAAAAACTTATAAGATGCTGCATGCGTTAACCTTACTTGTAATGTCTCTATTCCATGCTACAAGGTTTGTTTTACAATTGTAAAAATGCCTACTCTGAACTTTTGAACTCAGATGGGAAGAGTGGTTCTCCCCAGCCATCCAGGACGACTACCAAAATTAAGTGGACCATTACAGAACTAAAGCTTTGTTAATTCTCCCATCCAAATATGGAGAGGTACGTGCAGAAGGCCTCATCCCATCAGTTTGAAAGCTAGAAGATGAAAATAAAAATAACTAATACGAAGATTTTTCACTTGTTTGCAGTTTGTACTCTCACAAGGGCTGGAGCTAAGAAACAAAAACCAGAGATCCCCAGGGTCAATCTAGGATTAGCCCTAAAAGATATTCAGTGCTGACAGATTACTACATCTGTCACCTTTTGAAACCATAAACTGAATTAGAATAATAGAATATCAGGGTTGGAAGGGACCTCAGGAGGTCATCTAGTCCAGCTCCCTGCTCAAAGCAGGACCAATTCCCAACTAAATCATCCCAGCCAGGGCTTTGTCAAGCCT
This sequence comes from Emys orbicularis, assembly GCF_028017835.1. Lineage (NCBI taxonomy): Eukaryota > Metazoa > Chordata > Testudines > Emydidae > Emys > Emys orbicularis. The sequence goes on along the minus strand of NC_088693.1, from coordinate 42,126,887 downwards.
GACCTTAAAAATCTCTAAGGAAGGAGATTCCACCACCTCCCTAGTGCTTCACCACCCTCCCAGTGAAAAAGTTTTTCCTAATATCCAACCTAAACCTCCCCAACTGCAACTTGAGACCATTACTCCTTGTTCTGTCATCAGGTACCACTGAGAACAGTCTAGATCCATCCTCTTTGGAACCCCCTTTCAGGTAGTTGAAAGCAGCTATCAAATCCCCCCTCATTCTTCTCTTCTGCAGACTAAACAATCCCAGTTCCCTCAGCCTCTCCTCATAAGTCATGTGCTCCAGCCCCCTAATCATTTTTGTTGCCATTTATCATTCATTTATCATGATTTATGTATATTTGTTGCCTGCTTTAACTCTGCCTCTCTCATTTCTTTTTTTCTAATTAATAAATCCTCAATTGGTTTATTACAGGCTTGGCTACCAGTGTTGTCTTTGGTGTGAGATCTACGGGCTTGTCTCCACTTACTGAGGGATCGACGTGCAGCAATCAATCCACCGAGGGTAGATTTAGTGGGTCTAGTGAAGACCCGTTAATCAACCGCCGATCACTCTCCTGTCGACTCCGGTACTCCACTGGAATGAGAAGCATAAGGTAAGTCGATGGGAGAGTTTCTTACCTTATGAAGGTGTAGACATCCCAAAAGGTCAACCTAAGCTACGTCAATTCCAGCTACGTTATTCACATAGCTGGAGCTGCGTAACTTAGGTCGACTGAGCCCCACAGTGTAGACCTGCCCTTACATACAAATTGATCTGGGGTAAGTGTCTCATCTCTTGGGAGCAACCTGAATATTTTTTTGGGGGGGGGGGGGGGGGTTTGGTGTATGTGACCATTGATCACTAAGTCCACCGGGTGGCAAGTTAGACTGGAGAGCCTAAGGGGACTGTCTGACTCCATGGTGAGACTGTTATAGTGATCCAGGAGTTCACATTTGTTAAAGTGTTGATGAAATCTAATTATAGACCCTACCACCAGTTTGAGGCTGTCTGCCCTGCTTTTGACATCCTCCCTGAGGTTGGCACTCATGGTCGTGAACCCTACAGACTGTGTGACAGAGACCTCATATTGTTCATATGGGATGGTAGTGACAACTAGAGGTGTGAGGTCATCTATCCAGAGGATGAAAATATCATCCAGGTATCTCTGGTATATCAGTGGGTTCATGGTGCGTTTATCCAGAAATGACATAAATATATAGTTGAACAACTTCTTCAAGGTACCTTCAGTATCCCCTTGAGGGCAAGTTAATATCAGCACAGTGTATTAGAGCAAATATAAGCAATATAGCTAATTGCCAAAGCTCAAGACTTTATTTATGGCTGTTACTGGGTAATGGCTGTATAAATACCCTCTTCCACTGTAGTTCTCCGTATCCACAGAACGTATCGGTTGCGTACACTATGTAGTGCTCATTTAGATAATTACCTCTACCAAATATAAATACCTACATTTTATATAATATATATATATAAACCCATAAAAATCCTACATTAATTTAAGGTTAATCTTCCAGCAGTTCATTTCCTCACAACACAAGCACTAAAAAGGAAATCAGAAGTTAAGACAACATTCAGATCCAACCAAACGCATTATTAGCCTGCTACCAGTATGATACTCAGCCACATCAGCACACTAGGATCTACTCTAACACATTCACTTTCAGTTCACCAATGACAGCTATGCAAGATTCTCTGGTGTGGAATGCTTTCTGATAGAAAACTTGCTGGTGGAGGGAAATCATTAGTCTAGGAAAACGCTGACTTTTAAACACTGCCTGAAAGCTAATATGAGATACTGGCCAACTGCAATAAATCAATAACATAATGATCTTTTAAAATTCTAGACTGAGAAGTTATATTTCTGTATTTGTAGAGTTTATCTCATAGAACTGTGGTCTAAACTGCACAATCAGAAACCAAATTACTAAACATATTTGGAACATACTATCAGCTTCCTGGATATTGTCAGTGATTTGTGCAACCAGGTCACAGATCTTATTCCAGATAGTACTCATTAGTGGTATTTGTTTTTTCTCTAAATATGATGTTGTTCAGGTAAATCTTTGGGGGGTTCACTTTGAAGAGTATAGGAATGCATGACTATGCATAATGGTAGAGCCAAATCCTATCCTCAGATACTTTACTCAATTCCCATCTAAGTCAATGGCAGCTTGGGGGGCAGGTGCCTTAGGACATAGTTTGACTGAAATGATTAGCAATGGATAGTGTGTCCTATAAAGGCATGAAGTCTTAAGATTTGTAGAGTTTCATCCTTAGTGCTCCCCCTGCTGGTAGTGAAAAATTAAAATAAAATTGCAAGCACCTTTATTTCAATTGGATTTATGACTGAGTAATTCTAAAATTCAGGTGTTTGCCAAAGTGAGTCAACTATTCCCAGTAAACTTTTAATATATTAGCTAATTTGATGATAGAATATACTAGAAACCCATGATGTTTAAAAACATTGTATTGTGTTTGACATGCGCAATCTCTGACAAAGTTAATGCAATGCAATTTATTTTCAAATGGCATCCAAGTATCACAAACTGCCTTTACAGAGGGGAAGGGAAGACGAGAGTGAATTGTTTAGAGAGCTCAGTACAGAAGCATGAAAGAAACAAGGAGGACTGAACATAAACTCAGCCATTTCAAAGCAGTTATTGGATCAAATTCAGGACCTACGCCCTGCTAGGGGAGAGCGGGTACTAAAAACAGTGTGAATGCATGGCCCAGTACCCTGCCCCCAGATTATTCCTAGACAGGAGTAATCTGAGCAGCTGTGCCTGGGGATGTGTGTGCCAAAAGACATAGACCACCCCTGACTCCTTGTCTCACCTCAGAACATCCCATACTCTAACAACAGAGCGCCTATGGAACATGGACCTATGGAGCATGAACCCCCTCTGTGCAGTTTTTTGGTTATGGACCTATGCTCAGCTCAAGGGCTGAATTCAGCCCATGGTCTGTAAATTCTGTGTGCCAAAGTTCTCTGTTGGTGTGAACTGAAGCAGGGTCAGATTACCTCTGCACTCAAAACACGTATGTAATGTCCATTGAGTGCAATGGTATTTGCATGTATGGATCTAAAAGAAGGATTTGATCCTGAGTTTCTTATTTAGACAACTTGTAAATTTACGTATGCAGGACAGAACATCCCCACACAAGTTCTGTTCATTTAGACAAAGGCCAGGTTTGATTATCCCTCCTGTTCACTAGTGTCTGAACAGTAGAACATACTCTACTTCCACAATTCCAACAGCCAAATCTTTTTAACTAAAACATGAGCAAACTTCTATGGAAGGGCTAAAACAAACGGTTTGAGTCCACCTAAAAATCCTAAGTGAAATAGGTTTGTTGGTCTCACATCAGTGCATATGATGAAAGCACACTGACTAAACAGATCGTCTCTATTCACGATGAGTTTTGGACTGAGATAATATGCATATGTACAAGACTAAATTACTTTTCATCCAAGAGATATTTATGGGTGTGATCTATCAAGGCTAAAGTGGGGATGCTCATTGTACTCCTGCATGCAGATAGAGAAGACTTTAGATTGTGCATTTTAATCTCTGCACTATTAATATTAAAATACAGCTTTTCAACTGATATAAACATAAATTCCAAAGACTTGTGTTTATTATGTTGAGATCTAACACAGAACAAAAAAATCAGCAATTTTAAAAGAGGGATAAAACAAAACGGTAGCACAGTTCTAGCTTATTGCCCAGTTAAAACTAGGGGACCACAATTTCAATGCAAGTTCTAAATAGAGAGTGGCACTGGCACTGGGCCCTATATTGTCACAGCTGTTACAGGAATGAATAGTATCTAGCAAATTTTGGGGTTATGTATACGATAGATAACAATAATGCAGGCCACGTTTTCAAAATGAAAACATGACCTGGATTATTGTTATCATATATATATATAACCCCAAAATAGTGACACTATTCATATCATGAAAGCTACTTTGATTATTTTTCCCTGTGCTCCAGAGTGCAGTATTTCTCACTGCAAATTCAAGCCACCAGATAAACCTGGATTAGAATTAAAGTTCTAAAACTCCAGTATCATTACACTTAAAAATACAGTTCAGAAAACTAATCTGAGCCCAGTTTACTTGTTCAATATAACATTATCAGATCCTGAAATTAGATACTATCGCAGTGATATTTAGCTTGCTGCATTCAAGGTTGAGTCATTGTTTCCACTGCAAACTCTATTTTTCAGAGTGCCTATTTCTGTCAAACTATTAACTCATCTGATTATGAGGGAGGCAACACAGGCAGCTCATTAACAAGCCTGATCTGCTCTATCATATCTTTTTATTGATGACATTAATTTGTACACCTGAAACCCTTTCTAGTCATTCGTGTTTCATGCACTTTTACTTTTTTTCGAATACTTTGGTTCCTCCCCTGGCTTCAAAATTAATTTGGTGGAGGAAATCCTGGGTATCTCTTTTTACAGAACAGGACACAGATGAGTGACTGAAAGATCTGCCTCTCTACTGACAAATTCAAGGGCTTATACATTTTGGGCAGGATGTCCAAAACTACCTAAGGGAATTTGAGTTTCAGTGGAAATTGGGTGCTCAACTCTCCTCTGCTCAATCCCACCCTTAGCTGACATGTAAAGAACATGATTTAATAGTTTTTAAAATGTATCCTAAAATTAACATTTAATAGAGACAAATGGGTTCTTAAACTGCAAAACAACGCAACCTCTGACTTTGACCCATAATCTCAAACGCCTGAGGCACTTTCGGAGTTCTGTTCTAGGAGCCGGGTATTCGGCATTGTGGGATGTTTATGAAGATAAACCTTGGGGACAAAGCCATACCTGCTGTAACCCCACTGAATAATGGTCTCTGGTTGAAGTCAATGGAGTAAACTCCAAGGAGTAATTTAGCCCTTGAGGTCGGTCACTTGACTAGTTTAGAGCAAGCTAACAAATCCCTGGGACACACTTTTAGTGTGCCCAGCATTTACATGTTTCCCTTTACAATCAATTTGCTGAAATGCCAATTAGTGGTTAGAAAACAGATTCCAATTTATACTGTATCAACTTATCCCTTGTGGGGATAAGGATAAGGGGTATGAGGAAATCAAGAGGAACAGATATGGTACGGAGTACTCCACTCAGAAACAAACAGTTATATTTTGCCAAATAAAAGCAGGCCCAATCCTCAGTCCTTACCCAGCTAAAACAGGCCAGAATGTCTTTTCAGACCTCCAGACACCTGGCTGTGAAGGTGAATCCAGCACCTGAACCTGCTCAGTCATATTACTGAACACAGTGCCTTCACCTGGCATCCTCCAAACACAGCCCTTGCCTTGTCCAGCCGGGCTGCACAGCCTCCCACCAGCCCCTGACCAGCTATGCCAAACAGCACGCTGTCTGCACACACAGCATGGGTTTTGTCCAAGAAGAAAGTAATGTCTACACTACAGCTTATGTCAGCAGAACTTATGTCACTCAGGGGTGTGAATAAACCACCCCACTGAGCAACATAAGTTACACTGGCCTAACTGCTAATGTGGACAGCGGGAGAAGCTCTCCCACCGATATAGCTTCTGCCACTCCTGGGTGGTTTTATTATGCCAACTGGAGAGCTCTTTCCCATTGGCATAGAGTGTCTTCACTAGATACTCTGCAGCAGCTGCGCTGCAGCGCTGTACGTGTAGACATGTCCCAATACTGAACCTTTTCTCAGGAGCAGGTAGAGAATTTGGCTTCCTCTTCCTAGGCAGGCACCTGAACCAAATTCCACAATTGCTTTTGAAGTCTAATAATTAACATTAGCTTGATGAGGGTTCTGTTAAAGGACATGCCAGTTTAGAACACACACTGACTTCAGTTTTTAACATGCTGCATAAATATGTTTGGGGAAGACATTTGAAAAACAGATTCTTTTTGCTTTGTATCAAAAATGGAAAAGGGTGACACAGTGATCAGACAGGTAGAGGCAGTTCTTTAATGTTTTTTTTAATAGTTCTTTGAGTTAGGCAGCTTCAGAGTAATCATGGCATGTGATTTACTAATATACTACATCAGTGTAACTTAAATTAAACAGCATTGCCAAAAGCTCTGATATGTCAGACATCCAGTTGGCTTTATTTAATTTTGCCACTTATATCTGCTATACTTCTCTCAAATAGTCCTATCAGGTTTGTGGTTTTTCAAGAAGAGCTTCCACATTAAAACAGAATGCAGATATCATGCTGATTAAATTGTTTCTTGACTTTACACCTCCACTTGTTTGTAATCTTTTAAGGACCCAGTAGCATGGAAAGCTCATATATACTGTACCTGCTAGTCCAGGGGTGGGCAAACTGTTTGGCCCGAGAGCCACATCTAGATATAGAAATTGTATGGTGGGCCATGAATGCTCATGAAATTGGGGTTGGGGTGAAGGCTCTGGCTGGGGGTGTGAGCTCTGGGGTGGGGCCAGAAATGAGGAGTTCAGGGTGCGGGAAGGGGCTCCAGGCTGGGGCAGGGGTTTGGGGTGCAGGGGGGTGAGGGCTCCATCTGGGGTTGCAGGCTCTGAGGTGGAGCTGGGGAGGTGCAGGAGGGTGCTCCAAGCTGGGATCAAGGGGTTTGGAGGGCAGAAGGGGGATCAGGGCTGGGGCAGAGGGTTGGGGCATGGGAGGGGCTCAGGAGTGCAGGCTTCAGGTGGCACTTACCTCAAGCAGCTCCCGGAAACAGCAGCAGCATGTCCCCCCTCCAGCTCCTATGTGGAGGCGCGGCCAGGTGTCTCTAGTCTGCGCGCTGCCCCATCCACAGGTGCCGCCCCTGCAGTTCCCATTGGTCGTAGTTCCCGGCCAATGGGAGCTGTGGGGGCAGTGCTTAGGGCAGGGGCAGCGCGCAGAGCCCCCTGGCTGCCCCTAAACGTGGGAGCCGGAGGGGGGACATGCCACTGCTTCTGGGAGCTGCGGCACGCATGCGCGGAGCAGCCCCCAACCCCACTCCCGAGCTGGAGCATGGGAGCGAGGCAAGCCCCAGACCCCGCTCCCCAGCAGGAGCTCGAGGGCCGGATGTGGGCCGCGGGCTGTAGTTTGCCCTCCCCTGTGCTAGTCCTACCTCCATTGGTATTTAAATCCTCACTTAGTATTACTGATGCAAGAGATCACATTTTATTTGACTTAAGCCTTTTTTTTGTCTTGCTTCAGAACTGCAAAGAGTGCTGTGATGGCAAAATGTGGGTGGCAAGGGGACAGGGAGAGTTCTTTAATGTTCTTATTTTGTATCTCATATTCCTAGCCAGTAAATATAGGTATTTTCAGCATTTCTGATAACTGAGGCCCCAACTGAAGTTATTTTCCTAGAACAGCGGTAGCTCAGCTAATCTCAGCAGTGACATTGTCTGAATATTCATACAAACATCACATATAACTAGTATAAATTAGCTGGTCATCAAAAAAATGCACAACTGTGGGGGGCGGGAATGAAGAGGTTTCTGAAGGCCATGGGGCCAGATCCTCCTCCCTGATACTGTTTCATTGCATTGCTCTGAAGAGTGCAAAGGGATAGTAAAGCTTCCCTAAATGGGCAGGTGAGGATTCCTCGTGTGTAGAGGAATTTCCAAGTGATGTATATATTTTGTAGATGGCCTTAACTCCCCTTTCCTGGATTCTCCAGTGTAGAGAATATGTTGGGGCAGGAAGGGAGGTAGCTGGAGCACAATGCATTTGATGACCCTTGGCCAGCGTAATAGTGTGACAACCTGACACCCCAATATTCACCACTGTCATGTAATTAGGATATGTTTTATACAAAGTATGTCTTGTGAGGTGTCGCTCTAAAAGTCTTGATCTGCTAGACAGTACTATCTCATTGTATTGTATGCGCTCTCGTCGTATGTGAAGTTATGAAGTTTGACAATGTATATGTTGCTGAAACATGTCCTGAGGTTGAAAACACCCACAAGCAGCCTTTCAGGTATGACAGTAAAAAGGCCAAACAATGTTAATGGTTTATTGAGGAAATGCTCACAAGGATTACTCCAGGAACTGTGTACAATAGAAACCTCTCAGAGACAGCACTACACAATAGGAACTGTTTACGCCAGGTCACAGCAAAAGAGCTTTCCAGCAAGTGGGGAGAAGATATAAAAGGGGGAAAATTACATTATGGGGGGGAACTCACTCTCCCTACAACAACACACCTGGAAACACCTGAAGAACAAAGACTGAACTGTGGGAAGTGATGGTCCTAGGCTAAAAGGATTTTAGCCTGTGTATGAAAACCTGGGAAAGCCAAGGTAACTTGTGCCTTAAGAATCTGCCAGCCTGTTTATCACTCAAGGTGAGAATTTGCTAATTTATATCCTACCTATCTAGTGTGTTAAGCTCAGTTTGCGGTTTTTGTTTATTTACTGAGGAAATCTGCTTTGTTCTGTTTGCTATCACTTATTATCACTTAAAATTTACCTTTTGTAGGTAATAAACTTATTTCTTGTTTATACCAAAACCCAGTTTGTGCAACTCATAACTGGGGGGTGGGAGGGGAGAGCTGTGCATATCTCCCTCCACATTGAGGGAGGGAGTGATTTTTATAAGCTTGTGCTGTACAGATCTCTCTATACAGTGCAAGATAATATTTTTTGGGGTTTACACCCCAAAGGAGGTAAGCATGTGAGTGCTGGGCAATCCCTAGCTAAGTCCTCCCACAGAGAGCTGATCGCAGGCTCTGTGTGATTCTACAGCTGGGTATGTCCCTACCTGTGTGTGTGCTGGAAAGGGCCTGTCATAGCAACACAGAGTAAGGGAAACCCAAGCTGCTGAGACAGGCAGGCTCTTTGGGACCTTAGCACGTCTGGTTGCAACGTGAAAGGGGGGTCCAACCTGTCACAAAAAGTATTTAGGGGACTATTACAATCTAGTATAGTTTAGAGCAGGGATTGGCAATCTTTGGCACACGGTTTACCAGGGTAAGGAAAAAGATCTTGGCGTCATCGTGGATAGTTCTCTAAAGATGTCCACGCAGTGTGCAGAGGCGGTCAAAAAAGCAAACAGGATGTTAGGAATCATTAAAAAGGGGATAGAGAATAAGACTGAGAATATATTATTGCCCTTATATAAATCCATGGTACGCCCACATCTCGAATACTGTGTACAGATGTGGTCTCCTCACCTCAAAAAAAGATATTCTAGCACTAGAAAAGGTTCAGAAAAGAGCAACTAAAATGATTAAGGGTTTAGAGAGGGTCCCATATGAGGAAAGATTAAAGAGGCTAGGACTCTTCAGTTTGGAAAAGAGAAGACTAAGGGGGGACATGATAGAGGTATATAAAATCATGAGTGATGTTGAGAAAGTGGATAAGGAAAAGTTATTTACTTATTCCCATAATACAAGAACTAGGAGTCACCAAATGAAATTAATAGGCAGCAGGTTTAAAACAAATAAAAGGAAGTTCTTCTTCACGCAGCGCACAGTCAACTTGTGGAACTCCTTACCTGAGGAGGTTGTGAAGGCTAGGACTATAACAATGTTTAAAAGGGGACTGGATAAATTCATGGTGGCTAAGTCCATAAATGGCTATTAGCCAGGATGGGTAAGAATGGTGTCCCTAGCCTCTGTTCGTCAGAGGATGGAGATGGATGGCAGGAGAGAGATCACTTGATCATTGCCTGTTAGGTTCACTCCCTCTGGGGCACCTGGCATTGGCCACTGTCGGTAGACAGATACTGGGCTAGATGGACCTTTGGTCTGACCCAGTACGGCCTTTCTTATGTTCTTATGTTCTTGTAGTGTATTGCACCCACTTTGGAAATGGGTGCAAAGTGGTGAAATGGTCCAGGCCTGGGTTTTCTGAGAGACAGTCCCCTCATTTTTTCAGAGTTGTGGTTTTAACCCCAGGACTTCATCCAAAGTTGTACAGCTGAAACAAACTCCTCTGATCTTTAGAAAACTGCATCTATTAAAATGTCGTTCATGTCAATTTGCCTGTGGAAAATATTTCTATTTATAAATCACACAAAGTGAGGCCAAGTAGCTGGATAAATCAAAGGGCCCAATTTCACACTGTATTACTCCAGTTTTGACCCTATATGACTCAACTGAAAGCTGTAAGTCATTTAGCTACCTGCAGACTTCCATTAAGCAAGGAAATAGGTGACCTTTTTAACCTCTGTGGAATGCACTTTCTGGCACCTGTTTTGGTGGCATAGGCATATTTTCTACTATGTGGTTTTCTTTTTGTGTTGCATGTGCAATATTTGTTATGTCTCTCAGTAGTGTTAGTAAGGACACTATATTCCAGTGCTGGGGTGGCCAACCTGTGGCTCCAGAGCCACATGCGGCTATTCAGAAGTTAATATGCGGCGCCTTGTCTAGGCACCGACTCCGGGGCTGGAGCTACAGGCGCCAACTTTCCAATGTGCCGGGGGGGTGCTCACTGCTCAACCCCTGGCTCTATCACAGGCCCTGCTCCCACTCCACCCCTTCCCACCACCACCCCGAGCCTGCCGTGCCCTCGCTCCTCCCCTGCCCAGAGCCTCCTGCATGCCATGAAACAGCTGATCGTGAGGTGCGGGGAGTGAGGGGGAGGCGCTGACGAGCGGGGCTGCCGGTGGGTGGGAGGCACTGGGAGCCGGGGGGGGGGGGAGTGCTGATGGGGGGCTGCTGACGTATTACTGTGGCTCTTTGGCAATGTACATTGGTAAATTCTGGCTCCTTCTCAGACTCAGATTGGCCACCCCGTTCCAGTGCATTGAACTACCATACCTTTACCTTCAGAATTAGCTTGTACTCATCAATAGTTAAGAGCTATGTCTATAATGTGATAAAAGAAAAGAGTTTATAGAAGAGATCCTGACAGCTCAGTAACTACATCTGTTTCTCTGCATTACAATCATTTCAGTGTATAGGTGCAATTTATCTCGCTTCTCCTTTTGGAAGATTCATATTCCCTCCCACGAACTCGGAATCATTAGGAACAGATAATGGTTGTGTCCAGAAGAAGACTCATCTCTCCAGCACCTGCCAGTAGCCATCATCAGCACAGGAAACCTTATTCTGGTCTTTGATGTGCATACAACATTTAGCCGTATAGGGAGACAGAGAAACATTACCAGGAAAGGAGATGTGAAGAGTACAAACAAAGGTAGTTTTCCCACAGCTGACAGGGCTTTCAGGCATCTTTGGGTAGGTCTACACAGTCCGGGTCGACAGACTTGGGTTTGTGGGGCTCATGCTAGCCGGAAAGCTAGCTGTGTAGACAGCACTTTGAAATGGCAGCTCAGGCTCAGAAGCCCACTCCCCTCCCTCGGCTTCAGACTGCGAGCTCCAGCCTGACTTGCAACATCTACACAGCTGTTTTGGGATGGTAGCATGAGCTCTGCGAGCTCGAGTCTGTTGACCCTGGCTGGGAGGCTCGCTGCTGCGTGCTGTGTAAACGTACTCAGACTTAGAGAGGTTTGATAGATTAACTCAGTGAAGTTGTGGCTTTTCTCCCATTTTAGCCAAACGAGCGAAGAGAAAGGATGCTCTTGTGGTTAAGACAATGGACTGGGATACTGGAGATCTGGGATCAGTACCTAGCTCTGCCACAGACATGTTGTGTGACCCTGGGCAAGTCACTTAATCTCCGTTCCCGTCTTCAAAATATCTTGTGTATTTAGACTGTAAATTCTTTGGGGGGGGCAGGGACTGTCTTTTATCAGATGTTTGTACAGCACCTAGTACAGAGAGGCTCTGCTCCCAATTCAGGCCTCTAGGCGTTACCTGAATATAAACAAGAAGAAAAAGTCTTTGCCATCAGTCAATACCTCTGCTCTCTGGCCTGGACTTTACCCAAAGAGAACATGTGCAAGAAGAAGACAATGTGGGGGAAATAGTCAACTGAACCTCAAACTTTTGCTTTCAGTTCACATTTTAAGCAAAAATTTTAGTTTAGTTCTTACCTGTTCTTAACTAATTCTCCCATCTCTAATCAAAACTCAACTGAAAATCCTTGGATGGAATAATTCCCTTTGTTTCCTTGCAAGCCTGAGAGTTGGACAGTGGTCAAAGTGAGCAGGAGCTCGTAGGAGCTGAGCTCCAGAGCATTTTTTTCAGCAGGCGATGAGAACCAGCACTCCTAGTGTATTAAAAAAAAAACAAATGGAATTCCGAGCCATAATCCATGTAGTCCAGTATCCTGCCTCCACAGTGGCCAGCACCAGATGCTTTGGAGGAAGGAACAAGAAGGTCCCCAAAAGGCAGCTGTAGGCTTATCTATCCCCCGCCCCGTGACAGTCTCATCCTATTACTTGGTAGCAAGAGACAAAACAAAACAACTTTAATTTGAAGCCGGAGATCTGGGTTCTATTACTGGCTCTGCCACATACTTCCTGTGTTACTTTAGGCAAGACATTTAGGGCTTGAGCCAACGCCCACTGAAGTCAAAGGGAATCTTTCCATTGACTTCAATGGGAGCTAGATTAGGCCCTTATCCTCACAATGTCCCAGATTGTCCATCTCCATCAATGGTATAATAATATTTTACCTATCCCACGGGGGTGTGGTACAGTTTAATTAATTTGCTCGTAAACTGATTGGAAAGTCTCAGATGGAAGATGTGAAAGGAATATGCAAGTGTGAAATCTTACTGCGAGAGGCACTGCTAAGTAGTTAACATTTAAAGCATGTTCTTAAGTGCCACTGAAGTCAAGTGAACACATGCTTACAAGCTTTAGGTTCTGATTAGTAAAGTTCTTACACATAGGTCCAAACTTAAGCATGTGAGCAGACCCACTGACTCCAATGGGACTACGCATGTGCTCAAGGTTACGCATATGCTTAAGTACCTTGTTGAATGGCAGCCTTACAGATACTCATATGCTTAAGATTAAGGACATGCTTAAATGTTTTGCTGATTGCTCATATTCTTTCTGACCATTCATACCATACATGTTCAAGCCCAAGAAGTTCTAAATGCCAGTAGTATTGATGATATGAAATGTCACAGGTGAATAGCAATACACTTATAACATAAAAACAAGCAAAAAGTCTAAGGCCAAATAGCTCATGATAATTTCCAAGAATCTTCCTCACCCAGTAACCCACTACTTTTACTTAGCATTGAAATCACGATATGGATTTGCATTTTGAAATAGTTGTCTTGGTGGTCTCTTCATGCTTTCTGAACATCTAACAGTTAGCTAAGCAAACACACGTGACTGATTAAAAGAAGAAAGGGAACTATTTTTACAGGGACCATTAAACTTTAACTACCATCTGGCAGGGAATGATTAGAAAAGATCAAAATTAAGGCAGTCAACACAAATACTGTGTGGATACCTCAGGGAATTGACATGGATAGAAGACAGTGGACTTGCGGCTATGTTAAGAGACAGACATAGAAGGAAGTGGTGAACACATCCTTTATGGGTGTTTCCCTAATAGTCACATTCATAGCGACAGGAGCAGAAAAAGAGAAGAAATCAGAAACACCTGGGAATAATCAGACACTGTCATAAAAAGGAAAGTTAAAGCATTATACAAGAGCCACACCATTTTTGTTTCTCTACAAGTCAGGAAGGAAATGTTTATTGTGGAGGTGTGTTGAACTTGGCAGGTAGTTAATATTCAAATTAGCCTTCTAGCTTTAAACTGGAATTTTAAAGGGGGTCTGTGCTATATCTTTTAGATGAATGACCTTAGGGAGCATGGACCTGTGGTTAATCTGACTGAACACTGGATGTCACTATTTATACACGCAAATAGTCATTCTGCAGGTATTACATATATGATTCTTAGAACAATCCGCCATGACTTTTCCACCTTAGTTGAAAGCGTCTTTAATTGTCTGTATTCTTGATGTAGCAACCTCAGTGAGCCAGAGCTTCCCCTCTGCATTGGTGGAAGGGGTGCCACCTATGCGGCCTGGTTTCCTGACCTCTCTCCCTCCAAACACGCCCACCCACCATCTGCTGCACTGCACTTTGTGCTATGCATACTGGGGATGGTGAGGGAGTCCTTGACAGACTCATCAGGATCCCAAACCTGCACCAGCTGCTCCCAAACTGGCTGGGTTTCTAGAGTGTAGCCCATATCATTTCCCTCTGCCTTGCCTTTGTGGTTGTTACTGATCAGCTGCAACACATTCCTGCCACAAGCATTATAGTCCAAGAAGGAGGGGCAGTCATCCACGCAAGACAGCTCATGCCTCCACTGAACTGTGGCAGAGAGGTCCTTTTCCTTTGAATCCCCAAGAGCTATGGGATTGGGAGGCTCTTGCCCCTTCAGACACCCCAAACGCCACCCCCTTGAGGGGAAGCTTTGCCTTAAACTTCATAACACCAATCTCGGAGAGTTTTTCTGACTTTCTGGCCCCCACCCTTGGGGCAGAGAGTAGCTGATCTCTGAGGAAAACCATGTACAAGAGTGCTGACGCTAGTCCAGAGAATGCATTTGTATCATTTCTTGCTTGTGTTATCACAGCACTGCATCAAATATGGAAGCGTTTTAAAAATCTAATTTAGTTTCTTTCACGTTTTAGGGCTTGCATATTTTTACATTTATTCAACGTGGTCAATCAAACTAGATTTGCCAGTTTCACTTTCTTCTGCTCAAACACAGTGCTCTTGTGTTTAAAATTTCAATATCACAGGGAAAAAATTGAATTAAAAGTTCATGAAATCTTGCTAGTTATATTAGATTTTATAAATACATGTCTTTAAAAAAAGAGAGAAAAGGTTATTAGGACACTAAATAATTCTGATTCCCCTTGGCTTTTACTGTAGTCATGAGATAAAAAAATTTTACAAAAGCATAGCCACGGTAGATATACATCATATTTTAAGACCAAAAACTAATTTTAATTTAAGTGAAAGTGTAAGAGGAAGTTTGCAGCTTGACAGTACTAAAAGCTGTCTTCTGCAGAGAATAATTAAGCAGGGTCCAAATATTGACAACAAAGTTTCTTCTTGTGAGTCTGTGAGACACTGAACACCTCCAGCTGAGCCCAGGAAGATCTCTCAGTGGCATGCTGTAGGTACAACCACTGGCACTGATTTCCATTTTACCATCCTATAGATTTCTTCCTCAGTGTGGCTGTAGGTCTTGTGGATTTTCAGTCGTCTCCCACCTAAAGTTGCAGATAAGCACCTACTGGGATGTTCAAAAGCACGTAAGGTTGAGACCCTGAAAGGCACCTAACATTGAAATCAATAGGAGTTAGGTACCTAGGCACTTTTGAAAATCACAACGCGCTTCTTTAGGCACCTAAGTACCTTTAAAAATCTGCCCCTTAAGCACATGCTTAACTTGAGCGAGACATGAGCACATGCTTATAGTTAAGCTCGTGCTTAAATGCTTTGCTGAAACAGAGCCCCAGATATTAACTGAAAATATATCTACTGTTTTACAGATGTTTGGTTTCAGGTACAATACATATACTTGTCTTTTTCCAGCACTATATTAATGGTAAAGTGCCCTAGAATCTGGATAACGGGCATGAAGACCCAAATTCTGGCTGGACTGTGCAGTTGATCATATCTAAAAATCAGTGGCCCTTAATGGAAGTGCATGTTTGGAAATTGTCTGCCCTGACTCTAGCACTCCTAACCTGCAGAGACATTGCTCCATCTATCTTTTTGCCTATGGCCACAAAGAGGTGCTGTAGAGTTGGGATTAATGATCATCAGGCAGTGTGATGGAACTGTGTTAATTTAGCCACACCCTAAACTATTTCCAGCCCCATCCCATGCACACATTTCTGGCAACAGAAGTAATCTGGGCAGGATGGCAGCCACAGTATGGGTCCATATTAATGTTGTTTATTTATATGCCAGTTGGTGGGGGGATGGGTTATGTCAGTTTCATGGTTCTAGACAGAATTTGGCCAGAGATGTTCTGTAAAGAGGTAAAATTATTTTGTCCTTTCTCCTCAAAATATATTAGTCTTATGGCAATAGAGGTCCTCCTGACAAAGCGATACAACACTGGTAAGCTTCTGCAGTTTGTGGCTTCAGCTTTGATTCAGGAACATCTCAAGTATGCTCAGAGTATATAAAAGCCTATGGCTGTCTCTTGTTAACAAGGTGCAGAGCTTTTCTCCTCTGCATGCAAAATTCCAAATGTGGAGCCAGATTGAAAGAGGAATACAGTAGACATTTGTGATTTTATAATGCCCACAAGCATCTACAGATGTGATCCCATGTAATGAAGCATGTGGCCCTAAACGGGAATTATTTGCAAACAGCAGGATCTCCTGACAGAAGCGATGATACTTGCTGTGTTCTGAAGGCTTCCCCTCTAAAACCATGTTTGGTTAGCACCTAAGCCCTGTTGAAATTGGCACAGCAAATTCAGAGTGGGAACAATGCCAGCCTAGCAGATGGGAATGACTGTAGGCATGCCAGAGAACCAGTATGTTCATCAAGTTTGAATATTAGGGACAGATTTCAGTCCAAGAATGTAAAAATGACAGGCTGTACACAGCATCTGTACCTTAGGTTAAAGGAATATGCCATATCTTTTGAGTTACTATAGTGAATTCAGCGCTGAGACCTAGGAGCTTCAGGACTGTAACAAATACTTTCCACTTATTCAGCACCGTCCAGCCAGTGATCTCAAAGCACTTTGCAAATATCAGTGAAGTTAGCTTCATCACCACCCTGTGAGGTACGTAAATATTAACTCATTGTACAGATGATGAAACTGAGGCATAGCAGCATTAATGGACAGGCTGTGCCCACTGGAGGCCAGGATGCAGGACTGCAATGCCCCAAAGAAAGCTCTGGGAGGATTCTGTTTCAGAAGACACAATATTTCCCCAGCTCCCCGCCATGCAGGAGGTGTGCATATGCAATATTTTTCCTTTGGATGGTGCAGACTGATTACCACTATGCAGCTGTCCAGCTCTTCCTCTCACCTTTGGATCAGTTTACTCTCCAGAGGCACAGGACAGCTACTTCCCCTGACCCTTGTGCAGGGGGTATGAAGGCTCTTTTCATCCTTCCAACCTCTTACCACCCACAATCTTGCCCTTCGTGACTTGTCTAAGGTCAAATAGGTCATCCATGGAACAACCAGGAATAAAAGCCAGGTCTCTCTACTCTCAATTCTGTGCCTTCACCGCAAGAGAATATTGCCCTCTAAAACTAAGAACCTAATGCCACAACCCCACTCTGTACAAAGGCCCACAATTTCAAAAGGGTCTACTAATTAGGGATGCCTCCATTTTGTCCCCCAAAATTCACGGACATGCTTGAAAATTTTGGCCCAATTGTAGCTTAAAGTTTGGCCTCCTATACTGTTCTTTAGAGTTGCAGGCAGGCCCGGGTTCCCCTCCCAGCCACTGGGAAGTGGCACAGGACCTAGAGGTGGAATGGAAGACTGTCTGAGGTGGCATTCTGACAGCTTGTCTGGTGGGACTTTAATACCCTGGAAGGAGGGCCAGGCCGGAAGGCTGAGTCAAGAAGAGGGAGAACTTTGAGTCGCAAAGAAAGAGAAGGACCACAGTGTGAGCAAGTATGACGGGGGCGCCATACACAGTGAAAGCTGATTCCCAGACCTACCCAACTAGCTACATCTGCAGTGAGTGGAGCCCTTTACAGTGCTGCAGCCGACCTCCTTTCAAAACAGTCTTCAAAATATAGCTGAAATGGAAGTGATGGATACAGCTTGTGGTCGGCCCTCTAGTGACAGGTGAATTTCACCCTCATTGAATAGATTTTGATCTCATGCCACTGCCTTTCAGGGGCATTAAACAGAAAACTTTTGGTTTATACTTTGAACAACAGGATTTTACCTGAATATGCATCTATGATTTCTTCAGACTTAAAATTTATTCTTAATCACCTGTATCTTGTGTTAAGAATTTTTGTGGCATATGGTGCAAAGCACTCCGTGGAGTTGAATGAACAGATATGTCAACAACATTTTACCTCTTTGGCTTCCTGAACCAGTCTGCAGCCATAGAAGTTCAACTGTATCTAGAGGGGAAACCAGCTGATGTTTTATACTGCTTCCACATGACAGTTCACAATGATTGTGATCAGTTTTGCTTGTTACCAGCTTTCTGGAGGGCAAAGTGAATGGAAATTCAGTGATAAAAAAGGATCGCTGAACAAAATCACTACAAAAAATGCCAGTTCCATGAAGTGGAACTGTTCAATGCTGACAGTTCCATGTTGCACGTCAGCCAGCATTTGTGTATGGTAATAATTACAGTTTGAATCGTGTTAATGTAAATTCAGTTTAGGGCTGTTGTGGGCACCCCACTCAGAAAGGGGGTAAAGAGCTCCTCTGGGTACCATCTGCCTCAACCCAATGGACGTGTGAGGCTTGTCAAGACTGGAGATAGGCGGAGCTGTAAAAAGAAGGATCCCTGCTCAGTCCAGTGTAGCACTCTGAAGAAGTAGGATTACAACTCAAATATCCCTGGTCCCTGAAAGTAGGGGTTGCTGATTGGGGAAACAGCTTGAGCGCCTTGGGCTATATCTACACTACATCTTATGTCGGCATAACTTATGTTGCTCAGAGGTGTGAATAAATCACCCCCCTGAGCAACATAAGTTACACTGACACAACCGCTGGTGTGGACAGCACGATGTTGGTGGGAGAAGTTCTGCCATGACATAGCTTCTGCTGCTCGCAGGGGCTGGAGTAGTTAAGCCGATGGGCGAACTCTCTCCCATCAGCTACATTAGAGAGCTTACAGCTGCACAGTGCAACTGCGCTGCTGTAAACTCTCTCGTGTATCCATCTCTTGGTTGCCCAGGCCCTCTCAGAAAGGAGAAGGGGTGTTTGTTTGTTTGTTTGTTTTCCTCTTTGGCTTCCCAAAGGCCTAGGACTCTGCTTTTTGTGGTCTGTGGAAGCATGCTGACTCTTTGTTTGGACTATTTTAACTCCCCCTTCCTTCCCTCCCTCTCTCCCCCCACCCCCCTCCAGGAGGGCAGGTGCCCTGAACAGCACAGCTGAAGGGCTGAGCCCTGAACTCTGAAACAGAAGCTGTCCAAACACTTAAAGGGAAGATTTGAGAGATACAGCTGCAAGCAAGGATATTCTGAGTATGTCTACATAGGGTTGGTGATCTATGGTGTAGTTGGAAAATTGGAAGAGATGGTTCCAATAACAGGTTTTGGGACATATGAGATAAAATTCCTGGTGGATTTAAGCTGTTACAGTTTTCTGTAGTATGGCAAATTTTTAATGGAAAACTCAGGGCACACATTAAAATACTGCATGTTAGCGCACTAATACACTTTTTTTAGGCCCTATTGGAAATTCATCCACTAGGAGACAGTCTGAGGCTATGAGAACTCTTTTTACAAAGGTCTGTTTAAATTAAGCTTGACAGAGGTCCCAGAGGTAAATAACAATGGCTACTCTGACTCCTAAAAGCAATAACTGAGGCACACGTAAAATATAATATCAGCTGTTATGTCTTAACAGGGACTAAAAGCAACATTTAACAAGTGTTGTGTAATGGCAGGTTTGATGTTAAGATCAAACAGCTTGTGAATGCATTTTTGAAAAACATTCTAGAATGGGTATCATGACATAAATTGCACAATACTCAGGAGACTGTAGGAAGGTTTTACTAACAGATGAAAAGACATGGTGTTTGAGAACAAAGAGCACAATCTGAGTATAGAGGAGCTATCAGATCAACTGAGCAAAGATGGGGAGAAATGTAAACGTTTTAAGACAAATATAAAATGCAAACTCTGGGTTGCTAATAAGTAAACTTCAGGCTTGTATTAGAAGTCTATGACTGGAACTTAAATTTACCTGCTGCTTTTCAGCAGTAATCTGGGACTCAAATCCTCCACAGCCAAGACTCACAATGATTACATTATTATTGCATGGTATTAAAGTTCCATATTAGCCAGCCTTCAGTGTAAGCTCAGTTATTTAAGGTGATATAAGAAAGCATGGAGTGGTGCCTTTGTCGCCAGCGTAAACTGAGCATTCTCACCAAAGAAGGCAAGCCATGTAAAAGGGATACAACGAACACTAAACATATGATCCCAAAATTGGTAGTGACAGATGTGTTTGAGGATTATTATTATCAGAATGACATCTAGTACTTCTAATGGGCTAAATGGATTCCTATGTTCAAGTGAGAATCCAGTTAAAGGATAATAATAGGAGATAATAATAAGTAGTGTGGTTTAGAGGTTAAGGCAGAGTACCGAGAGAGAGAAGATTTGGGTACTGTTCCCAGTTTTGCTATGGAATGCCTTATATGATCTTCAGCAAATCACTTAACCCCTTGATTGCTCTATATCTAAAATGCAGTTAATAATACCTGCTTGCAAGGGATATTGGGAGACTTAATTCACTGATATTTGTGATGTGCCTTGAGATCCTCAGAATTAGACTTGCTTAACAGAAATACAATGTATTAGTTTATTACATTAAATTGCCTGTTTTTGTAGTATAACACTTTCAGGGCTAATATAGCGTTCTCTGATATTCAACTGTTGTTAAAAGAAGCAAAGGGCAGGCTCCTGTGCTGCACATATAGAGAGACCAACACAGACGGGGTTGGCCAGTGCTGTAATTTGGAGCAGCCAGGAGTTGCTTTAGACCGCTCTCCCCCTTGTCGATAGGCCGCTCCGCAGCTGGCAACAGAGGACAGTCCAGAGTGTCAGAAGCAGCTAGCCCATTTTTAGTGCATTAGCTCGGTCAAAGCTAGGAACGTACATTTGCCTTAAGTTGGAAATTACACCTCTACCTGCAATGTAGGTGTGCTTGCGGGACTCTCCTCCTGCCTCTGAAATACCCGCTTCAGTCTCCTAGCAAGGCCTCTGTGGCTGAACTATGCAGTGCCTATACTTGGGGAATTCTACCTTGGGTGGCTGATGACCTTTTTTGCTGCTGCCACAGCAGTCTGCAGGGGCTGTAGCAGAGGCGAGAACCCCTCCCAAAAAGTTGGATGGATCTAAGACACCCTGGGCCAAATTCTTCCTGGTGTAATACTATACTTTTTGATGGAATAACATCCAGATGAATTTATCCCCCTATTTCTAGAGTGTGTTTGGAAGATTCCAGCTTCAAAAATTGTGTTTGAAATTGTAAGTCCTGAGATCAGTATTATTTATTGGTTTCTGCCAGTTCATACCAACAGAATCAAAATTTGCATGGGAGATCATTAAACAATATATGGTGTTTATTAAATAGTAATGGTGGGCCTGATCTTTGAACTCCAAAATACCAACTGAGTGCAGAATTGATCCCTAACTTACAAATACTGTACAACACAAGGGCCAAATTCTGCCCTCAGGGTGAAATTCATTCCCATGCCTGGGGCCAGCACAAGGTCTATGCACAACTTTAGATCCATGTGGAGCAATGTTGGGTTTGTGCTGTGCATGTCTGTGGGTTACACATCCACTCTGTGATCCTTAGCAGAAATTTGCTGAGATGATCATATCTACTTTATGCCTGAAAGTCTGGAGTCCCAGGTTTCCAGGCAGCAGGGAACGGCATATGCCCTCTGTGTGCATGAGGCCCTTACTTCAGAATGGCTCATTCATTGCTTCAGTTTCAATAACCACTTCATAGCCCTGTACTTTGGATCATTTCTGTGAAAGTATGTAATTTGCATTAAAGAGATGCTGCCAAGACACTGGCTTTATACTGATTCACACTCCTGGAGAAAATTATTAATATAACAGCACACAGATGAAAAGACAAAGAAAAAAATTCTGATTGGTTTACACAGGGTTTGTTGTTGTTTGTATAGAATCTTCTTTAGTGCATGTTTATGGCTATGTCACATTACAGATCCGTCCATTAACATCTCAGGCCCTTAAAATGGACTTAGGGTTCATATTGGGAAGAGCAGAGTGAAAGAAAACTGAGATCTTGCTACACCTTTTCCTTGGACCCAATACATTCCCTTTGCTCTGCTCGCTCCGTTATTGCTGCTTTGAGTTAAAGCAGCCTGAAGTAGCCCCTGCCAGCGATGAGGATTAGGATGCAGAGCAGGAAGATAGCATGTAGCCACCTTTGCCCTCCATATTGGCTCAGCTCAACCCTGGGATCAGGGCTAAGGACTTCAGATGAAGGACAGATAAGCAATATTATCATTACGTTACTGTGCAGCTGATGAAAGTGCAAGTGGATCTTGATTCCCCCCCCCCTCCCCCAGTTGCCGACATTGAGCCTGTCTCACCTTTGTGGTACAATAAATATCAACATCAATAATTCATGTGAATTTGAAGGAGAATGCGATCAGCAGTTCACTTCTTGGACATAAAAGAGGACCATTCTGAGTACAGACTCAAAGAGTGAGAAGAGTCGGATAAAGAAATTAGTATAATGAAACAAACAAGTCCACAGTGGGCTACCACCACCTATGATGCCAAGAAAGACTGAGAAATGCTTCACATTATGTTGACTGTAAGGGCTTGTCTACGGGGGGTTTTGAACTGGTTCAAACTGAGTTAATCTGCTTGTAAAATGCTAACACACAATGCAATGCATCACAGTGCATTAACTTCACATTTACCACGAATGCTGGAGTCCTCATGCTAACTGGACTATACTGGCTGACATTTGAATTACTTTGGTCTGTTGTTCATGTGCATGCAACAGCTGCCTCCAATGGCTATTCCACACAACTTTGTGTTCGACCATTACTAACCTGTCTCTGTGCCTGTGTGCCCTCTTCTGGCGTCAAGTTCCCAGAAGGCAGCCTCTCCTGTTTAAAAGCTGGCACAGAGCCATATTATGTCTATTTTCTCTTGGCTTCAAGTGTATCTGCTTTCTTGTGATATTACAGCAATTCTACACCACAAACCCCACAACATGCCTTGTGTTGCTGCTTGGAGCCATTTTGAGACCCTGAATCTCATTGCCGTTTGGGGAGAAATGTCAGTGCAGGAAGCTCTTGTGGCCAGCCACCATAATAAAGACCTGTTAGTGGAAATTGCAAAACAGATGTCCATGAGGTGGCATGACTGGGTTGCCTACCAGTACCAGATAAAGAGCAAGAAGCACAGAAGGGTCTACATTAAAATTAAGGGTGCATGGAAAACATTGGGTAGGAGACACATGACCTGCCTCTCTTATGAAGAACTGGACAGGATTTTACACAATTATACAACCACCTGACCCAGATAGTTTGTGGATCCTGCTGCCAGTTCTGCATCCTCCACCCAAAGATAACAACCGACACTCATCGGAGGATGAACGGGACGGGACCAGAGAAGAGCTGTCTCAGAGCCAGGATCTGTTTGGGATTCAGAACTCTGACACAGACTTGGTTGAAAACCTACCCAATTCCAATTCCAGTAATTACCCCACGCCAGGACCAAAGAAAAAGATCCTCTGAAGGGAACTTCAGCAGGTAAGTACCTATCTTTACAATTTATTATTTATTATTGCGTTAACTACACTAGCTTCTGTGCCAGGTGAGCCATGGCTGCAGCCATTTTACATGAACGTGAGCTAGAAGCTTTTCTATGTCTCCAACCTTTGCCTCCCTCTGCACATACTTTCCACTCCTATCCATGTTCCCAAGATAGCAGCCGTTCTGCCTGGCCTCCATTACATGCTACAGCCCTGACCATTGGCCATTCTTAGGACCACAGCACAGAGAGCACATACCCATCTACTCATTTTCCTTTCTTTTCCGCTTTCCTCAGTTGTCCTGCCCAGTGAACCCATTCCCCACCAGCACCATTCACTGCTCCAAAATGGCAGCCAACAGCATAGCACTGCTACAGCCTCTACACCACCCTCTCCTGTGGCAGATTCAAATAATGAAAACATTTATTTGCTCAAAAATGAATGGTTTATTGAGAAAAGAAGTCTGGTTAGGATTCATAGTTTACATAAGGTATAAATACATATTTTATGCCCAATACAGGTAAAAAAAAGTACTACTCCCCACTGAGATACTGCAACATGCATTCTACCATACAATCATTGTAGGACCCTATCAATATTTCCCTGCACTTTTTCCATGTCTGCAGGGGAGATAAAGCAGAACTTAAGACTGAGAAATTGCTCAGTTTTGGTTCTCACATTATAGGGGATAACCATGTGGTCCTTTCCCCCAGTATAGCCTGCAAGCTGCAAGTCCCTTCCACTCCTGGAGCATGTCTGGGGAGACCATCTTGGTGAATAACTTCATAGCATATCTCACTGTTTTGCCCTTGCCTTTTTGAATAAGGCCATTCTCTGCCTCCTAATCACTTGCCTCGATATCACATCATCCAGTCAGGACAGCCTAAAGGAGATGTAGAGGGGATTACTATCCAGATAGCCCCTCCAACAACAATGCAAAAAGAAAATTGCAAAGCTGGACTATACAGGGAACATAATTTCCCTCCTCCAGCACAGTGGCAAGGCAAGATAGCATATACTTATACACCCAAAAATCCCAATGCACCCAGTACCTTCCCCCCGCACTCCCCATCTACCATGTCTGAGGTGCCCCAAAGACCAGGAAGAATCTCAGGGAGTTAAAGTCACAAGTACTTATTAAAGAAATACTCTTACGGTCTATCTAGAAAATGAACAATAACCTCCCTATTTGGGTTTTTTTGCACACACCCCATAGCCACAGCACCTGCAATGGCCAGACAATCAAGGGCAGGGCCTTTATCAGTGGCAGAGGGCCTGGCCAACTTGATGCGGCGTGGGGGGGGGACGACAAAAAGGAAGACTCGGGATGAGATGTTTTCAGAACTCATCACAGAGTCCCTTAAAAAAAATCCAAAATTGGGTGAGAGGTTTTGATGGGTTGGGTCACAGACCCCCTTGGGACTGCCACATGATGTGTTAAGACTACTTGTGAGTCCGTTTTCCCTGGCAGCTTGGGACTTCAGAACCCTGCCTTGTTGAGCCAGACATGCCAGTCTGCTCCAACACAGACCCAGAGTCCGAACCATGTCCCCCAAAAACTGCAGACTTAACTTAAAACAGTTTAAGACGTGCTTCTGTCTCTAGCACCCAGACACCCAGTCTCCGGTGGGATCCAAACTCCAAATAAATCTGTTTTACTCTGTATAAAGCTTATACAGGGTAAACTCATAAATTGTCTGCCCTCTATCACACTGATAGAGAGATTTGCACAGCTGTTTGCTCCCCTGGGAATTAATTACTTGCTCTGGGTTAATTAACAAATAAAAAGTGATTTTATTAAATATAAAAAGTAGTATTTAAGTGGTTCCAAGTAATAACAGACAGAACAAAGTAAATTACCAAGCAAAATAAAACAAAAACACGCAAGTCTAAGCCTAATACAATAGGAAACTAAATGCAGGTAAATCTCACCCTCAGAGATGTTCCAATAAGCTTCTTTCACAGACTACACTCCTTTCTAGTCTGGGCCCAATCCTTTCCCCTGGTTCAGTCCTTGTTCCAGCTCAGGTGGTAGCTAGGGGATTTCTCATGACTGCAGCCCCCTTTGTTCTGTTTCACCCCCTTATATAGCTTTGGCACAAGGTGGAAATCTTTTATCTCTCTGGGTTCCCACCCATCCTTCTAAATGGAAAAGCACCAGGTTTAAAATGGATTCCAGTACCAGGTGACATGGTCTCGTGTCTTGTGAGACCCCAAACCTTCATTCTTCCTGGCCTGACTCACAGGAAGGCTTGCAAGTAAACAGAGCCATCTACATTCAATTGTCCTGGTTAATGGGAGCCATCAAGATTCCAAACCACCATTAATGGCCCACACGTTGCATAATTACAATAGGACCTCAGAGTTATATTTCATATTTCTAGTTTCAGATACAAGAATGATACATTCATACAAATAGGATGAACACACTCAGTAGATTATAAGCTTTGTAATGATACCTTACGAGAGACCTTTTGCATGAAGCATATTCCAGTTACATTATATTCACACTTATTAGCATATTTTCATAAAATCATATGGAGTGCAACGTCACAGAGGTGGAGCACTATTTGAGGACCCAGAGAGAGAAGAAAAAGAACTCTCATAAAAGATTGTGGCAGTGACTGAGGACAGCATGGGAGTCGCCAGGAAAAACATTGCCATAGCCAAAGAGTACATGGAAAAGGGCACGGAGATTCAGAAGTAGCTCATGGAGGCTACGTTAAGCCAAAATATACGACATGCTCCTGTTCGGACAGCAGGCACTGTAGACCTGTGCACCTGGACTCCGCCATGTTCTTCAGCTCCTTGACAATACAAGCTAGTGGGACCACCAGCAACTCCTCCCCACTGTACTTGCACAGACATTCTCCTCACACAGTTAACCTCTGGGCACAGAGAATATTTACAGTAGAGAGCCCAGCACTTTTGAGCCCTCCAACACCTGACAAGTTTGAGGCATGCTATTCCAACCCAGTAGCCCTACAGACAATAAAAGGAGGAGCAAAGACCTATACTCACCTCTGACTTTAACCATCCTCTGACTTAATTGTTCTGCCCTGAACTTTCAGTTTTGGCTGCACTGTTGTTGTTTAATGGTTTTTCCCCAGTTGGGGGTTAGTAACTTGGTTTGTTAAATGTATTTTCAAGAAACAATTGTTTTGATATAGGTTCAATTAAAACTTTATTATTTATTTGTTACATTACTCTTTGTTGTCTCATAATAAAAACAGTTTAAAATTCATCCATTTTAACTCTTCACTGAATAGAAGCCAGAAATCCCTTTAAATAAAGGAAAAATAATTTATGGAATTTAAAAAAAATAGGCAAGGTCCCACTTCCACCATCCATAAACTATACCTCACAGCTCACGATGACACACACACCCCTTACCCCAACAGGCTAACAATTGGATGTACAGCTGCGCATTTTCAGGCATGAGAGTCAAAATAAGAACAATAGGCATCACTAACAATATTCTACTGGGTGTTTCCATTTTCTATGGGATACCTTGCTAGCTGCACTTCTGCCTCCCACCCATCATTAAGGGTTTCGCTCTGGGTCTCACAGAATACAACATGCTATTGTAATGGTGAACTCCTTTTTCTCTGCTGCCTCCAACCTATTCTGCAAACAGCACCCTTTCCCTATCAAATGGCCAAATGCACACACCACTACCATTCTGCAACAGCTGACTCATAGTTTAAAAAGTTCCTTCCTTCTGTCCATGCAACCTATGAAAGGCTTAATTTAACTAGGGAAGCAGGAGATAAGCTGAGTATCCCAGAATAACTGGAGAAACCTCACTCCATTAATGTCCATAGTGTTATCCTGGGAGTAAACAGTCCTTTCTCCATTAATGCAAATACACCTAAGTTACAAAAGATCATAACATCAGGTCTCTTCTGGACCTTCCTGCATTTATGTTTGTAATCTTGCCATAGTTGTCAACTAGCTCTTGGAGCACCATTGCAAATCCACCTTTCTGTTTATAAATTCTGCACCCTGGTGTGGGAGGCAAATGATAGGCACGTGGGTTCCATCAATTACCCCAATACAGTTTGGGAACCCCATGCTTGCAAAGCCATCAATTTCCTGAGCATTACCCAGCTTTATAACCCAGTGCAATAGTACCTTCTTCATGGCATCATGCACTGCATGACAATGGCCTCAACAGTTCGTCTCCCCATGCCAAACTGGTTGGCCATGAAATGGAAGCATTTTGGAGTGGCCAGCTCCCAAGTGTCAGTGGCAACCTGCTTCTTCGCATTTATGGGGCAAAGTGCATGTTGGTATGCTGATGCTGATGCAGCTCCAGGGTCAGTCCAGCCCATATCTCAAAAAAGATAGTGTGACAGATCCCCAGGGTACAACCTGGAACTGTGGGACTGGTGTGCCCCCTTAACTCTCCAGCCTGGGCTGTCTCTCAATGCTGTGCTAGTGACAAGCAGTCAACAACATGCAGGGACACACCCAGCTAAATTGCATGAATGCTCTGTAAGCCACGCATGAACCATACACAGGGAAACACCAGTAAATCCCCCCAGAAATGTACCATCTAACACTTCTCAAGAGCTTCTCTTGAACAATGCAAGCTCATTAATTAGTTGGCCACTTTGTCAAAGAATAGTGGACATGCACTAGCCTTTGTGATCTGAGCAGATTCCCCAAGCACTTTAGACAAACTCACCAGTAAGGATAAAACATTAAAATAAGTTTATTAATTACAGAAAAATAGATTTTAAGTTATTATAAGTGGTAGGCATAAAGGACAGAGATGGTTATATAAGAAACAAAGGTAAAATCACAGGCTAAATTCTAAACTTTATCAGACTAAGCAAGCTTTGAATCAAACAGCTTTTCTCATCCAACTGGATGTTGCAGGCAGGTTACAGTTCTTAATTCACAGGCTGAATTCCCTTCTCAGCCTGGAACCAATCTCCCCAGTTCAAAGTTTTTGTCTTTCCAGTGTTCTTGTTGCCTTTAGGGTAGGTGGGGGAGGAGAGAGACCTGGGGCTGATGTCACAGTCTCCTATTTATACCTCCCCAATCCATGTGCATGGAAAGATACTGTCTCAAACATGGAGTCAGGGGTCACATGTTCTATGTGCCCTGCTGAGACACTGGGCCTCCATTGTCTATGTGCTTCAAGAGTAGGGTTACCATACGTCCGGATTTTCCCGGACATGTCCGGCTTTTTGGTCGTCAAATCTCCGTCCGGGGGGAAATTCCAAAAAGCCGGACATGTCTGGGAAAATAGGGAGGGGTCATGGGGCTTGGATCCGCGCTGGGGCCGGAGCCGGAGCCGCTGGGGCCGGCAGTGCTCGGCCGCCGGCCAGCGCCGGGGCCGGACGGGCCAGTGCCAGATCTGAGCTGGAGTCGCCGGGGCCGGAGCCACTCGGCTGGTGCCCCGGGGCCGGAGCCACTCGGCTGGGGCCGGTGCCCGTGCCCCGGGGCCCGAGCCGAGCTGGAGCCGCCAGGGCCGGGGCCGGTGCGCTCCGCCGGAACCGGGGCTGGCGCCCCAGGGCCCGAGCCGGGCCAGAGCCGCCGGGGCCGGAGCCGCTCGGCCGGGGCTGGTGCCCCGGGGCCCGAGCCGAGCTGGAACCGCCGGGGCCGGGGCTGGCGCGCTCCACCGGAACTGGGGCCGGCGCCCCAGGGCCCGAGCTGAGCTGGGCCGGAGCTGCTGGGGCCGGAGCCGCTCGGCCGGGGCCAGTGCCCCGGGGCCCGAGCCGAGCTGGAACCGCCGGGGCGGGGGCGGGCCGGGGCTGGTGCGCTCGGCTGGAACTGGGGCTGCCGCCCCAGGGCCCGAGCCGAGCCGGGCCCGAGCTGCTCGGCCAGGGGGCAGGACTGGGCTGCGCCTCCTCGCGCCCCCCCGCCCCAGCTTACCTGCTGCCTGCCTCCCTGTTTCAGGCTTCCCACGAACATTTGATTCGCGGGAAGCAGGAAAGGGGGAGGAGCGGGGGGCGGAGCGTTCAGGGGAGGGGGTGGAGTTGGGGCGGGGACTTTGGGAAAGGGGCGGAGTTGGGGCAGGGGCGGGGCCCCTTGGAGTGTCCTCTTTTTGTTATTTTAAAAAAATGGTAACCCTATTCAAGAGGAGCCACTGGGAGAGTGAATTTTCATTAATGGACCATCAACACATGGCTGGCTAGTCCTAATGTAAATCTGTCTTAGGGTTGGTAGTTGCTCCTTCGTTGACACCAAAAGGCCTGCTGTGGGCATCTCCCAGACTCACAACAAATTTCAGTAACGAACATATAGCAAACTTCATAACTTCACATACAATGGTAATCCATACAATTCAGCAGCATTGTAATGTTCAACAGATTGTGACTTCTCAAATGATACCTCAAAAGGCATACTTTGTACAAAACATACAATCATGTAACAGTGGTGAATCTGGGGGTACAGGGTGTCATTTTGAGGTACAGTGTGTCACAGATAGCCCTTCCCATCCTGAAATTCTCTTGCCACTGCTGGTCATCCCAGGTCCACAGAACAGTCCTTTTCCACCAATCCATGCTGGTCTCCCAAGCCCAGAAATGGCTCTGCTTTGTGTGTAGCTGATCCAGGAACAGCTTCTCTAGTACTAACTTCTTCCTTCCCCCCATCACTGAATCTCCTACTGCTGCTGGAGAAGCTGCTACTGCTGCTACATTATACATGCAGTGGGTGGTCTCCAAAGCTGAATTTGTCCAGCTCTGAGTGTTGAAATACACCCCAACCAGCCTCTGTGTATGCATGGCTACCACTATAGTGGAGCAGACCATTGTTGGGTCCAAGCTGGTCAACAGCAATTCAAAAATGGTGCTAACTCACCCAGAAACTAAACAGGGGGTGGAGACGTGGGATTTTTCAAAAATTTGAAGTCACCTGGCTTCCCACAATTCACAGTGAAAAGAATCCCAAAATGCACGCTATGAAGCAAAGGACAATAGGATATCCTCCAAGAACATAATACCTCAGTTCACAAGCCGTTGCCATGTGTATGCACAATGCAAAGTGAAAAGTGGAACAGGCATTCCAAGTGCATACTAGTGGTGCAGCTTGCGTACAGTGCTTTACCAGACATGCAGGAAAAAGCTTCATATACCCCCCACATGTAGACAAGCCCTAATTCTCAATCTGGTGCCTTCATTGAAGACCTGAGAATAAAAAGTCCATCACTGAGCATAACATGCACTCTCTCTCACTCCCTTTCTCTTTCTGTATGTACATCAGTGGTGGGAATCGTTAGTAGCAAAGAAAATATTTAAGCATTTTCCAAAACATTTCATAATTTG
Source organism: Emys orbicularis (assembly GCF_028017835.1). NCBI lineage: Eukaryota > Metazoa > Chordata > Testudines > Emydidae > Emys > Emys orbicularis. The sequence goes on along the minus strand of NC_088693.1, from coordinate 42,096,302 downwards.
GATTACACAGGATAAAATGTGCATTAGGGATTAATTACTTTTCTTATTGGCTTATGCAAAATTTGAAATGTTCTGAAAAGGTATGTTTTTCCTATTTGGCAGCATTAGTAAAGAACATTGATATGTCAATCTGAAAACTGTTATCCCCCAAAAAACTAAGCTAAAAAACCTCATAAAGCTATTAAAGTACTAGAAATGGAAATCACTGTGACACTGAAGAGGGATACCTAATATCCAGGGCCAGCTCCAGGCACCAGCTTGTCAAGCAGGTGCTTGGGGCGGCCGCTCCGGAGAGGGGCGGCATGTCCAGGTATTCAGCGGCAATTCATAAGAACATAAGAAAGGCCGTACTGGGTCAGACCAAAGGTCCATCTAGCCCAGTATCTGTCTACCGACAGTGGCCAATGCCAGGTGCCCCAGAGGGAGTGAACCTAACAGGCAATGATCAAGTGATCTCTCTCCTGCCATCCATCTCCATCCTCTGACGAACAGAGGCTAGGGACACCATTCTTACCCATCCTGGCTAATAGCCATTTATGGACTTAGCCACCATGAATTTATCCAGTCCCCTTTTAAACATTGTTATAGTCCTAGCCTTCACAACCTCCTCAGGTAAGGAGTTCCACAAGTTGACTGTGCGCTGCGTGAAGAAGAACTTCCTTTTATTTGTTTTAAACCTGCTGCCTATTAATTTCTTTTGGTGACCCCTAGTTCTTGTATTATGGGAATAAGTAAATAACTTTTCCTTATCCACTTTCTCAACATCACTCATGATTTTATATACCTCTATCATGTCCCCCCTTAGTCTTCTCTTTTCCAAACTGAAGAGTCCCAGCCTCTTTAATCTTTCCTCATATGGGACCCTCTCTAAACCCTTAATCATTTTAGTTGCTCTTTTCTGAACCTTTTCTAGTGCTAGAATATCTTTTTTGAGGTGAGGAGACCACATCTGTACACAGTATTCGAGATGTGGGCGAACCATGGATTTATATAAGGGCAATAATATATTCTCAGTCTTATTCTCTATCCCCTTTTTAATGATTCCTAACATCCTGTTTGCTTTTTTGACCGCCTCTGCACACTGCGTGGACATCTTTAGAGAACTATCCACGATGATGCCAAGATCTTTTTCCTGACTCGTTGTAGCTAAATTAGCCCCCATCATGTTGTATGTATAGTTGGGGTTATTTTTTCCAATGTGCATTACTTTACATTTATCCCTCACTCCGCCTGGGAGCGAAGGACCTCCCGCCGAATTGCCGCCGCAGATCGCGATCGCGGCTTTTTTTTGTTTTGTTTTGTTTTGGCTGCTTGGGGCGGCCAAAACCCTGGAGCCGGCCCTGCTAATATCTACAGCTTTATAAACATATTCTTGATGTAACTAAATTTGTCTCAAAAGGAATTTTACTTACTAAGAGCTTGACCCTGAAAACTCCTCCTTAAGTGAGTACTGCCATTGACTAGTCACCTAAGTAGGGTTTTGCCAGTTCAGGCCCAAAGTCCTGCTGCATTAGGTTCAAATCTTGTAATGAGCTCCACAGGGACAGCCCCCGTTGCGCCTGCAGGGGGTCCGATTGATTTCAGTGGGACTCTGCACACAGGCAGGGGTTCGCTCATGCAGAGCTCACTGCAGGATCAAGGCCTCACTGCTACCAATGCTATAACTCTTTTCTTCCACATTGCTAAGCTACATTAGTAAAAATGTCACCACTTAACTATTCAGAAAAGCAAACAAAAGCTTTAAAACAGAATTTTCCTCTAAGTCTCCTGGTGTGTTTTATGTCTGATTTGTGGTACTTAACCTTTTATAATGCAAGATGATTGGGGAAGTGATCCTTCTTCTGTGTCTTGTACACTGATGGGTATACCAATGTCAATTACAAAATAATTAATTTGTAGCTTAATAGATTTTAAGGTCAGAAGGAGCCATTAGATCTAGTCTGACCTCTTGTATAACATAGGCCATTGTATTTCACCTAGTTCTCCCTGTCTGAGCTCAATAACTTGTGTCTGACTAATGTATATCTTCCAGTAAAGCAGCCCGCCTTAGGGATTTGAAGACAAGAGGTGGGGAAACCACCACTTCCCTTGGTGGTTTGTTCCAATGGTTAATCACTTTCATTGTTTAAAATGGTGCCTTATTTCTAATTTAAATTTGTCAGGCTTTAACTTCCAGCCTTTGCGTCTTGCTTTGCCTTTCTCCACTAGATTAAAGAGCCTTTTAGTACCTGCTATTTTCTCCCCAGAATGATACTTTTACGTTGTAGTCAAGTCACCTCTCAATCTTTTCCATAAGCTAAACAGTTCGAGCTCTTTAAGTTTTTCACTGTATTTTTTGCAGTCCTTGGATCATTTGTGTGGTTCTTTTCTACATCCTAATTTTTTCAGTATATTTTTTAAAATGCAGACACCAGCACTGTATGCAGATACTGGTATAGGTTTCACTAAGGTGGTGAACAGAGGTAAAATCACCTCCCTACTCCTACTCCTGTTTATATATCCCATCCCAGGATCACATTAGCCCTTTCGATCACAACATTGCATTGGGAGCTTATGCTGAGCTACTTGTCTAATATGATCCCTAGATCCTTTTCAGTATCATTGCTTTCCAATCCCTCATTCGGTTGGCATGGACCTGCATTATTTGTTCCTAGATTATCATAGTTAAGTACTAACAGGCAACTTCAATTTTTTCTTGGAAGTCTTAGTTCTATTTTGCATTAGTGTTTTTACTAAGGGTAAAACTTCTCCACGATTTTAGGGATGCCGTTTATTTGAGATGTAATTCCTTATATCCAGCATCAAGTCAACATACTCTTGTCCTGCACTTCAACAACAATCATGCAAAGACCACCAAGCACTGTAATTAGGGGCTATGGGATAAAACACTGCGGGGAGCTGTCCTATAAGAATAATGGTTGTGGGTCCTTGGGAGCATTTTCACTATGAAAGTAAGTGAGCACAAAAACTGATCCGAAACTTTTGGACCAGTAAAAGGGGCAGCACGTCTGTGACTTGTGAAAGCACCGGAGACAAAGGTGGTGTCACTGGAAATGATTTCTCAAACGAAGGACCAGGGGCCTAGCGCCCAGGAGCCCAGGCAGGGCAGCAGTAGGCTCTTCTGGGCAGGGCCCAGCTCCCACTGAGGCTTTGGCGCCTGGCCATGCTTCCTTGGCCCTCAGGCTCCTCCGAGGGATTTCGGTGCCGAGCGGCCCTAGCGCTACGCTAGGCAGGTGAGCGCGGGGAGAAAGCGGGACTCGGGGCAAGGCGCGCGCGGCGGACGCTACGCCGCGGGAGGGCGGAGCCGGGGCCGGCTCACCAAGGCTGCGCTCGGTGCGGCTCTGTCCCGCCCCCTGCGGCGGGACCAATAAAGTTGCTACAAAGTGACCTTGGGCTGCAGCGTTTCCTTCCCCCGCCCCCCCTACATCCGGGCGCTCCTCGCCCCCGCCGCGCCTGCGCATCCCACCCCATTCAGTCCGCTCGACCTCTGCCGCTGCAGCCGGTAAGTGGGGGGGGGAGCCGGGGACCGCCGCCCCATCTGCCCCCATCTACCCCGCGGCGCCCCGGCCCTAACCGCTCTTGCTCTCTCCGCAGAGAGGCGGATTCCAGCGCCGAGGAGGCCCCGGGGACACAGCGCCAGCCCGCAGCCCTCTGCCATGTTCGCCTGCGTGAAGCTCGCCTCCTCCCCGGCCCTGGTGAGTGCCGCCGGCTGCGGCTCGGGGCGGCCCCGGATCCCCGCGCGACCCCCTCCAGGCTGCTGGCTTCAAGTCCGAGCTCCGGGAGGTAGGGGGCGGCTGTGAGGCTGCAGCGGGGGGCGCAGCAGCTCCTCCGCGGGCTGCAGGCCGGTCCCACCCCAGAGGGCTTCCCCAGTGCCCTGTCGGGGAGGGGAATCACGGTGCAACGAGAGAGCTGCTTCTGCTGCCGGGGCCTGGCTCCCCCAGCCCCTTCTCTGCAGCCTGGGGCCCCGCTGTGAGTAGCGGGGAGAGGCGGTCCCCCCGCCCCGAGAGCTAGGCGCTGCTCGTGAGGCCTAGCGCCCGCTCATCCCCTTGCTGGAGGTCAAACTCCAGCTTGCCGCTTCCGCTGTGCGGGAGCGAGACTCCCCGCCCCTGCCGGGGATCCCTCGGCACAGCCGGCGCCCTCTCCGTAATGCCGCGGACACGGGCCGGGTACGAGTCAGCCTGACCTTAGAGCGCTAGGAGCCCAAGGACACCAGCAGGCCGCACTGGAGAGCGGGTTCATTCATTCCTCGCTTGCTAGATTTAATTCTGGGTGTTGTCTCTCAAAACTTACCAGTTCCTTCTTACAGAGTAGCTAAGGGGTTTTAAATGCATCGTAGTGGATTTTTATTACCGCTGCAAAATTCAAGTTTTTACTTTATTTTTCTTAGCTCTAAAACATGAGGGTAGTTACCTTTTCAAAATGAGATCTGAATTATTCTTGCAGCCTTCTGTATTTCACTGTTTGGCTTTAGCATGATACTCACAAATGAGCAAGTCAGAAGCTCTTGTTTTAATGATATAAACAAATGGCTAGCAACTTGAGGAGTATCGGGTTACAAATGTTCAGTATCTTGCTTTCATTTCAATTTCTAAAATGTGGGGTTATCTCACCCTTTGTATTGCTATTAGATATATCACACTTAACATTATTTGCTCTCAATATTACAGTGCTGTTTAGCAATGGCTCCAAATAATGGATTAGCATGAACCTGAGTACTTGACATAAAAGAACCCATCCTAGAAAAGGGGGCTGTGAGTTAGGGAATCAGATAAATGTAAGCTTTCTTCTTGTCTTGCATTGATATTGCTAGGTATGTCAATGTGTCAATTGTCAATGTCCACTGCCTTGATCTTAGGATGAAAGACTTAGTGAGGAGTGAAGTCCTTGATCTTACAAAAAATCACTATTAAAAGTCAGTGCAGTTATATAGAAATATGTTTGTGGTCAAATATGTCACTTTTTCTCTTACAGATCCGTGCAGGATCAAGAGTCTTGTACAGACCAATTTCCGCATCAGTGTTGTCTAGGCCAGAGGTCAGGACTGGAGAGGTATCTTATAAACTAAACTCTGTAGCTTCCTAAACTTTCTGGTGAGCCCAAGTGTTCTCATCCCATTTTTCAAATGTACTTTACTAACTAAAATATTGACTGTATGACAGATCGGTAAAGGGTCATCTAATACATTTTCTCCCATCAAAGCTACAGTCCATTATGTTCGGCAAGTAACATACAGAAGTCTGAACTTCTAGTCGCAGGCTCTAGTAAACTCTATAACCACCCTGGTTTACTGTATTTGTAATAGAAGAACTACAGAATAACTCAAAACTTCAAAATAGCTATAAAAGATCGGTTTGAGTCTGTATTTAAATGCTTTTCATGTTTGTTTCTCAGGGCAGCTCAACACTTAATGGAGCCCAGAATGCTGTCTCCCAAGTAGCACTTAGAGAGTTCCAGACCAGTGCTATCAGCAGGGACATTGACACTGCTGCCAAATTTATTGGTGCTGGCGCTGCCACAGTAGGAGTGGCTGGTTCTGGTGCTGGTATCGGAACCGTCTTTGGTAGTCTAATCATTGGTTATGCCAGGTAATCCTTTTTTTTTTTTTTTTTTTTTAAATGATATCACTTAAGTTGCATGCAAACCTATTTAATGATAAACTTGGAGATGTATATTGGTAGCAAAGTCTTGATAAACTTCCACTAAAACAGTCAGTGTGTAGAATTGAAATAAAGCCCCTAGAATAATTCTTCTAACACAGGGGCGGGCAAACTTTTTGGCCTGAGAGCCGCATCGGGTTTTGTAAATTGTATGGAGGGCGGGTTAGGGGAGGGGGTCATGGTCTGGCCCCCACCTCCTATTTTCACACCCCCCCCCCGGACCCCTGCCCCATCCAACCCCTCCGTTCCCTGACAGGCCCTCTGGGACCCCTGCCCCATCTACACACCCCTACCCCCCCGCTCCCTGTCCCTTAACCGCCCCTGGACACCTGCTGCCCCATCCAACCCCTCCTCTCATTCCTGATGGCCCCCCCCGGACCCCAGCCCCATCCAACCACCCCTTCTCCCTGTCCCCTGACTGCCCCCTGCCGCCCCATCCAACCCCCCCCCCTTCCTGACTACCCCTGCCTGTGAATAGGGGTTGGGGTGGTCGGGACTACCCCTATTCCCCCCTCGACCACCCCCAACCCCTATCCACACCCCTGCCCCCTGACCACCAAACTCCCCTGCCCTCTGTCCAACCCCCTCTGCTCCCTGCCCCCTTACCGCGCTGCCTGGAGCACCGGTGGCTGGCGGCGCTACAGCTGCGCCGCCCGGCTAGAGCCGGGCTATGCCACTGCCGCCACCACCACGCAGCACAGAGCACCAGGTCAGGCCGGGCTCTTCAGCTGCACTGCCCCAGGAGCTCACAGCCTCGCCAGCAGCGCAGTGAGCTGAGGCTTCATGGGAGGGGGGACAGCAGGGGAGGGACTGGGGGCTAGCCTCCCGGGCCAGGAGCTCGGGGGCTGGACAGGATGGTCCCGCGGGCTGGATGTGGGCTGTAGTTTGCCCACCTCTGTTCTAACATGGTAACCTCTTGGAATATTAGGTAATGGCACACCAGGCACAAGTGCTGAATTTCTAAGATTACAGATTTCAGTATATGCAAATCTTACGTGACTTCTTAGGGCAAACCAACTACAGCTAAATCAGTGTTTCATGTTTAGTTCTTCAGTATTAGCTTCGACTCTGAGACTCCAAAACCTATCCTAGACTGAATATAACTTGAAAACATTTTGTAGGGGACAATCCTACATGAATAGAGGGACAAACTGGATGGTGGATGTTAATATTTAACTTGAGATCCTGTGCCTCTTTTAATCCAATTATCAGGATTGTTCTTAAGAAGTAAGATTCTTGCTACAGCCCTGTAATCAATCTTTTATTTAATGTGCCAAATGCAGCTTCATAAAGTCACTGCAGAAACTACTTCCATGGCAACCAACTAATATCAGACAAGTGATTCCACTGTTGGAGCTTGAGAAGGGGAAACTCCTTTAAAGAGGGAGAGATCTTAGTTCCCTGTGTTCATAATTTTGTTTCCCCTATTTGTTTAATTCCCATACAGTTGTATCTCAAATCTTACTACTGAGGAGACAGCAACTGGCACAGGCATGAAATGACTTAACTAGCTGTAGAGTTCCTGCTTTCTCTTCTCCCCCCTCCTCAAACAAAAATATTTAAACACCTTAACTTGTTTCCATTTATGAACTCTCTTACTAAGTGTTAACTTGGCACTAAAAGCCTGGTTTTATTTCCCATTCAGGAAACAAAAATATGCTTCTAACCAAACTAGTTTACTTTATCTCTTGAAACGACAAAAAAAATGATTGTTTCAAACTGACATTTGTGCTGTTCTTGGGGGGGTTTTTTTTGGGGGGGGGCGAAAGAGGGTAGGGAGGCCAATGTTGCAAGGTACTAATCCATAATTACCTTCTATTCTCTTCCTTCCACACTTCCTCAAGGATACTCAGTTGCAGTTTTGTAACACTAAGGGGGCTGACAAACCATCTAAGGCAGAAATTGTTAAGTAGTATAGATTATCTGTAAGCTGCCTAAATATTACAAGGGCATTCAGAATAATTCTGGATGTATAACAAACTCAGGTCCCTAGGAATACTCAGTAGTGTGCATTGCACACCAGTGGAATTAACCAGAGAAATCTTAGGCTGGTAGGTAACCTACTGCATATGAACTCTCTCCATGTTGATATGTCTGTCTACAAAGGCTCTTTTGGTTTTGCACTTGTATAGACAGGGCCTTCATGTTTGTAATCTTGTGCATGTGTAAAATGTCATACCCAAACATGGATTTATTAATATGCAATGTACACAATTTAAATCTAGTCTTAACTTACTCAGAAGTCACGATTGTATGGTGAACGCTGTTAACATTTGTGTGGGTTTACTGTGTTTTCCCTGCTATAGCAGGGAATCTGTAGCATGAAAGTAATTTAAAATCCTTAACTGGATCTGTCAGATGCATCAAACTACATTAGCATAAACTCTTAATTTGTATGTATATAAAACAATCTTATACCTGCACGTTCTCTTTTTAGAAATCCCTCTCTGAAGCAGCAGCTGTTTTCATATGCTATCCTGGGATTCGCCCTGTCTGAAGCTATGGGTCTCTTTTGTCTGATGGTTGCTTTCTTGATCCTGTTTGCAATGTGAAGAAATCTGTTGCTCGTAATGTTAGCATTAGTAAACTACAAATGTAATTGTATGTATTTTACTGAGGCTCCCAAAATGTTGGTGTCATGGAAACAAACATTATTTCCAAAGTCATTTCATTAAAGATAATAACTTTAACGGTCTGGCTGTGGCCTTCGTTTATTAATTTGAACACTGTCTCTTGGGTATGACTTTTTTTGCGGGGGAAGGATGTTAGTTAATGTGAAAATAAACTGTAAACGGGGCTTATACTGACCTGCAGTCACCACAAATTTCTCCTGATCCCAGTGAATTCACATGGAGTATAGGACCTTGAAACCATAACTTCAAACAGAACGCCATTAAGTTTGAAATGTACATTAAAGGCTTTCTCTACGTAGTCACTGCATATGTCAATTTTAATTTGTAGTTTGATGCATTTGTCATCTTTCTGGTTAAAGACCCCTAAAATAGCCTGTGTAAGGCTATTAGTGACCTTAGGTATATGAAATACTAATGGCTTTTGAAATAACGTTCAGAACCACAATTAAACTTTTAGACCTTTCTCTTCTATTAAAACCATCTTGTTTCCTGTTCCCATGTTCTATTCCAATAGTGCTGAACTTGATGTGTTCCATAGCACCTTTCATCTAAGGATCGAAATCGGGGTAGTCAATAGGCAGATCAGAAACATCTGCAAGTCCAGATTTGAACAGACCCTGAAATCTCTTTATTTACTTATTTTCTCTGGTGTCTGGACTTTGACTGTACCTTGACCAAGAAATTTGGACCTTGATAAAAAAATAGACTACCCCGATCTAAATGTTCCACAAACTGTGGTAATGCTGCTACTTTAGGAAAGTCACTGTCTTTTAAGAGTCCCGTAGATCCAGAAGCTTGGCCTGTTTCAAACCTCATTGCTCAAAAGTGGTTCTGCAGTCCACTCTCCTGTATACAAATCTTGATCAGTCTTGACCAGTGTCTCAGACTCTTTGACCCAATTAGTTGGTAAACTGATATTTAGAGTTGACTAGGTGCAGGAAATCTTTAAAATACCAGGGTGCTGTTCTATAGTGATTCTGCTTTCCCAAACAATATTAATGGGACCGATGACCATATGCACTTTTGCTTGTCTAAACTACAGTGTACATGTGTCTGGATCAGCTTAAGAGATCACTTTCTCAAACCACACATTCTTGGTGGAGATCAGGGAGTGTGGTTGAAGTCTGGTGCTAACTTAATGCATATACTGGCTAGCTAACTTTGATTACTTAAAAGGGCCACCTGCTGTGACATAGAAGTAATTTGCATGGAAAGTACAGAAAATCTCAAAGAAGCTGGAGATATATATATTTTTTGTAAAGTAGGCATAGCAATGTTAAATAAGCTGTACACCAAATCTTGTGGCTGTCTTTTAGACAATTATGTACACAACGCCACATTTTCTGTAACACAAACATTACAATAATTCAGTCCTAGCTGCCTTACTAGCACACTTGTAAAAGTTATGACTAGCTCTAAAAGAAAATTGAAAATTCCAGTCACCCTTCCCCAGGGCAGCAATATTAAATAAATGCATAAGACCCTTTACCTCTCACAGAAGTTGTATTAGGTAGCAACAATCTGCTAAAGGCTTAGATGATCACAACTGCTCATTCTAACCCCCCAGCAAGAAAAACATCACTAATGTTCATCTTAAACTCAGTCCCTGAAACTTCTACCTATAGCAAGTAATTTAAAATATAATTTCTTGGAGTTTTGTAACCTTAAGTTTACTTCCAACTAAGTACGTTCCATCATTCTCCCTATTTAGTCATCTGTCTTGCTACTGAAAAACATTTAAACATCAAGCAGGCAGTAGAGAATTCTTTGACATTCAGAAAGACTATTGTTTAAACATATCCCTAATATAAAAGACAAATTGAACATTTGTAATTTCAGTATTGAAGTAAATTTTTTTCCCCCACTGTTAATAGATACTAGACCAAAAAGCTGCCACCTTAACATGTATCTGTTTTTGTATGTGCATGTTCTCCTTCAATATCCTATCCTAAAACCTTTGTTAAGCCTGCAGGCATCTTAGTGTTGAGTGTAATTAACTGTTTCAAGTACACATTAAAGGAGCCTTACCTACACACCACTTAAGAGGTTAATGTAAGTAGGCCTAATCAGTCACCTACCTTCTGCAAGCTGGAAGGGGCTTGGGTAGGGGATACCATACAAGCATTAGGAGTCAACACCAACCTTCCCACCCCCTTATGGTGATGAGAAAAAGTGTCTGTGTGGTGGCTTCTCCCAAGTCTTATATGGTATGGGGATGGTGGTAGAGGGAGGCTAAAACATTTCTGCAGGTTACTGAGAGCTCTATGACATAACCCTCTGGTGGGAAATAGGAGCTAGCTACTGTCTGAAGCTGCCAACAAGCCAAAATGTAGTTTCTGAAAAATCTAGTGTGGCAACTTTAAAATAAATCCCATTGTTCTGCTTATTCCTTAGATATTAAACAGAGGCGCTCAATGAACCATAATCTGTTATTTGCCATTTGTATTGTGATAATGTCGGGTGGGCGGGGGGAGGCATTGTGGCTAGGAACCCAATATGTTAGGGATTGTACAAACCCATAACAAAACCACAGACTTGCCCATTAGAAGAATTGTTGAGATTTTTTGGGATGTCAAATCATGTACCTAACTGATCTCAAATAAATCCAACCTTTCCCATAAAGATAATCTACCAGCTTGAGACCAATATTTCATTGTGTTTGATTTATAGGGGGAGAGGGTGCAAAATTCAGGTTATAATGTCAACTTGAGTGCAAATTTAAAGGGACACTGGTCAAGCTGATATATTTATTTTTAAGCTGATTTTTTTTTTTAATAGAGTACTCTTGAAAAAAATATGGCCTTAAGAGGTTGTTTTTAACAAGGGGTTTTCTTCGTTATTATTTGTATTGCAGTAGCTAGTAGCTCCGGTCATAGATTAGGACCTCGTTGTGCTAGGCACTTTACACACAGGAAAAAAAACAGTCCTGGCTTTGCTGTTAATATTTATAAGGGTCTTTTTGGTGGACCCATATGCAACATTACGAAAGATACTTGCAGACACTCCTCCTCCTGCATCACCTACTCTTTTATCTATGTATGTGTCTGTTTGTAGCCTCTTCAATTTCAATTTACTGATAAATACTCTTGCAAAGCTCTGAAAATGTGCTGTCAACCAAACAGAGAAACTGATTATATAACTGATGAGCGAGACAAGATGGGGGAAGTAATATCTTTTATTGGCCCAACGTCTGCTGGTGAAAGACAAGTGTTTGAGCTTACTCAGAGCTCTTCTTCAGGTCTGGGAAAAGTACTCATAGTGTCACAGCTACATACAAGGTGGAACAGATTGTTTAGCATATGTAGTTAACACATGTTGTAATAGACCTTTCAAGGGAAAGTGGGGAGTTAACACTGCTGCAGTAATAGGACAAAAAAGGAGGGTCAGTGGATTATAGATTGAATTTATGGCTCATTAAAACAATGTGTTTACTGAGTCCATGATTTTTAGTCTAACAAAGTTGTGAGTTTAAGCTCCCAGGTTTGTATTTTGAAGGTGGTAAGCAGATTTCCTTTGAGGATGAGGGCTGAGAGGTCAGATAATTGACTGACTGGGGGGGGAAAAATCAAACATTTTATTCTTTAACCTCAGAGGAATTTTAGGTGCGACGTTTATATCTACTATACTTAAATTTTGGAAATATGATTTGAGTTGACAATGTCTGACCCATTATGGAGTGCTTACTGCCATTTAATAATCAACAAGCTTTAGACACTGCAATAAGACTATTAAATGTGAAATATAGATGTGATTTTTTGCATTGAATTGAGCTGTTGCTTTAGGTATAATTAAAATAAATGTTTACATAACTAAAGGAAACCGTTTAAATTTATAGCACTAAGTTTTTTCTGCATTGTTTAAGGGCATAAATATTCTGGTTCAAAGAACAGACTTGTAAATGAGGATCCTATTGTTTTCCCCTTTGCATTTTAGGAATCATAGCCTGAGGAAATTTCATTGCCCTGTTAACTGTGTGACCCTCACTAATGTTAATTGGATTCAGGTGTCCAGAAACTTTGTTCTGGTGATAACACTAACATTTTGTTGTATGCATACTTTGCATTGCAAGTAGCTTTTATTAAATGTAATAAATGTGTAAATCTTGTGGTTGCATTTTAAGGAGCTATAATTCTGATATTATTCAGCACCTCTGTTTAGCAATCAGCAATGTTTAAATTACATAACATTTTCCTGCTTCATTTATAAAGCTTGCCTTACTGTCTTGGATCAACTACAAAGATGCTTTTTGTACTGTAGCTGCTGGAGTTTTCTAATAAGAATGCAAAATGTTTTAGCTAATGTTTTGTATTTTATTTAAAGGGACATTGTCAACTTAAAAATCACACTTTTTGAAATTGTAATTGCTAGTATGTTCAAGTATTACCTAAGAATTTAATAAATTAAAGATTAGAAGAGAACTATATTTTTATAATCAATTTGTTTATGTATTTAACAGCATTTTGTGTATAGTCATTTTCACTGGTTTTCCACTGTCTAGTCCATTTTCCATATTGCTTGTGGGTTTTTTGTACAGTAACATTGGAGGGAAAAAAGCATTTTCTGGTAGCATGAGGCTACAGTGTCAGCATTGGCTGTGAGACACAGACTTTGTCTTCACTGCAGTCTAATTTCGAGTTGGACATTACAAGTCAGTACAGCATGACCACACTGCAGAACAGCAGTTGAGTACCCCACATATGCAGTCACACACGGCGTCAGTACTGGTGCTGTATTCAATCCTGAAATGCAAAGATTTCTGAGTACATACCCTAGGGTTCACTTTCATAGGACATAGAGTATGTGGCAACATGTCTGACCCCTATGGAGATTGTTGGCAGAAATGGTCTAGGCCCACAAAATTGCCAGGACGCAAGCTGGTGTTCTGTTACCTCCTTGTGCTGCAAGGAGATAATCTGCTTGTCTGCTGCTGTTTTTTATTGAAACAATTCTTTGGTGTGGCTTTGCAGAAGCTGCCACAAAAATAGGATGGAGGTGGTGTTTTGCCTGGGGAAGGCAGGGGCTTGCTGATACAAGCACAAGCCAAAAAGGCCAGCACTATGCAGATATGGCGGCATGGACCCAGAAAATGCTGTCTTTCATGGCAGACATCCCCAGGCACCCTAGGCAGACTTCTGCTTCTGGATCAGGGTCACAAGCACAGAGTGGTGGGACTACATTGTGAAACACAGGATGACCAGCAGGGTCAGGTCCAGAGCTTTTGTATGAGGAAACTACATTCATGGAGCTGTGTAAAGCGCTCACCAGCCCTGTCTTCCCCAGGCAAAACGTGTTTTGGGCAGTCCAGCCAGCATTACAAAGTTGAAAAGATGTGCAGAACATTAACAGGTGTAAGCAAGAATATATCAGTGCAAAATATTCAAGCAGCAAAGAGCAAAATAAACTGAAAATATTGTTGTGCACTGTTACATCTAATGGAACTGTACATCAAGATACCAGTTTGTTCCCCTGCATAGGAATAGGGGCAGAACACAGCAGCTGATGGTGTGTAGTGCTATGGCTCATTGACTTGCTCTCCCACACCTAGACTTGTACATATGCTGGAAGACATGGTGCGATGGAAGTGAAGTGATGGGATTGGACAGTGGGTTGGGCAGTAGAGCTTGGAATTGACTGGCTCATAATCCCTAAAAGTCTCTCAGACGTCCCTTTGAAATGCCATGTCTTGCTCCCTCATCTCCCTATCATGGCAAAGACACAGTGTCACCATCTTTTCAGCCAGAGTTCACATCTCCTCTGACACTAGGTTCTCCTTTTTTTCCACTTTGCAGCCCTCCCTTGGCCCTCCTGCTGTTGCTGAACTCCATTTTGTGATGCTGGTCTTACTGCCTGGAGAGTACCAGCTCTTCTGTTGTTGGGCTCTTAGGCTGTATAGCTGTTAGCTCACAGAGAGCAGTCTCTTAGGTGTCCTCTCCTCCCTCACTATATCCGAGCCTCTCTTGAAAGCTCCTAACAAACAAAAAGTCTGAGTCCCAACGTAGTTTTACATCCTTCCTGTGTAATTTGGTAAAAGAAACTGTAACTTTTATCTCATGCCATTCCATTCACTGCCTTGCTGTGATTGCTAGCTTCTGCCAGATTCCAACCTTGGTTAAAGCACATTCCTAGAAAAAAAATGGTGAGTACCACAACCTTCCCATTAAGCAAAATTTTCACTGTAATAGGGGAGACTTTTCTTGAGAGGTGGGTAGGGAGATCAGTCCTGATGAAGCAGCAGCATTGGTGATTATTTCAAGCATAGTCTAAGCTGCTGTGGTGTTAGGTGATGTGGTCCTGTTAGAGATCCCAGTCTGGAAGGGGAGAGCAGATATTCCAGGGCTCGGACTGGAGACCTTCTGATTGTGCAAGGGAAATCTTTTTGTGTCTTGTAGTAGCTGAACTTCAAAATGGCCAGAGGGGATTTGTGAGCTACGGGGGAGGCAAAGGGAGGCCTGCCTTGCACAGGTATAGAGCACAGGTATAGTGGAACTCTGACTTCACAATAACAATAATGGTTGTGCCCACATTACCGGGCTGAGATGCTATATCCTCCATTGGTTCTTCCATGAAAGGCTCCTCTACTCTACTGTGCTCACTGGAGTTTGGTTTACCAAAGAGATCCTGTGATTTGGGACCGAGGTCTTCTCTGGGCTGGCTGTTCACAACCAAGGGGGTGGCTTCTGTGTCTTTACAGACATCCACGTTGCAAGCTTGCACCCATCCTGACTTCACAGATGAGCTTAGGCTGAATTGAGAACTGCGCATGGGACGATGCTTAGAACACCATCCAGTGCCTCATAAAATGGGCAGCTCTCGGGTGGCATGGGGTTTGGAACTGTTATTCTTGGCCCTCCAACCTTGAGCCGGAGGGTGTTGGTGTCTGACTATGGAGTGTGTTAATAAGAAAACTTGTGGTTCACAACAAGTTAATTCTCTAGAGACGACAAAGCCCAGGTTACAATGTGGAGCATGACCACTACCTTTTGGCCAACAAGTGAAAAAACTTGGAGCAATGCTGAGTGATCACATCATACATTTAATGACTAACGCTTAGCTGTAATCATTTACACAGCCAGTCAAGAAAGCATGGAAAATATAAATTAAAATTCAAGTTCTTCTAGTTATAATTCAGGACATCTCCTTGCCTTTGAATAGTTAAGATTAATATGAGGATTAGGCCTGCACATGAAGGAATGTAAAGCCTTGTCTGAATTTTCTTAATTTGGTACTGTAGATCCCTACCAGTTTTGAAGTGTATTTTTTTTTTACATCATTGTCATATGTTAGGATATAATCTATACATTCGTTTTATTTAGTCATTCAGTAATCATTCTGCTTCTTGAGTGTGTCATAACTAATTGTAACAACCATGCGACATTGGAAATAAAGGCTCTGCACATTGTTTGCTGGTTTAACAAATGACTGCAACTTTTATTAGTTTATTCAAAAACCTGCAATAAGAATATTAATATAACCAAAAGCATGCCCTTCTTTCTATCCATCAGTAAAAGTTGAACAATGCAACCCTTTTGCTCTCCAGCCACAACAGGCTCAGAACCAAATTGGATACAAGTTACTCTTCCAGATAACATTGGGATTTGGTACAGACTAAAATTCTCAAATCTGATTTGTCCAGGGGTATGCCTACCTCTCTGCTCAATGTTAAAGTACATCTCCTCATCCAAATGCTCACCACATAACATGGCCTCACTCCTGCCTCTGTACAGGAGCTTAGGATAACATCTGGGCAGGATTATACACTATAATTTCAATCGACCACCTGCCAAGTAATCCTGAATTACTCAAATCAGCTCTCAATACGAGATAATTTCTGACTTTGGATCTCTTATCCACTCTGAATAGCCTTCATCGTAAGAAGACCTACTCTGTTCCTTTGCAACAGACCAGTCTTGCCTAAATGAATGACACCTATGAGAAAGGCCCAGCCCAGTCACAAGGAAATACACTGTTGGCATCAGCTGGATGCAAAAAACATAAATACCTTGTCAACAAACAACTGCTAAAGCACTCCAAAACCAAGGCCAATGAAAGCAATAACTTTTTTAAAAATGGCAACAAACTGATAGCCAAGAAACAACCATCCTCATAGAGAAAAAGGGTGATTAGGCGACCTGGATGAATGAAGGATATTTACTGTACGGATTTTCCCATTTGCACACTTCTGTGGCACAGTCTTGGCTCCCTGATCCATTTAATGTCTCCTGAAAAACCAGAGAGAATCACAGCCCTATGTGCCCACTTAAGGATCCTAGCTGGTGGGACCCAACTTGACTGGCCCCAGAAGCACCAAAAGACTTGACTTTACCCTGAACACAAAAAATGCAGTCATAAGTGATGATTTAAAAACTGATTATATTCAGAATCATTAGCTCAAATATTCTGAAGAGCAGACAGCAAGGGCCACACCATCTCAACTGTGATTGGACAGCAAGGGTTTATCCAACGGGCTTTGATAATGTTCATCCCTCTAGGAGCTTGAATACCTGAAAACTCTTACATAGGTTGCGGAAACAGACAGGCACAAAATGAAATGCCAGTCTGGTGGGACAATACTATAGATAGTGATAGAGTCTTCACTGTACTGACTTTACTGAAAACTGCATCACCTGCTCTTCTGGTATGGATCATAACAGGAGAAAATCTGGTGGCACTCTGAACACCATGAACTCAGAAAACCTGCTATGCCGATTGTTCTAGTCCTAGCTATAACCTTTCTCTCGCTCTCATTTGGTATCTGACACAGAGGCAGTTAACAGAGACCTTCATTGCTTTTACTCAGAGATTGCTCTGCTTTCTCCCCAGCCAGATCTAGGCCACTATAATGGCTATATAGCATATGGTGGAGTGGGATATATTGGGGTTTAGCACTGGCAGTTCTTGCTCCTCATCTTGTCCTTGCTGCTCTGTTTTGTCTGTTCTTGCCTCCAGTCCCCCCCAAAGGTTTCTGGGCCAATTTGAGACTAAGGAAAGGTAGGGAACTGCATGACTAGCCTTGTAGCCCACAGTTCTCTGATCACATTTAGGCAACCAGTGCTGCAAGCCACGTGGTGCTAGCAGCCAGTAGCTGGTACATTTTAAAATGTAGCACCTCAGAAATTGGTGCTATGTGAGAAAAGGTGAGAGTGGTATAGTTGGAACAGGTGTGCTGGAATAATTTGTATAGTGAGGGTTCTGAGAGCCATTGAACCAAACTGTAAACCCTGTATATGATAGAAACCAATTCCAGCCAGTGGATATGGCAGCACCCCCAGCACCTATTAATTGGAAAGTATAAAATCCCCATTGTCCCCTACTCTTAAGCCTTTCAAGCCCCATGTGCAATCAAGAATTATTTTATATTTTTATAAAGCTCCTACATATATATTCTAACCTTTATCCCACATGATCTCAAAGTACTTTACAAAGTACAAAGGTTGTTTGCAGTGTTGTGTTAGGCCCAGGATATTAGAGAGAGACAAAGTGAGTGAGGTAATATTTTTTACTGGACCAACTTCTGTTGGTGAGAGAGACAAAGTTTTTGAGTTTACAAAGATGTCACTTCACCAGCCACTGTGTACAGCCCAGCAACATGGTTCTCGAGAGTAAGTGAAGAATGCTACATTTAATTGAAAATTAAGGGGAAATTTAGCAAGACAAAGTAGAATTACTGAGGATGCAGTGTGGTTGTGACACTCAAGCTACTTTTGCAGATGTATACTTGGATCTTTAATTATCATTAATTTGTATTACCATAGCCCCTAAGAGCCCGTCATGGACCTGGACCCCATTGTGCTGCTAGGCGTTGCACACAGAACAAAATGATGGTCCCTGCCCCAAAGACGATGTAAATTAAATTACCACAAAAGAGTCAGGATGTCAGTTTTAAATTTCATCTAAAGTGCACTTTCTTCAACCATTCCCCCCCATTATTTTCAGTACCGACAATCGTTAACTAAACTAGTGACGGCGCTGAAGGTCCCCTTTCCACCCGCTTGACTTCGCGGGCTCTGCTTAGCTTACACCACCTACCAGCATCCTCCCCCTTCCATTGCCGGTAACTTGTTACTTATCACTTCCGGCCACACAGACACGCCAGGGCCCCATCTTCCAAGCCAATCAGCGCCCTGCTCTGTGCCTCCGCCAGCAGCACCCCCGTGGATCACGTGACCCCTTTGCCTCGGCCTTGGGGGGAATGTCAGTGAGTTATCGCGAGAAGGGACGGAAGCCTGTTGGGGACCTGGCCTTTAATGTGCGGTTCGACCCGTCTGCCCGGGGTGAGTTTGTAAACAGAGCGGGGCGAGGAGAGCCCGGCAGCGCCTCCGTGGCGTTGTAGTGGGGTTGGTGCGCGGTGGCGCCGTAGCGGGCGGGTGAAGGGGGCGGCGCGGCCTGGGCTAGGTGGGGGTGCCCGGGAGGCATTAACATGGCGTCGCCGCTCTCCACAGAGACCCCCGCCCCCACCCTGGCCTGTGGCCCCCGCTGCCCGTAGAGCCGCGGGGTTCGGGCCGGAGCCAGCGCGGAGTAGACCGTTACCCGCCCCCGAGGTAGGCTAGTCCCCGCGCCTGCCCCAGGGAGAGGCTCCAGAGCAGGGCGAGGCTCCTTTCCCGGAAGCGGGCTGCCCTGACAGGTACAGCAGGTTCCCACCCCGTCCCTGGGGGCGGGGGGGCTGAGGGGTGCAGCGAGGCCTGCCCCTCCCCCTGCTGCTGAGGGGGCCGAGCCAGCCTCTCTTCGCCTGTGTCTGCCCTTGGGAGGGCGGAGGGAGACGGAAGACCCCAGGTGCCCCTCAGCAGCTGCCAAGAGGGGAGGGCAGAGCTGTCCTGCCTAGAGGGGGCTGCGTGGCCTGTATCTGTTTCCGGCCTGGCCTGGGTTGTGGTGGTCTGCTTGGGCCCATCACCATTGTGACTGTGGTGAGTGGGAGCTGGACACTCTGTTGCCAATTGTGTGTTTTTTCTCTAGGGTCCTTTCAATAGCTAAAACCTCTGACCTACTTGTGGCCCACCAAGAAGACGTTTTATGTGAGGCAGCACTGGTGTCCAGACATTCAAAGCATGATGGTTATATTCTAGGGCTTGAAAATCTTCCCTGATGCGATCCTCTCTTGCCTCAGGATTAAGTTTGCTAATTGGAGGTAGGGACTTCATGTGCTGCCACCTCCCGCCACCTATTTAATTTACATTGCAACCTCTTGATTTCCCCCCACTTATAAAATAATTCTGGTCTTGCAAATAAAATCAGTTGGGATACTCCTATCTCACATGTATTCTGGTTGCCTTTTCTTCTCCCCCCTCCATCCGTCCCCCAACTAAATTGTTTGTTCTTTCCAAAAATAAATACATTTTGATCTCTTTCTTTGACCCCACAATTAATGGGTTTTGGGGTCCCCCCCTTTAACTAGTAAATTCTAGGCTGTCCGCTTCTCCAAATAAATGAAATCTGGGCGTTTTGTTTTCTCCCTTCCACCCTCCACCCCCTTTAGCAAAATCTTTGTTAAAATCTCCCTTATATCCAAGTCAGTGAATTTGGATTTCATTCCCTCTATTGCCCCAAGCTGTCTTTGAGTGCAAGAGTTTAGTAGAACTAAAACCAACAAAAATAGCCTCTTATGTGACTACTGAGAATATCCTCACTTACATTAGATATAAATTATCATGCTTTAGAGCAGTGGTTTTCAAGCCCGTGGTCCCCTGGGGGGGCGCAGACCATGTCTAAAATTTCCAAAGGGATCTGCACCTCCATTTGAAAGTTTTTAGGGGTCTGCAAATGAAAAAAAATGGTGAAAACTACTGCCTTAGAGTATAAGACAGCCACTAGCAAATGGGGTGAGGAAAAAAATCTCCTATGGGCAGGTTATTCCATAACTGTCAAATGCAGGATTTCTTGAACCTTTCTCTGAAGTATTGGTAGTGGCTATTATCAGAGGCCCCAATACGGCAAACACTTATGCATATGTTTAACTTTACTACTAGTAATAGCCCCATTGGTTTAAAACAAATGTTTGCAGAACTGGGGCTAGAGTGAGGATGTTGGATTAGGTAGAACACTGCTCTGATCTGGTAATTATAACATCTACTAAAACACCATTGTGAAAATAACACTTAGCATTTATATAGCATATTACAGATTCAAAGGGCCTCATTGCAATGTGTGACGTTAAAAAAAAAAAAAAAAAAAATACACTAAACTTTACTGGGGTTCCTTGTTACATTAAAGGTTATTGACAGAAATTTAAATGAATAATAATAAAAATGCATTTTTTGGAGGGTTGGGTGGGCAACTTACTTGTTTATTATCATTTTATATTTGGGTAGTTAAAGTTGTACATTAATATTTTGATCTTCATTGCACATTCAATATCTTTATCCTGATTTGGAGGTTAGTAAGCCTAATTTTGTTGGTATATCTGTATTCTTCTTGCTAGGAATTTTTGTAGCCATACAGATTCTGCCATATATCCTTTCTACTCAGAAATTTTGTCTTATTTGATTGCATTAAATCTTTTGGGTTCACTGCTGCTCCCACACCTGTATAACCTAATCTGTTTAGTTTTGTATAGGATATACCCAGATAATACTGTATTCCCTTAACTTTTGACAGTCAGCCGTGTTTCCGATGTGCCTATTATGTCATGGTCTTCTTCCATTTTTATCCATTCTAGTTTCTTTGGTATTTTTTTCTTTGTTTAAGCTTCTTGTCTGTAGATATTTAAGACCAAAAATAAAAGCTATGTGCCAATCTTTAACTCTTAGCTGACACACGTTGCTTTTCTGAAATTTTATCTGATCTCAACCTGGCGTGCCTCCAGTTTTAAAAAATGTTTATCAATTTCTCACTTAAAAAGAACCCAATGAAGACTTTCACAGTAACAAGCATAGTATGGTTCAGTATTATATAGTAATACTTACTGAAGTCATCAAGTGGCATGCATTCACTAGCTTATTTAACTGCATGATCTTATTACTGTTAGCCCTGTCCTCTCTTCAACCATACCTTGTTGCTTGTTACTCTCACTTGTTACATCTTGTCTTAAATTAGACTGTATGCTGTTATGAGCAGGAACTGCTTTCCTACACACATGTCCACCTAGCACAAAGGGTCCCTGCTCCTTCTTGGAGTTGTAGGATGTTACTGCAGTACATATAATAAATAAAAACAACTTTTTATAACACCAAATGTAGATTCTCCTGGTGTTAATGGGACACTGATAACCTACCAATCACACTTCTATCTGAAATAGCTTTACTGGTGTTACAAGAAGTACCTATGATACCTATGAAATCCTGGCCCTATCAATGTCAATGAGAGTTTTGCCATTGACTTGAGTAGGGGCAAGATTCATACTCAGTGACTTAGGGCACAGCTGCAGCTATGCCACTGTAGTGTAGGCTAAGTCTACATTTAAAATTCTACAGTGGCACAGCTGCATTGCTGTAGCACTTATTGCAGCATCTGGAGGGATTCTCGCATCACTGTGGGAGGGTAACTAAGGGTGGTAACTAAGTTGATCGAAGAATTCTTCCATCGACCTAGCACTGCTTACATGCAACTCTCAGGGATGTGGATTTTTCACACCCCTGAGAGACATAGCTAAGCTGATGTAGCTTTCCATTGCAGACCAGCCCATAGACACTTGCTACAGCGACAGAAGGGGTTTTTCCATTGCTGTAGTAAATCCACCCCATCAACAGACAGTAGCTAGGTGGATGGAAGAATAGTGGTGTTTATGCCAGTGCTTAATCACATCTTGCTGCAATGTAGCTTGGTCAACATAAATTTTAGATGTAGAATCAAAGAACCATAGGGTAGAAGGGACTGGAAGGGTCATCTAGTTTAACCCCTGCCAAGATGCAAGATTTGGTATGTCTAAACCACCCAAGACAGATGGCTATCCAGCCTCCTTTTGAAAACCTCCAGTGAAGGAGCTTCCATGACCTCCCTATGCAGTCTGTTCCATTGTCCCATTGTTCTTACAGTTAGGAAGTTTTGGCTTTGACTGAGTCCAAGAAGTATAGAACACCTCTGTCTGTAGGTAAATGCAGACAAGTTTCACAAAAGAGTGCTCAAAGTGGTCAATTCTATTATTTTGGTAAAGACACTTCTAAAGTCTACTGTTTTGTATAACAGAAATCTTACCAGTGAAACAGTTCTTCATGACAAAAACTCAAAAATGATTATTTGTATCAAATTAATAGCTATATGATAGTGTGAAACAATGTAGAAGTGAACCAGTTTTCTGGCTTTATTAATAAAGTTGAAACAGTAAAAATGACCTAGCATTATTGTAGTGACAGAAGATAAGAGTTTTCATTTTTGATTAATTGAATTTCCGTGAGAAATTTTGAGATTTAAGAACCCAGACAGGTGAATTCAGAAGATATCATAATTAACTTAGAAAATAATATTATACTGGAAATGTCTGAGAAACTAAAATTTTATTTTTGCCAAACTGTAAGTAACCTTTGTTTCCAGATTCAGCTAATTATGTAGTCTATCATAAGATGTTGTAGCAGCTTCAGTAACAGTAGAAACAGAAATGTTTAGAACGGTAATGTTTTTAAGGACATAAAATGCACTTTAGAAGAGAATATGAATGTATTTAAACTTATTTTTATATCCTGTCACCCAAACTCACATTTGCTTGCTTATTTGATCCTTCCCTATATTTGTATCAGTATTAGTAATTTGACTTTTTCATAATCCTATCAAAAAACCCCAACAAATAAAAAATTATCCCTTGCATATTGCCTGCAGTGTTTACCCTTCCATTTGCCTTTCACTCAGAAATTTCGCCTTTATTCCAGCTCTGTCTCTGTCTCACCAAAGTCATACTCTCCTTGTTCCTCTGCACACACCCCATTCCATAATTAGGTCTGCTGATTCTGTTGGGCTGTTTACTGGATCTTTCTGCATCAGGTCATTTGACAATCTGGACAAATGGGTTTCCTTCTGCTTTTTCGATTTGGTAGGCAAATGTGACCAATCACCAGCTTCAAACTTTTTTTTTCTTTCTGTCCAGTTGCACTCCTTCTGCATGGTCTCTCCGCTGCTTTCTTCTTGGAACCTCACGGAGCAGTTAGCCATTCAGATGGGTAGAAAATGCTGTGGCTGTTTGTGCTTAGATCTCTTCATGATGCTGCACTTGTTACATCCCCTCTTGCTCTTCCTCAAGATCCACTGGAGCAAGCCCAACTTTAAGTCTTCTTCCCGGGGCAAACAGAATGGCCTCTTACAGCAAGGCAAATAGTGGCAGCAGCAAAATAGGAGGCTCTGGCTCTCCTTGCCTTTAGGTAGTGAGTCCTCCACCCTCTGCACAGCTCCTGTCTGGTTAGTCAGTGTTAGGAGCTTAGGCTCCTCCTGGTTCCACTCCCATCTCAAATGAGACAGTGTGTACTGCAAATTCTCCTGAACTACATTCTGAGGGCCTCACTCCCTTTAGCACTGTCTTTTTTATGACAAGTGGTGCTTCAAAATGGAGCCCACCCTGCTCATTTGCAGTCCTACAGGCTTCAGTGACCAAGACCCCACTCTCCTTTGCAGGGACAGAACATTGCTCAGAAGATCCACTTGTGCAGGGACTCTGACACACCACAGAAATTGTCATTTAAGCATCCCTCCACCCTATACGAAAGCCTCGTGGCAGTACACTGGAGCACATCCTGTGCTAAGGAATGCACAGGAGCTGGCTTGGAAAGAGTATAGCTGGGTGGTAGAACAATTCTTGGAAGCCAGTAATAATTTCTCTGCCTAGTAAGTTTGAACATCAAATGAAAACCCTTTGGTCCAGACTTTCAAATACGTTGTCTCAGAAGGTTGACTTATAGTAGGGAAAATCTCATTTGTGTTTTAAACACCTGAACCCTTCCTTTTCACTTTTGTTTCAGATCCTATGGTGGTGGTATACAATAGGTCTATTAAAATGAGGCATTTACTCACTTCTTTGTGGAGGGTGGATTTTCCTGTAAATGTGAAGCAGTAAATATATTTCATTTTGTTTCAGCTTTCGGCTTGTGTTCTAGGAATCTGAGAGAAGCTGTTCCAGCCCCTCCAGGTCAGTGCAGCTGTGACTTCTTTTTTTTTTTTTTTTAAACTAAAAATTTTAATTTGTTTTATTTTTCATTATTTATTAAGTAGTTTAATTTGGGAGACTTTCCATCTACCAACTTCTATACTTAAGTGAAAGGTGTGACTTTCAAAAATGCTCAAAATCATCCCAGCTCTCCTCCCCTAGAAATAATGGTATAATTCCCATTAACTTCAGTGGGAACTAAGATTAGGCTAAATTGGAATGCTTTTTAAAGTCTCACCCAGAAAGTATAAAAGTGTAGCAACTGAGCTAGCATTTAGAACTCTGTTACCTATTTTGAGTTGCATTGTTTCTTTTTGGCTCTAGAAGAAGATACTGCTTTTAACTTTAGATAATTTTAATCCAGTAAACAAAAAAAAGTGAACCCTTCTCCTCTTCCTCTTTTGCCCCTTTACCCCATTCAAGCTAACATTTCCCCATGTTAAGGTTGGAAAATTAATACCTACACTTAAAGTAAATATTTTAAATAAACATACTTTCCTGTGTTCAGTTTTTTATTCTTATAGTCTGCACCACTGCTTATTTTATTGTCAATCACCTAAACAGATCTTTTATTACATTTGTATTCTTATCTGAAAAAGACATTGTACGAAAAGAAAAATCAAGAATTAAATAAATCAAACATGCCTTTTTTTATTTTTAAGTGACCATTCTTCCTTGCCTGCTCTGGCTTACCTGTCCAGTATTTATTTTAATTGTAGTACAATAAACATTTAAGGATACAGTTTAATGCCCCTTCAAATCCAAGAGGTCTGCATTAAACATTTTTTATTAAAAGAATCTAGGGTAATTTTTCTGTGTATATAAACAAAGTCATGAATTAATAACAGCAGTACAGACCAAGTGGGCTACGAGCAGTCATCAGTGCATATAGTATGTTTCACTACTGTTTAGGTAGCCTAATAGCTCAAAGAAATGTTCAGTTTCTGCATTTAAAAATAGTGTTTGCTTTTACATTTTCAGTGTATCATCATTCTCAGTTATGGGCTACCACTCATCCACCCTTAGTGGTGGAAAAGAAGAGAACAAGAGAGATGAATGGATTTTGATGTAATCTGCAAAAAACAAAATAATTAAAAATCTAAAATGTTAAAACTTCAAATACAGTATAGCAAGTACTCTAGCTAACGTCCACTCCACTTCCATTTGCATTCTTTTCTTTTTAAGAAGTTTTAAGTGAGATGCTTTGGGCTTGATGATTATGCTTTGCATTCACATAGAATGTCATTATATTATTTATTATTTGTATTACCGTAGTGCCTAGGAACCCTAGTTATGTCAAAATAACTTACTTTATAAACAATTCATCAAGATTTTTAGCCTTTTGCTTGCAGGACAGGTGTATGGAGCTTGTTCATTTGATACAGTGAAATTTGCCCTGTAGTTAAAAGGCCCAAGAAGACACACACTAGATCAACAATCATTGCTATAAGTTCTGTATGTTGTAAATCATTAATCATTTCAGCATTTCTTGTAGGTGAGATGCACTGTTGCCCTTCAGTCTGTGTTTAAAGTGTCACCTATATTGGTAATGAAAACCTGTCAGAGAAACAAGTTTAAAACAGTTTGCTTGGCCAGTGTGGATTCTGTATAAGCTATAAAAAAAAAAATTCTAGATTCAAAAGTGAAAAAATCTAGAGAAATGGTTTTTAAATGCTTACACTATTATGCCTTTCCATACCGATCAGACAAGCCATGTTATTCTGAACTGCCATTGTGGATAGGGCTTGAGTCTCATGCTAAATTATGTTGAATTCTGTAGGGAGGCATTCTATATGGGTACAGTAATTGACAGATGGGTAAATACTACTTTTAAACTCTTATTTTCTTAGTTACAATACTTTACTGTACACCTATTTAAATATGTGGCTATGGTCAGAGAAACAGGAAGACAAGTGTGGAAATCTTTTTCTTACAAGCCCAATCAATATCTAACCAAGAGCCAGTCTAATTTTTGGGAAATCATTATGCAAGTGGTATTGATCAAGGTCACCTGCTCTGGCTGCCTAACATGGACTTGGTTCTTTAGTTTACTTCTATCATGTGTATAAATAATACAAGGATCGCAGGGCTGTCTCACAAGTACCTATCAAGGAAACAACTTCCTTTTTCCCGTTTCCATTTGCTGTATCTTAAACAGATTATTTTGGTATCTGAAGGCCACCTATGTTGCTTCCATACATCTCTCCCCATGTAGGACTAACATCAAAGCATACACATGAAGGCCAGGGATGAGGCAATACGACATACCAGTAGACAGACAGGTAGAACTACATAAGCCAAATGCCTTAGGATAACATGGCTGAAAGAGGCATATGATTTCAAAGGATACAAAATGCAGCTTCTAAGATCATCTTCCTGGGTCCATTATCCTCCTCCTGTTTCACTGCATCAAAGTCAAGCTTCTTGTCCTCACCTTCCAGAACCTTCAGAATTCTGCCCTAGCTATGTGCTTTCGCTTGTCTCTCATCACATTAAACACAGCTTCTCTGTTCTGTTAACTATGCTAGTCTTGTTTAGCCATTTGTCACCTTCTTATATATGGATATATGCCTCCGCACCTCCTTCCATGCTGCCTCTTACATGTGGAACCTATTCTTTGAGCTGATCCCATAAGGCCACAGATTTCTCATCAAGTCCCAATTCTGCCCTGACACTTAAATCAGTTATTAATTATGACTCAGTTGAATGGCAGGTGAGAATCATTGGCACTTACATATATTTGCAGATTTTTTATTGTATAGTATGTACATCAAAATTGTGTATATTTGATTTCTGTATCCCTCTCCCTTTACCCATCATATCCCACTTGTAATCTTAGATTATGAACTCCTTGGAGCAGGGAGCATTACTATGTGTTTTTGTGCTGCTAGCATTAGGGGACAAAATCCTAGTAGAGGCCTTTGGGCACTATTATTATATAAATGTTCAATTACATTTTTAAAAATTACATTCAGAGAACTTTAAGGTTGCACTATCAAACACTCGGAAGTTTAGGAAATGCCAGAACTAAGATTGGTTGTGCAACCTTAATTCAGCCCCCTTGTGCATATTCATTATAATACCACCAGTGGACCAAATTCGATGATGAATCCTGAAGCATTTTGAGCATATGCTAAGAAGATTATAATACAGTCTTTAACTGTATGATCACATTTTTTTTCCCCACAGACCCTCAGCCTTATTCAAAGTACAGGATGACTGGTGCTCTGGAGATGAACCAAGGTTGTGGCGTGAATGAGGCTATTGTTTGTAGGATCCCTACCTCATTTGTTGCATAAGTTGGAAAGAGTGTAGTGAATGAAGCAGGGAACTGCAGGAAGAGAGAGAATGAATTTGTGGTTAAGGCAGCTGAATGCTACTCTGGGATTGGATTCTATCTCTGCTACTGCCACAGGATTCCTATGTGATGTGCAGCAACTCTCATAAGCCAGATTTTCCACAGGTGGTCATTACTTGTTTGTTCCTCATTGTTTGGTGTCTAACTTAACATTAGGGGCTTGATTTGCAAGTATTTTTTTTTTTTAAAGGCAAATTGAAAACACAGACATTTAATTGTTGAGCCAGATGGGTGGTCTGAAGGATTGGAAACTTTACCTCCACATCAGAGACCACTACCACTAGAGCTAACAAAAAGTAACTGGTAGCAATCATAGTAGTATGCTGTGATTCTCTTTGTGGAGCAGCCACTAGGTGGGATTGAGACACACTTTGAGTGGGTTTCAAAGATTTTTCCTGACTAGCAGAGGAATGTTGAGATTCAATAATCCTGCATTCTATTCCAGGATCAGGATGGGTATATGTTCTTGTGGTTTTCTTTACATCATACTCTTATTTCTGACTCTTGCATTTGAGTCTTGTTGCTTTCTCCTTCTCCATGGTGCCTGTGCTGGGCAACAGCAGGGGACCATTGAGATTGCAAGAGGGACAATCTGTCTCTTGTGTTCTGGCCCCTGGCAGCTGGGAAAAGCAATTGCAGGGAATGGCCTACTCAGCCCCCTGGGCTAGAGCATGTTCAGTGTAGTTAAAAACAGGAGCTGTGTAGGGGTGGAGTTTGCTTAGTACAGATGGACTATTTGGAGAATTTAGCTGCCAAGCTCTAGCAAGCTTCTATGGCACATGTGCAAATGGTGGTTTTTTTCAGAAGCTTCTTATCTTTAAGCCTAAAGATTGCAAAACTTGTCAAAATACAATTTTTCAGATGTCTGTCACTCATAAAACTACCTTATGCTGTGTCCTGCAATAAAATAATGTTAACAGAGGCCAGATTAGCTTTGACTTTTGTCCAGTGAATAGTTCACTTCAATAAAACTTATTTCTTTTCCTTTCAAAGCAGAGAGTCGAACCATTTAAATTTTGGTTCAGTTCGGGTTTAGCAATGTTTCCTAACTCTCTGGTTCAGACACTAACTTAGAAAACTTTGAACCTGTTTGAACTGGTTCAGATACATTTCCTGCAGATTGTCACACACTCTTATGCTTGCATTGTAACTCTTAGAAAAGGAATATTTATTATTGTATTCTTCAGGAACTTTCTCAATGGAATTTCATTCAAAATATTTTGTATGCAGAAATGAATCACATTTTCAAACTATGATCTGCGTTGTTGGATTAGGATAAATCACAAGTTACATAATACCAATATCCCATGTTATCAAGGACATACCTGATGGACTAGGTAGGAGCAGCCTCAGTTGGGGCTGGGAGTGATTAGCAATTGGGCCAGCAGTATGGCCAGAGCAATGTACTGTATTTAGTTGGCTCTGTGTGTTTAAGCCAATCACCTCAAAGACTTAATGCAACTCAAAACATTCCAACATTCTTGTAAGATTAAAAAAGAAAGATGAAGTTATGAAGTAATTTTTGAAATCAGTAATGCAAAAAAAAAAGGTAGCAAAGGAAAGCAGCAGGCCTATTAAACAAAAAATTCACCACCAGGGAACTGCAAACATTACAATCAAGCAATATGAAATAATTCTGTTATGAAAAAAACAAACAAACCTCCTTGACGTAGTGGACAGAGGGGAGAAGTTCTAGGCCCAGCCAGGGAGGTGAGGTGATAATGGGGTTTTTATTAGTCAGAAAAGAACTGATACAGCACCTCTCCCCTTTCAGCTAGAACTCCCTTCACTTCCTTCCTCCTTTCAGGCCCCTCAGAGTCCCTCCGTCCCTCCTTCAAGTAGTCTCCCATAGCATAACACAATAACTGAACCTGTGCAGGGTGACTATTGGAGTGGCAGCAGGAAGGAACTTCAGTGCCAGGGAAACAAAGCCAGGAACAGCCTGGAAGAACAGTGGAGCCTTACATTCTCAAGTCAAAACAAAGGTCCTGTGTTCCACACTCCTCCTGCCTCACCCACCATGTCTGAAGTCTTGAGTTATTGGCCTCTAGCACTCACCAGCAAGCAGGAGGAGATGGTGAGGGGAGGGAGGTGTTCTCTTCCATGGGGAGTCCTCTACCTGGGCATAATTAATCGAGAACTACCAATCCCAGAATACTTTTATCCCCCCTCCTCCTTCTCCTCTCATTTCCGGTTGCGTCTTGGGAAGTGCAGTCTGTGCTTCTCTCTCTGTAAGGTTGGCGCATCCTGAGAAGACACTCCCTACCACCTGATGATTGAACCTGTTACTTTGAACTGGTTTTTGGGTTTGATTCCCATTTGGGGTCAATATGAGTCAGAGGTTTTCAGTCTGGGGTCAGTTCTAGTTCACTCATAAAAACTTTTCTGAATCGGTTTTTGATTTCAGTTCAACTTGTTTCAAAGGGATTGACTTTTGATCAAAAATTAAATATAAAAAATAAAGGATCATTTCCCTCTCAACCCAATAGATTTAAATCAGATAATCACTCTATATGCTATTTTATATTGTCCTAATCCTGTACTAAAAGGGAGAATAGGCTGGGGTCTGCATCTCTTTCACTCCTCCACCCCTCCCCCACCAGTAGGGGGATGTACTGTTTTTACCCTCCCTCCGTGGCTGGGAGGGGGACATGCTGTACACACCCACACAAACCCCTGTAGGGATGGGGACAAGCTTGCAAACTCAGCTGCTGGTTCTGGAGCCCAAACTGCGCTTTAAGAGTGTCCGTAACTCTGAAATTTTTGTAAACCTCCATTCCTGAGGTGTCCGTAACTCTCAGGTTCTACTGTATTTGGAACAAGCTAGATCTGCTAGAGGCACTCTGATACTGTACTATTTCGTCTGGTATGGAGTTAGCTTGCCCCTTTGAAGATCAGCAACAAGGTATACTGTCATGGTAGACAGATAGAGGCAGTTGTGCCCTTTCTAATTCTTTATCATGATTGTCTTCAGACTTTTGGAAATCCTAAAGGCTACAAAGCTGCTTCAACCATCTCCAATATAGGAGTTGTCCACCAGTGCCCCTTGGAGAGAGATCCAGCAACGTTTAGTTAATTAATGTCAAGGCCTAACTGAGACTAGCCCATGTTTAGATTTGAAACTGAACCAAGAAAAAAAAATTCGGAATGGAGTACAGCAGAACTGGGATGACGTTCTCTCTGGGAAGACTTTCAAGCATCCATTGAAAAATTCAAGATGACTACATATTCCAATATCCTCTTAACAATGCTATCTATAGTGTAGCCTGGAGTTTAGACAAATTCATTTTTGTGCCATGGCACTTGCCTGTGTTCCTGTAAATCTTTACAAAAATGATGATGATAGTACATATCAACAGCCTGCTTAACAGTTCAACAAATACTGAATGCCTTCGGAAACCTGGGACAGGTCATGAACTCTTTGAAGGGAATAGCAGAACAATTTCAGTCCGTGGTTTGTCTTGGCATTCACACTCTGATATGTCAACCTGTCCCTCAGCAGCCAAAGTCAGAGATTCTTAAGTGTCTCTTCTTGGAATAATCTCCTCTTTGCTCCTGATCTGAGGTAGTCAAAGTCCTTTACTGTTGAACGTGTATGTAATAGAATCAACACCTTGGAACCTCTTGCACTATATCTTTGCTGCTTCTGCAGTTAAGTGCTTATGGCTAGTATCACTAGCTCTCCTTTATTATGTGTGTAGTAGCCAAAAGATCTATCCAGTGGTTATGAGACAAATTTAGTAAAGGGGAGTGGGATCTCTACCCTTTTGGAACAAGTCTCTCAGCAGTGGATATCAATGACATACATCAGTGTTGAAGGCCAGTTTAATGGATCTATCTGAGAACAGTTGAGCTGTCTCATGTCTAAAGGTTAGTGATGTATTAGAGAGAATATACATCCAGTGAAAATTTAGGCATTTCCAAAGGTCTCATGACCTTCAGCTTCCAAACTGTTGAAGGAGAAGCAGATTTGATCTGTGCATAGCACATTCTGTTAATAAAGCTGCCATTGCTTACTTCATCTAGCAAAGCAGTAGTTGAAACCACCATTCATTGGAGCTGTCTAAAGATACTTTTTTCAATGGTATTTTCTTAAACTTCTGAATCTATTTCTTATGGGAGTTAAATAAACTTACGGGCTGGGGGTATGTGTCATTTCTTAGGTCATCAAGCAGTTTGGTTGCTTCATTTCGTTATCGTCTATCTCTGAATGTTAAAATGGGGTGGCCTTGTAATGATCTCTTGTATCCACAAATACTATCCAGTACCTATCCTGTTCTTGGTTACCTAGAGAAGGAGGTTTATGGATGTTTTTTGTTTTGTTTTGTTTTTTTGAATCCGCTGGTCTGAAGAAATACAATTGCATTTTCTTTCACCATCCCTCTCTTTGCTTCTGTCTTCCTCATTACATGTTTTTTTTAAAAATCTGTCTCTGTGTCTCAGATGAACCAAATCAGACTTATCTTTATAAGTAGATCTCGCTCTTCTTTGGTAACATGATACTTGCAGGGATCCAGATAAGAGAAATTTCATTAGAAACAGTCTGAATTTTGATTGTTTTTCTTCTCAGTAGTGTTCCTGTATTTTTGTTCTGGATTTTTTCCCACCTCTTTGAGATTTTAGATTAATTAAAGAATTGTGGTTTCTCTTTTTATACACTGCCTTCATGTAAATATAGACAGTAGTGAAACTCATGTGTTAGAGGAGCACTCAAGTAAGACAAGGCAAAGGCAAAGAAGCTAAATGAATTCTTTGCATTGGTCTTCGGTACAGAGGATGTACAAGATACCCACATCAGCGCTGTTCTTTTTGGATGACAGCTCTGAAGTACTGTCCCAAATTGATGTGTCAATAGAAGAGATTTTAGAATAAATTGATAAATTAAACAATAATAGGTCACCAGGACCAGATGGTATTCATTCAAGAATTCTGAAGGAACTTAAATAGGAAATTGCAGAACTATTAACTGTGGTATGTAGCCTATCACTGAAATTGGCCTCTGTACCAGAGGAAGGTAGCTAATGTTAACAACAGTTTTTAAAAAGGGCTTTAGAGGAGATCCTGGCAATTACAGGCTGGTAAGCCTAACTTTAGTACTGGGCAAATTGGTAGAAACTATAGTAAATAATAGAATTGTCAGATACAGATAAACATGATTTGTTGGAGAAGAGTTACTACAGCTTTTGCAAAAGGAAGTCATGCCTTGCCAATCTATCAGAATTCTTTTCAGGAGTCAACAAGCATGTGGATAAGGGTGATCCTGTGGATATGGTATGCTTGGAATATCAGAGAGCCTTTGACCAGGTCCCTCACCAAAGGCTCTTAAGGAAACTGGGGGCTTGTCTAAACTTACAGAACTGTAGCATCTATAGCACTCAGTGAAGAAGCTACCTACGCTGACAGGAGAGCGTCTCCTGTTGACATAGGTACTCCATTTCCCCAAGAGGGGGAAGCTACGTCGAAGGGAGAAGCCCTCCCATCAACATAGTGCTGTCTATACCAGGAGTTAGGTCAGTATAACTGCGTGACTCATGCTTGCATGAAACTGTGTATTAAATTGAAAAATAGTAGTTCTGAGAAGGAAGACTGTATTTATGGAGAGAGAAACTCAAATACTATATATGCATAAATAGCAAGAATTCAGTGCAATCTGAACCTGATCCACGGTAATGAATGGTATTATATAACTTATCCAGACACATTACAAGGGAATAACTGCATTTTGTTTGTTTAGCATGCACAATAATTGTTTTCTTTAATTACAGTTCATTGCCATGAAAAGGAGAATGTGATTAAACTGCTCACCTTATGAAATTTGGCTTACATGTGAATCTGCCAGGTATAGACGTGTGTGTGTGTGTCTCTGTCTGTTTAGAGCATTGCTAAGTAAAGTAACATTTTGATCTTCTGCTGACTTCTTATACATATATAAAGTCTTTAGGTAAATATTATCATTATTATTATTTATTTTATTGTAGTATTTCTGAAGTGGTATTGAAATGTAGCCTTTTTAAAAAATAATATTTATAAAAATAATCTCTGCTGTGGAGAATGTGCATAGGCATCCCTAATACACCAACTTGGCTTTAAAGGTTGATCATGAGAAATTCAGGGAATGAGTTGTTTTCCTTGGCTTACTGGTGCTGTGTGCTTGTCTCTTTGGATGTTATATGCTGTTGACTCATATTTAGTTTGTGATCCACTATGACCCCAAGATCCCTTTCTACAGTACTCCTTCCTAAGCAGTCATTTCCCATTTTGTATCTGTGCAACTGTATGATCAAATATTTAGCTCACTGCAATCAGAAGAGAGGCAGGGTGGTTCTTGCTAGTGGAATACTAAAATCTTTAGTAATTCTTCCAGCCTGGGCTTTGGAGGTTGATGTATTGGTAACTTGTTGCAATTACTTTTAAATATTTTGAGATGTCTTTTTTGTTTTTGTTTTTCCTGTTTTTATCATTTCAACCTAGGTAATACAAAGACCTGTGGAATATGAGTGATGACAAACCCTTTTTATGCACTGCCCCTGGATGTGGCCAGGTAATAGGATGCTTTGAATCTATTAATGTTGGTCAAGTAGACAAACACAGGTAAATGTATTTTATGTTAGATTGAAGAGTAGAAATATTTCTTAATGGCAGATGTTGGAAAGTAACTGCATGCTGTAATTATTTTGTAAAGCAGGTGACAGCAAGAATTTTCAGTAATTTTTAAAAAATTTCAAAAATGCTATCCACAGGATAGATTCTTTAAAAAATAAAAACAAAAGAAAAACCCCACAATTGTCATATCTCTGTCAGAAAAAACACTTTGTTTTAATTCTGCATTTGTAATTTTCTAAATGGAAACAAATAATGCATTAATTTGCATAATAGTGATCACATTCTTAACTCTCTAGAAGGAATTAGCAGAAAAACAAGTGCAATACAAAGTGTAATACAGATCCAGTATTCATGAAATCTGTAGAGGTTAAATGATAGCAGGGCGCTTGTATAGTGAAGCCTGGGGGCATACTTTAAGTTTCAGTAAACATCCCATTTTCCCCAATGCATTATTATAATCCAGTACTAGCCTACTGGTTCTACCATGCTTCAGGAAGGAGGCCTTCCCATTGATTGGCCAGCTTCAGAGAAAATCCCTTACAAACGGGCTGTACAGGGAACTGAAATCCCATTCTGGTCTTGTGCATTTCCAAATTTCCCTCCCATTTTGAGCTGAAGCGTAACTTTTTAAAAAAGGCCCAGAGGCAATACTTGCAATTACGGACAGTAAGCCTAGCTTCAGTACCAGGCAAACTGGTTGAAACTATAGTAAAGAACAGAATTATCAGACACATAATGAACACAATATTTTGGGGAAGGGTCAACACGGCTTTTGTAAAAGGGAAATTACATCTCACTAACCCTATTAGAATTCTTTGAGGGTGTCACCAAACATGTGGACAAGAGTAATCTGCTCAATATAGTGTACTTGGACTTTCAGAAAGCCTTTGACAAGGTCCCTCACCAAAGGCTCTTAAGCGAAGTAAACAGTCATGGGACAAGAGGGAAGGTCCTCTCCAGGATGAGTAACTGGTAAAAAGATAGGAAACAAAGGTAAGAATAAATGGTCAGTTTTCACAGTGGAGAGAGGTAAATAGTGAGGTCCCGCAAGGCTAAGTGCTGGAACCAGTGCTGTTCAATATAACTCATAAATGATCTGGAAAAAGGGGTAAACAGTGAGGTTGCAAAATTTGCAGACAATACAAAAATTACTCAAGATAGTTAAGTCCAAAGCAGCCTGCTTTGGACTTACAAAGGGGTCTCTCAAAACCGTGTGATTGGGCCAGGAAAGAGCAAATGAAATTCAATCTTGATAAATGCAAAGTAAAGTATATTGTAAAACATCATCCCACCTACACATATATAATGATGAGTTCAAAATTAGCTATTACCACTCGAGAAAGATCTTGTAATTATCCGAGGATAGATCTCTGAAAACATCTGCTCAGTGTGCAGTGGCAGTCAAAAAACGAACAGAATGTTAGGAAAGTGATAGATATAAGACAGACAGTTAGGAAACCATTAGGAAAGTGATAGATATAAGACAGAAAATATCATAATGTCCCTATCTAAATCCATGGTACGCCCACACCTTGAATACTGTGTGTAGTTTTGGTCACCCCATCTGAAAAAAGCTGTATTAGCATTGGAAAAAGTGCAGAGAAGGGCAACAAAAATGATCAGGTGTATGGAACAGCTTCCATATGAGGAAAGATTAAAAAGACTGTGACTGTTCAGCTTAGAAAAGAGATAACTAAGGGGGATATGGTGGAGAAAGCGAATAAGGAAGTGTTATTTATCCCTTCACATAACACGAGAACTGGGGATCACCCAATGAAATTAGTAGGCAGCAGGTTTAAAACAAACATAAAGAAGTAAGTCATCTTCACACAATGCCCAATCAACCTGTGGAAGTCATTGCCTGCGGATGTGAAGGCCAAAAGGATAAGTGGGTTCAAAAGAGAATTAGACAAGTTCATGATGGATGGATTCATCAATGACTATTAGCCAAGATGGTCAGGGATGCAAACCCATGCTGTGGGTGTCCCTAAGGCTCTGACTGCCAGAAGCTGGGAATGGATGACAGAAGATGAACCTCTTGATAATTGCCCTGTTCTGTTCATCCCCTCTGAAGCATCTGGCACCGTCCACTGTCAGAGGACAGGATGCTGGGCTAAGTGGACCATTGTTCTGACCCAGTATGGCCATTCTTATGCTCTCATAATGTGAGGCCTTCACGCCTTCTCAACTCACATCAGGATTGGAAAAGGGGTACTATATCTTGTTCTAGGTTATTAATCTTGTTTTTCTTTCCTTCCGTACTGGTATGGTCCAGCTTCTGTGGTTTTAGGTAATACTTGAGGTTTTCTTGATGCAAACAGTGATCAGATATTCACTTTTATTTTATCTGCTCACAATTTTGTCAGTATCCACTGCGAACTTGCAAGTGGTCCTTCCTGCAGGGTGTAGTGAGGAAGACATATGTAGACTTCAGGGGGAGGTGCCAGGATGTGAATCTCTCAACCTGGGTCAGTTTGTAGTGGGAGTGGTAGCCTATACCACATAATGAAGCGCACACTAACTTTAAGGAACAACTAGGGCTTGATAGTTAGATGGACACAACTCTCATAATAGAGTGAAAGTTAATATTACACCTCACATCTGGGCAGCCTGTGGTTAGGTCCCCCTGAGCAGACTGAAGACCTTTTAATTGTTACCTATTCTTATGATGATTATGTAGGTATGTAATCTATGGTCAGAAAATGTAGCTGCCCATAGCTGTCGGGGTTTTCCACATGTAGATGAGTATAATTTTCCAGTGTATTAAATACTATTGAAGCTAATAAGCCATTTTCCTTTAGGCTTGTCTTCTGTGTTTCTTCCTATGTACTAATGACTGCTCAATTTATACTTATTCTGTAAGGAAAAGTCATTGCGTTCTTGCAGATAGTGGGGTTTGGTTTGTGTGGGTTTTTTGTTTTTTGCACAATGTTGCTTTACAGAAGCAACAAGATTTATTTTAATACAACTCTAGGATTTGTTCTTAGTCTTATTCAGTACCATTTGTCTGGCAGTGTCTAAGTCCTGAGTGGTAACATTGACTCTGAATTTGATTTCTTGTCAGTTTAAGTGAGACTCTGATCATCATTTTAACATTGAATTGTGTATTTAATTTCTGATTGTAATGTTTATAATTGAAAGATTCAAGGAGGTGAATGTTCTTTGATTTTTTTTTTAAGTATTACATTCAAGAGTTCAGCATACTTTTATTTTTGAAAGAATGTTATGGCTTATAGACTCATAGACTTTAAGGTCAGAAGGGACCATTATGATCTTCTAGTCTGACCTCCTGCACAACACAGGCCACAGAATCTCACCCACCCACTCCTGTAACAAACCCCTGAACTATGTCTGAGCTATTGAAGTCCTCAACTTGTGGTTTAAAGACTTCAAGGTGCAGAGAATCCTCCAGCAAGTGACCCGTGCCACACGCTGCAGAGGAAGGCGAAAAACCCCCAGGGCCTCTGCCAATCTGCCCTGGAGGAAAATTCCTTCCTGACCCCAAATATGGCGATCAGCTAAACCCTGAGCATGTGGGCAAGACTCACCTGCCAGACACCCACCCTATCTAGTGTCCTATCACAGGCCATTGGGCATATTTACCGCTAATAGTCAAAGAACAATTAATTGCCAAAATTAGGCTATCTCATCATACCATCCCTTCCATAAACTTATCAAGCTTAGTCTTGAAGCCAGATATGTCTTTTTGTCTCCACTGCTCCCCTTGGAAGGCTATTCCAGAACTTCACTCCTCTGATGGTTAGAAACCTTTGTCTAATTTCAAGTCTAAACTTCCTGATGGCCAGTTTATATCCATTTGTTCTTGTGTCCACATTGGTACTGAGCTTAAATAATTCCTCTCCCTCCCTGGTATTTATCCCTCTGATATATTTATAGAGAGCAGTCATATCTCCCCTCAGCCTTCTTTTGGTTAAGCTAAACAAGCCAAGCTCTTTGAGTCTCCTTTCATAAGACAGGTTTTCCATTCCTCGGATCATCCTAGTAGCCCTTCTCTGTACCTGTTCCAGTTTGAATTCATCCTTCTTCTTCGAGTGCTTGCTCATATCCATTCCAGTCAGGTGTGCGCGCGCCGCGTGCACGATTGTCGCAAAACTTTTACCCTAGCAACACCCGGTGGGTCGGCTGTGGAGCCCCCTGGAGTGGCGCCCTCATGGCGCTGGATATATACCGCAGCTGAGGGGGCGCTGGATATATACCAGCGCCCCCTCAGTTCCTTCTTACCGCCCCTGACGGTCGTTGGAACTGTGGAGCACAGCATAGCTGGTCTCCACACTCCCTAGCTTCTAGCTCTCATTTCTGTAGATAGTTGTGTATAGTAGTTAAAGTTCTTTAGATAGTTGTTTATTTAGTTTTGTAGTTGTTGTAAATTGTTAGCGGGGGTTAAGGGGGTTGTTCTTCCCCCTTTTCCCCCCGGAGCATACCGGGCTCATGCCCAAGGCTCCTGGCTTTAAGCCGTGCGCGTCCTGCGCGAAGCCGATGCCAACAAGCGACCCGCACGCCTCCTGCTTGAAGTGCCTCGGAGAAGCCCATCAAGCAGATAAGTGCCCAATCTGCAAGGCCTTCAAGCCTCGAACAAGGAAGGAGCGGGACTTTCGGCTTCGGCAGCTCCTAATGGAGGCGGCGCTCAGCCCGGATCCTCCCTCGGCGCGCCCAGCCCCGGCACCGAGCGCGTCGGTGCGCAGCGCCCCAGCGGCCCCGACCGGCGCCGCGGACAAGTCCTCTCGGCACCGGCAGACTTCGGCACCGCGCCCACCCCAGGGGACTCGGCGCCGATCTCTATCTCCGGGCCATAAGAAGGCCCGCAAGGCACAGGACATTGCTGCCCTGAAGACGCCGGCTCCCCCGGTGCCGGGGGTAGAGCCGCGTCCGCCTTTGGACCGCCAAAAGCAGGCGGCCACACCGTCGACTCCGGCACCGAGGTCGTTGAGTCCGGTGCGGACTGTTTCACCACCTAGGCTGGTGGTGGAACCTTGTCTCCCCTCAACTCCGGAGACATTTACGACCGCGAGGGACCTGATCGCCCTCACGGAGCCGGCACCGTCGCAGCTCCCGGCACCGGTGGCTCCGCGCATTGTGCAGTCGAGAGGCAAGCCTACATTGGTGCGCCCACCGTCTCCAGTAGACTCTCGGCACCGCTCCAGGTCTCGGAGCAGGTCCCGACGCCGCTCGGAGTCCCGGCGCTGACTATCACCTCGGCGCCGGTCGTACTCGCGGTCGAGATCCTCTTCGCGACGCCGCTCTACATCTCGGCACCGTCGCGACCGCCGGCGCCGATCGGACTCGAGGCGCACCTCCCGGTACCAGTATGAGCGCCGATCGAGGGACCGCTCCCGGCACCGGGTGTCGTCGCGATCGTCGTCTCGCTCCAGATCCGGATCGCGGCACCGGCGCGGCTACCGGCACCGATCCCGATCCCGACACCAATCTCCGGCACGCTGGGACAGATCGCCCTACGGCCGGCACCGACCGGCACCGCACCAGCCGGGGACGGATGCATCGCGCTCGGCACCGCCATGGCCGTCGAGATCTGCATCCCACTCCTCTGAGGGGGCCTCTAGATCGGCCTACCCTCCACAGGGGCAGGCGGCTTCGGCGGACTTCGGCCCCTCGCAGGACATGGCAGAGGACCCTACGCAGGGACCTGCTCACTGGTCCTTTTGGACCCCATGGGCCTACCACCAAGCCCAAGGGGCCCCACCGTCTGCCTCCCGCTCGGCCCGCTCCGAGCCCAGAGGGCATGGAGGCTCCAGTGCCCACGCCGGCGCAGGCCATGGACCCTGGGGCGAGCGAGGCCCAGCTCCAGGAGCACCTGGAGCAGGATTTGCCATTGGACCCCTTGCCACTGGGGGTATCCTCCTCCTCCTCCCCTGATGAGGCGGTAGCGGGGACATCCGCCATGGGCCCGCCCCCTATAGACCTTCGGGCCCATCAGGACCTGTTGCGCCGGGTGGCGCGCAATATGGACCTCCAGATGGAGGAGATCGTGGAGGTTCACGACCCGATCGTGAACATCCTTTCAGCGGACGCCCCATCCAGAGTGGCGTTACCGCTGATTCGCTCCATACAAACTAATGCCACCTCAATCTGGCAAACCCCGGCCTCTATCCCGCCCACGGCCAGGGGCGTGGAGAGGAAGTACTTTGTACCCTCCAAGGACCACGAGTACTTGTACACTCATCCCCAACCGTGCTCACTGGTGGTCTCATCAGTGAATGCACGGGAGCGCCATGGCCAGCAGGCGGCAGCGCCAAAATCGAAGGACGCTAAGCGCTTCGATTTGTTCGGGCGCAAGGTCTATTCGGCGGGGGGGCTTCAGCTTAGGGTGGCCAACCAACAGGCGCTCTTAAGCCGATACAATTTTAACACCTGGTCCTCAATGGAGAAGTTTAAGGAACTGGTTCCCCAGGAATCTAGGGAAGAGTTTGGGACTTTGGTAGAGGAGGGTAAGCGGGTGGCACGCACCTCCCTACAGACCTCCCTGGATATAGCCGACTCGGCCGCTAGGACCCTGGCGTCGGGTATAGCTATGAGGCGAACCTCCTGGCTCCAGGTGTCAGGCTTGCCACCTGAACTGCAGCAGACCCTCCAGGACTTGCCCTTTGAGGGTCAGGGGCTGTTTTCGGAAAAGACGGACTCGAGGCTCCAAAACCTTAAGGACTCTCGAACAATGATGCGCTCCCTGGGGATGCATGTCCCAGGGCCGCAGCGCAGACCCTTCAGGCCCCAGCCTCAGAGGTTCTACCCTCCCCCGCCTCGCCCGAGACAGGACTTTGCCAGGAGGCGGGGTCGAGGCAGTAGGCGACGGTCGACCGGCCCTCAACCCGGTCAGAACCAGGGCCAGCCTAGGCCACCTTCAGGGCCTAGGCAAGCCTTTTGAAGGTGCGGTCGAGGACGGCACCAGAACCAGCACCCAGGATTCAACTCCCCCCTTCCGGGATCGCCTCTCCCGTTTCCACCGTGCTTGGTCCCTTATAACATCGGACCGTTGGGTCCTTCGCACGGTGGAGAGGGGATACGCCCTCCAGTTTTCCTCGCCCCCCCCCCCCCACTCCCCCTCCCCGTCCCTCTTCAGGGACCCTTCTCACGAGCAACTCCTTACACAGGAGGTTTTCGGGCTCCTCTCTATGGGAGCCATAGAGGAGGTTCCGCCAGAGTTAAGGGGCAGGGGGTTTTATTCCCGCTACTTCCTGATCCCCAAGTCGAAAGGGGGTCTACGGCCCATCTTAGACTTGCGTGGACTCAACAAATTCATAGTAAAGTTGAAGTTCCGCATGGTATCATTGGGGACCATTATTCCTTCACTGGATCCTGGAGACTGGTTCGCCGCCCTCGACATGAAGGACGCTTATTTCCATATAGCAATTTATCCGCCTCACAGGCGCTTCCTGCGGTTTGTGGTAAACAAGGTGCACTACCAATTCGCAGTCCTTCCCTTCGGCTTGTCCTCGGCTCCCAGAGTTTTCACAAAGTGTCTGGCAGTCGTCGCGGCATACCTTCGCCGACAAGGGGTACAGCTGTTCCCGTATTTGGACGACTGGCTGGTGCGTGGCCGCACCAGAGACCAAGTTCAAGCTCACGTCCACATAGTGACACAGACTTTCCACGAGCTGGGCATTCTACTCAACAGAGAGAAGTCCACTCTGGTGCCAACACAGAGAATAGAGTTCATTGGAGCGATCCTGGACTCCAGAAGTGCATGAGCCATTCTGCCAGAAGGCCGGTTTCAGACTATCGCACGCGTCATTCACGGTCTGCGGGCATCTCCGTTCACCATCATAAGGACATGCCTTGCCCTGTTGGGTCACATGGCCTCGTGCACCTACGTAACCAGGCACGCCAGACTACGGCTTCGCCCACTACAGGCTTGGGTGTCATCAGTGTACCGTCCTCACCGGGACGACCTGAACATGCTGGTCACGGTCCCGTCCTCGGTCTTGACCTCTCTCACCTGGTGGTTGGATCGCGCGGTGGTCTGTGCAGGAGTGCCTTTTCACGCCCCACAACCCTCCCTCCACCTAGTCACGGACGCTTCATCTCTAGGATGGGGCGCTCACCTCGGGGAGCGTCATACCCAGGGCCTGTGGTCCGCATCCGAACTAGCCCTACACATCAACGTCCGGGAACTGATGGCGGTGCGCCTAGCCTGCCAGGCATTCCTCAACTTCCTACAGGGCCGTTGCATGCTAGTCCTCACCGACAACACCACGGCCATGTTTTACATCAACAAGCAAGGCGGAGCCCACTCATCGCTCCTATGCCAAGAGGCCATTCGCCTATGGGACTTCTGCATCGCCCACTCGATCCATCTCACCGCATCATTCCTGCCTGGAGTCCAGAATACGCTGGCGGACCGTCTCAGCAGGTCCTTCCAGACGCACGAGTGGTCGATTCGCCCAGACATCATCTATTCCGTCTTCCGGAGGTGGGGATTTCCCCAGGTCGACCTGTTCGCATCCCGGGCCAACAGGAAGTGCCACGCATTCTGCTCCCTTTACGGCCGAGCTCCAGGCTCTCTGTCGGACGCCTTCCTTCTAACGTGGAAGGGCCACCTGTTCTACGCCTTTCCCCCATTTCCGCTTGTCCACAGGGTACTGCTCAAGATCCGCACCGACCATGCACGAGTAATTCTAGTTGCTCCCGCTTGGCCGAGGCAGCACTGGTACACCACACTGTTGGAGCTGTCGGTTCAAGCGCCGATCACGCTCCCCTTGAGTCCGGATCTCATCTCCCAGGACCACGGCCGTCTGTGTCACCCCGACCTACAATCGCTCCACCTCACAGCGTGGATGCTCCATGGCTGAACCAGACAGAGCGGCAATGTTCGCAGTCCGTCCAGCAGATCCTGCTGGGAAGTAGAAAGCCCTCTACACGGTCCACTTACTTAGCCAAGTGGAAGCGGTTCTCCTGTTGGTGTGAGCAACGAGCTACGTCCCCCTTGCAGGCACCTATCCCTCTCATACTGGAATATCTCCTGTCCCTAAGACAGCAGGGCTTGGCGATATCTTCAATCAGGGTTCACCTCGCCGCTATTTCGGCATTCCACCCAGGAGAACTCCCGTCCTCGGTCTTCTCTAACCCGATGGTCGTTAGATTCCTCAAGGGCTTAGACCAGCTGTACCCACAAATACGCCAGCCGGTTCCAACGTGGGACCTCAACCTCGTTCTCTCCAGGCTCACAGGGCCCCCGTTTGAACCATTAGCAACCTGTTCGCTCCTGTACTTATCCTGGAAGACGGCCTTCCTCGTAGCCATCACCTCAGCACGGCGTGTTTCTGAACTCAGAGCGCTGACGTCCGAGCCCCCATACACGGTGTTCCACAAGGACAAGGTGCAGCTTCGCCCCCACCCTGCCTTTCTTCCGAAGGTGGTTTCACCCTTCCACGTAAACCAGGATATCTTTCTCCCAGTCTTCCATCCAAAGCCTCACGCTACTCGTCAAGACCAACGTTTGCATTCTTTGGACGTTCGCAGGGCCCTGGCTTTCTACATTGACCGGACAAAGCCATTTAGGAAGTCGACGCAGCTCTTCGTCGCGGTGGCCGACCGGATGAAAGGCTCACCGGTCTCTTCACAGTGCCTGTCCTCTTGGATCACGTCCTGCATTCGTGCTTGCTATGACCTGGCCGGTGTCCCGACGCCACGCCTCACCGCCCACTCCACGAGGGCCCAGGCCTCCTCGACTGCC
The DNA here is from genome assembly GCF_028017835.1 of Emys orbicularis. Lineage (NCBI taxonomy): Eukaryota > Metazoa > Chordata > Testudines > Emydidae > Emys > Emys orbicularis. The sequence continues at coordinate 42,052,288 of NC_088693.1, read as the reverse complement.
TTCCTGGCTCAAGTCCCGATCCAGGACATTTGTAGAGCTGCAGTGTGGTCTTCGGTACACACGTTCACTGCTCACTATGCGCTGGTGCAACAATCCAGAGACGATGCTGCTTTCGGGTCAGCGGTTCTGCACACAGCAATGTCTCACTCCGACACCGCCACCTAGGTGGGGCTTGGGAGTCACCTGACTGGAATGGATATGAGCAAGCACTCGAAGAAGAAAAGACGGTTACTCACCGTTGTAACTGTTGTTCTTCGAGATGTGTTGCTCATATCCATTCCAAACCCGCCCCCCTTCCCCTCTGTCGGAGTAGCCGGCAAGAAGGAACTGAGGGGGCGCTGGGTCGGCTGCGGTATATATCCAGCGCCATGAGGGCGCCACTCCAGGGGGCTCCACAGCCGACCCACTGGGTGTTGCTAGGGTAAAAGTTTTCCGACGATCGTGCACGCGGCGCGCGCACACCTGACTGGAATGGATATGAGCAACACATCTCGAAGAACAACAGTTACAACGGTGAGTAACCGTCTTTTCTTAAACATGGAAGACCAGAACTGCACACAGTATTCCAGATGAGGTCTCACCAGTGCCTTGTATAACGGTACTAACACCTCCTTATCTCTACTGGAAATACCTCGCCTGATGCATCCCAAGACCGCATTAGCTTTTTTCACAGCCATATCACGTTGGTGGCTCCTGTGATCAACCAATACTTCGAGGTCCTTCTCCTCCTCTGTTACTTCCAAGTGATGTGTCCCCAGTTTATAACAAAAAAATCTTTTTATTAATCCCTAAATGCACCTTGCACTTTTCACTATTAAATTTCATCCTATTACTATTACTCCAGTTTACAAGGTCATCCAGATCTTCCTGTAGGATATCCCGGTCCTTCTCTGTATTGGCAATACCTCCCAGCTTTGTGTCATCCGCAAACTTTATTAGCACATTCCCACTTTTTGTGCCAAGGTCAGTAATAAAAAGATTAAATAAGATTGGTCCCAAAACCGATCCCTGAGGAACTCCACTAGTAACCTCCTTCCAATATGACCCGTTATAGTCTCCCCTTTAACCAGTTCCTTATCCACCTTTCAATTTTCATATTGATTCCCATCTTTTCCAATTTAGTTAACAATTCCCCACGTGGAACCGTATCAAATGCCTTACTGTAATCGAGGTAAATTAGATCTACTGCGTTTCCTTTGTCTAAAAAATCTGTTACCTTCTCAAAGAAGGAGATCAGGTTGGTTTGGCACGATCTACCTTTTGTAAAACCATGTTGTATTTTGTCCCAATTACCGTTGGCCTCAATGTCCTTAACTACTTTCTCCTTCAAAAATTTTTCAAAGACCTTGCATACTACAGATGTCAAACTAACAGGCCTGTAGTTACCCGGATCACTTTTTTTCCCTTTCTTAAAAATAGGAACTATGTTAGCAATTCTCCAGTCATACGGTACAACCCCTGAGTTTACAGATTCATTAAAAATTCTTGTTAATGGGCTTGCAATTTAATGTGCCAGTTCCTTTAATATTCTTGGATGAAGATGATCTGGGCCCCCCGATTTAGTCCCATTAAGTTGGTTGAGTTTGGCTTCTCCCTCGGATGTGGTAATATGTACCTCCATATCCTCATTCCCATTTGTCATCCTACCATTATCCGTAAGCTCCTCATTAGCTTCATTAAAGACTGAGGCAAAGTATTTGTTTAGATATTGGGCCATGCCTAAATTATCCTTAACCTCCACTCTATCCTCAGTGTTTAGTGGTCCCACTTCTTCTTTTTTTTTCTTCTTCTTTATATGGCTATAGAACCTTTTACTATTGGTTTTAATTCCCTTTGCAAGGTCCCAACTCTACATGGCTTTTGGCCGTTCTCACTTTATCCCTACATGTTCTGACCTTAATAAGGTAGCTTTCCTTGCTGATCCCTCCCATCTTCCGCTCCTCGTAGGCTTTCTGCTTTTTCTTAATCACCTCTCTGAGATGCTTGCTCTTCCAGCTTCGTCTACAACTCCTGCCTATGAATTTTTTCCCCTTTCTTGCGATGCAGGCTTCTGATAGTTTCTGCAACCTTGACTTGAAGTAAATCCAGGCCTCCTCCGCCTTTAGATCTACAAGTTCTTCAGTCCAATCCACTTCCCTAACTAATTTCCTTAATTTTTTAAAGTTAGCCCTTTTGAATTCAAAAACCCTAGTCACAGATCTATTTTTGTTTATCCTTCCATTTAGTTTGAACTGAATTAGCTCATGATCGCTCGAACCAAGATTGTCCCCTACAACCATTTCTTCTATGAGGTCCTCACTACTCACCAAAACCAAATCTAAAATGGCATCCCCTCTTGTTGGTTCAGCAACTACTTGGTGAAGGAATCCATCAGCTATCGCATCCAGGAAAATCTGAGCCCTATTATTACTACTAGCACTTGTCCTCCAGTCTATATCTGGGAAGTTAAAGTCTCCCATGATCACACAATTCCCATTAGTATTTATTTCATTAAAAACATTAAAGAGGTCTCTATCCATATCCAAATTGGATCCCGGCGGTCTATAGCACACCCCAAGCACTATCCCAGGGAGGCTCTAGTAGCTTATATTTAAAAGAAATCAAGAGTAATCCTAATCTGAAACATTGTTCTTTCAAGTAATTTCTGCTTAGCTTTTCGGGCTCTATACCATGGAGTTAGAGACTGAGAAAACTCGATTGTGTGGCAGGTTTCAGAAGTAACTTATGTGATGTGAATTATATTAAAAAATGGCAAACATTTGTTTTTAAGTATAAAGTAGTAGAAATCAATGAGAATTGTGGCTTTTTGTCATCATGGTAAATGCTGTTGCTGCATGTATGCACAGTGAGCAGGTAAAATATGTGGTCGTTACTGCATTACAATAAAGGGAAAACCAACCTGCACTATGCCTTGCTTTAGCAGTGCCACAGGTCCCTCATTTTCATGAGCACTGAAATATTCACCAAGCTTAAATAAAAATAGATTTAAGGGACATCATCAATTTAAAAATGTAATTTCTTTCTGAATATTTTACTTGTTACAAGAATCATTGAGGATTGATGTCATTGAAAGGGAGTAGAAGAAAATATGTTTTGTGCATTTGACAAAATAGTTATATTGTTTAACAATTTTCCCTGTAAAGTTGATCAGTTCCCACTTTGGTTTGTTAGGCTATTTTACATTTTTTTAAAGAAGTAACATGTAGAGTGGGGCTCAGGGGCAGGTAGACAATAATACCTGAAAGTACTTTTAGCTAATTTAAAAAAAAAAAAACTGACTAGCACTCAAGTTGATAGCAGCTCTTCAAGAATTTAATTTTTGAAAGTGCAATGATTTAAAAAATCCATATTAACTGAAAAAAATAAACTAAATGCTCAAAACTTCATTAGCCCGGAGTTGTTTGCCTTTACTTGTCTTGTGCCCTTTCAGAATGTGGAGTGTGGCTAACTTAAACATCTGAAAACCCAGAGTGCAGGGATAAGGATATATTCCATCCCAACAATACAACCTTAACTGTACTTTCACTGGAGCTGGAAGTAGGGTAGTGCAAAGGTTAATAAACTGTCAATGAAAGTGGAGGATTCTCCATCTTTTGATGTCTTCAAATCAAGCCTGGAATATGGTTTAGTCAAATACAAGGCATTAGACTCAATGCAGCAGTAACTGGATGAAATTCTCTGGCCTGTCTCGTACTGGAAGTCAGAATCTATGTTCTAATGGTCCTTTCTGGCCTTAAAATCTCTGAATCTACAGTAAGTAGATCTGAGAAAGGACTAAGCATGTCCTATTATTTGTGTTAAGTTCCACAGATTTGACTTCTGACATTTATCTGCATGGACTCCAGCTATATTCACTGTGTTAGGTGTACTTGTTTTGAATGATGGAGGGATTAATTGGAACAACTTGGTAGAGCTGTGACTGTGATATAAAGAGCGGTGCAGGTGTACCTTGAGGGATCAAGTATGCTTCATTTCAGCATTGAATTTTGTAGATTGTCAGTAGAGTTGTGCCAGTTACCTTGTCATGAAGATTATCAGCGGTGTAATGGCATACATGACAGTGGTGTCCGGGGCTTTGTGAGGGATAAGTGAAGGTAATGTCTCAGAACAAATCCTCAGGACAAGGATGAAAGTGTGGTAACATTTTTGCAAATCTGGGGTGGTTTGTGTGGAGTAAACTCAGTGTTTGAGTGTAGACCAAGGGGAGGTAGGTAGTTTCCTATACCTGACGTAAACCCAAGGTTTGCCTTGGAAAAGAGAAGGTACTAGACTTTATCCTACTGTGCTCGTATACTGTTCCCAAGTGTTCTGTAGCATCTATGGTGTGAATGTATGTAATTGGTATGCTGGGGAATTGCTCTAAAAGAGCAGAGTTAAGGTTGCATTGCAGGGGTCGCATGTACCTTAACTTTGTATTTCCAGGTTTTCAGAGGTTTAAGTTTAGCCATTCTCCACATTTTGGAAGGGCACAAAGCGTGACTGGGTAACATTAACTCTGCCTTAATGAAGTTTTGGCAAAATTAATTTCCTTTTGAGTTTAAAAAAAAAATAATAATAATTTCTCAGTGTGCTTATGTACCACAGCCCAGCTCTCCACCTCCATTGCCTCTGTCTCCTTGGCAATGATTACCCCAGCCACAGAATACACTGGCCGCATGTTAGTGTCTTCAGTGCCACTACATCATCTCCCCATCTCTCTGCCTGCCTGGCACAGCTTGGTTCTCTCTCCTCAGCCCTCCTGTCCACGGAGAAGCAGGCATTAGCATGGGACCTGCAGTTTGAGAAACTGGGGAAGAGATGCAGCAACGGTGCAAGGACTAACGTAGAGTCGGGAGAGGGGGGCATTTTTTTGAAGGGCGGGGTGAGGTCATCAGAGGAAGGATGATCCAGTGGTTAGGACTGGGGATTTGGGAGATGTAGTTTCAATTCCCTGCTTCGCCATAGACTTCCTGTGTGATCTTTGTCAAGTCACTTAGTGTCTCTGAGTCTCGGTTTCCTAACTGTAAAATGGGAATGATAGCACTTCCTTACTTCACAGAGGTGTTGTGAATGTAAATACGTTAAAGATTGAGGCACTCGGATACTACAGTGATAGGGGCCATGTAAGTACCTATAATTTATGTTAATATTGATGGTTGGGGGCGGGGAGGGGAAAAGCTGAAGCCACTCCAGTATCACCTGCTGCACACCTCTAACCCCCTTTCACTCCACTCTTTCCTGCACTATTCCAACCCCCCCTCACTGCTCCAACCCCCATATTCCTCCAAGCTGCTCAGACTCTCCTATTACTGCTCTGACACTGCTCTGTCTCCTCCAACATTCCCTCCATATGCCTGCTGCTTTGAGCCCTTTCCACACATTTACCAGCTGCACCCTTCTCCTTGGCACTCCATGCCCCTGGTGATCTTGGAGGGGCTATAGGTAGGTAGGAAGGTGATGGGGCTATGAGGATTCCATGTATCGGCTGAAACCAGGAAGAGGCAGGTGGGTGGAGAAAAAGTCCCTACCCCAAATCTCGCCCTAGTGTATGGGGAAGAGGCTCTAGACATCCATCTTCAGCAGAGGATCCAGATCTTGTCTCACACATGGTGAGGCAAGGACTCAGACTTCCCTGTGAAGGGCAGGAACCCCCCAGATCCTGGCTTACATACAGAGTGGGAAGGACAGGGGCCAAGACCCCCTCTGAGAGGCAGGAGCCCCCGGCTCCTTGAGCTCACCTTCTAGCCCCCAGCTGTGGGGCTGTGAATGGGAGGCATCTTCCCCCATCCCCACCTTTCTGCTGCCACTACCTGACCCGGGCAGGGCTAGGGGAGGGGAGAATGTGGGGAAAACCAGTATTTGAATTATCCTTGGCGTGTTTGGTCCCTCAGTAGCTGTGCCAGAATACAGCCCTAAGCTGAAAAGCCCCCATCCCAACCTCACAATTCCTGCACTGCTCTAACCCCTCCCCCCCTATTCCTTCACTGCTCTGACGCCTCCCACACACACACACATTCCCCAGCTGTGTCTCAACAAAGTAATAAGAATTTGAAAAAATTGTGAAAAGCTCCTGAGAGTGAGTTGTGTAGTAGGTACCTCTTGACCAATGACACATTGACTTGCTATCCTTTTGATCACACTCAGTTACATTGGTCAGGAAACAGACAAAGACTGACTTGTAATTTAGTTACTCTGTCTAGTGGTCTCTCATCTTCTGTCTATTTAATTAATGGTAATTTCCTGGACAATACTTCTAAAGTAAAATCAGAATCTGCATGTGGATTTTAGAGCAATTTAAAATATTGCTCTTAAACCAGAAACATTGGTCTTGGTAAAACTTCCAAAAGCAGCCCTGCAGAATGCAGGCAAAGAGCAAGGATGTGTACAACGCACCTTCTCTGAAAGCTGCCAAGGGTAGGGATAGAACTCAAAATGGATGAGTACAATGAACACAACATGTTTCCTGAAGCCATCTAGTTATTGTGACAGCAGCCTGCCTCGCACCCTTGCTGCACACGTGCATTTCCATCTCTTTGGCTCATCAATTTTGGCAAAAGCTATTCTGGAGATCTAAACTCTGTCAATAACTTTTTCAGTATTGTATTGAGTGGGTGTCATGTGCTAGCTAAATTAAATGTTGAATGAATGAGATCAGTTTTGGGACTGTTGGAGCCATAATCTGAGCTCCAGGTGTGTGCAAAAAAATAAGATTTTGTAAAAAGCTGAGGGACTGTATCTTGGGGGGACTCACCTTGCTCAAATGACCCCTTTATGGATTATTAACCCTACTCTACAGGAGCATGTGGCACAGCAAAGACAATCCAAGTAGGCATGTGGATTTTAGAGCATTCACAGTGGTCAACCCTTAAACAAAAAGCCATGTTCAACCTTAACCATATTTCAACCTTAGCTATGGCAGAAAACCAACTCTTCTGTAATTGCAAAACCACAGAGGTTACTGTGCTCAAAGACAATAAATGTTTATAATACTCCTTTTGTGTCAAAAGTGTATCTTGACTTTTTGATGACTGTAGGGTTCTTCACAGTATCTTCACTTTTACTGACTCATAGTGTTGTTACTTAATTATTGCGGATATTCTTTAGCAGTAGTGTGTATATATTTTTAGTTAACTTTTTCTGACCACTTGATGGTAGAATATTATATCCAGCATTAACAAGAACAGATGTGTATCTGTTTTAAAAAAAATCAACTGATATTTTAGTGATAACGATGGTTTTACATGCTGTGAAAATGACTTTCCATATAATTACATTCACTTCAGTCAAATTCAAAGTTTTAACTGTACTTTAAAACTTTTTGCCACAGCGTTTTACCAACGAGGATCATTTGGCTGTCCATAAACATAAACATGAGATGACACTGAAATTTGGTCCAGCTCGTAATGACAGTGTCATTGTGGCTGGTTAGTATATACTTTTATTAAGTTATCCATCTTTCTCCTGGAATGTGCACAAATTTTGTGGGGTTTTGTACATGATATAACTTCTGTAGACTGGTGAAAGAAAATACCAAAGAATTCCTGTATGGTGAAGGTTTGCAACATGTATTCATTATCCATTACATTTCTATCTAAATCACCTCTCTTCACGTGGTATATAATAAATACAGGATTGTCAATATTGCAGTAGTTGACTAACCTATGTAAGCATTCATATATAAAAAAGCACATACTGTATAACCTTTTATGTCTAACTTCATCTGACACTTAAACGCTTCCCCAAGGTCTTGGTTGCCCTTATAGTTTACACGTATGTTGAAATAGTTTTTTTCCTAAAAATACTACACATTTTACAGACTTCAGTCGTCTCAAGAAAATCAATCAATAGTATTGTAAATATTTTAAAATAAATAGGTTGTTATAAAGAAGACAAGTCTTTTAATTTTGTCTAAGTCAAAACTACTTATTTGCAATATCTGAAATCAAACTTTAACCCCTGAATCCCTTTGCCGTTCTTGGTCAGTCAGAATCTTATTTTTCTTATTATTGTTTTATTTCTTAAAAAAAAAAAAAATTCCTCTCTACATTTATTAAGTCTATGCCTCTTATAGACACAGACCAATCATGAATGGAGCATTAGACTGTAAATATTGCTAAGTAAGCTCCTCTTGAACTTCTTGGGGATAGTGCATATACTATCCCCAAGATATAGTCAAAACATTTTCCAGTGGTGGAGCAGTCTAATTTAATTGTACAAATGCACTAGCCCCTCTTTCCAACCTTCCGTTATTCCAAGTTGCTAATTTATTAGGAGAGGCAGACAAATGGAATTCTACAGTTAAAAAAACTGGCAGACTTTTAAATACCATAAATGCTCTCTGCAGTGTGTGCAGTTTGCGGGGGAGATCTCTCAGGCAGTCAGGTGAGTGGCAGTGAAACAATAGGAGAGTTCTTTATCTGCCTTCCCAAGCGTGCTACAGTACTTCCATGATCTTTCCCCACTATCATACATGAACTCCCCTTGAAATTAGTGAAACCTTGTGTAATGTTATCTCCTATATTTATAATACATACTGTACAGTATAACAGCTTACTTTCACCTGACAGTGCATAAATTCTAAGTGAAATAAATGGGAGTTTCCATACTATCCAAAATATAAATTTTAAATGAGTACAGAAGTCATTCACACAATAGTCAATGGAAGTACTGTGATTTTAGTTTTACTATGCAAACATCTTTTAAATCAAAAAAGTTTGGGATACTATCTTCACCACACTTTGCATGTAACTTATAAATGACACAGCATATGAATAACAAAAGCAGTAGTCCCTATTGTTGTTCACAATAAAAGAAGAAATACAAAACAGGTCCACCAGTCCTTCAATGCCACTTTCCCTTGGGTTTGAATTGTGGGGGGCCCTCACACAACAGCAACTCTCATTGCTGTTTGAAAATAAAGCTTCTTTCTTAAAATGATCCTCTCTGCTAATCCAGGCACTTAAGAGTTGTTCCTTCAGCCAACAGATGGAGACAGAACTCAGACTTTTGATTACATCTTCCCCTGTATCTATACCATGAGGGACTGGTCTACAAACCTCAGTTGTGTCTCTCCAGCAGGTGGAGCAACAGTACCACTTCTGGCTGGCCTGAATGAAAGAGGAAAAGAAGCGTGCCTTGGAGGCCTAGGAAACTTTTTGGCCACATGCCATATCTCCCTTTCCAATCTTATCCCTGGGGTTTTGAATGAGAGAGTCTTCCTAATTACCAAAACTACAAGTGAATGCCACCTTCCAAAAGTTAACAGTTATTAATGTAAATACCATATTTTTATCTGATTTTCTTTATGTATGTAACCATTCACGCCTCCATTGTAGCCTGCTACTTATAAGTGTGTATATGAAAGTGGAAAGTGACAAGGTAAGAGAAAACTCCACTCAACAGAAGAGAAGTCTAATCAAAGGCTTCCCTCTGATAGCAATCTCTGCTGACCCACTGGTGTGTATTGTTGGGTTTTACACCTATTAATTTGTACCAGGGCATAGCAAAGTGTGCCCTCATCAAAGTGGGAACTAGCATTCGTCCATATTGTTTGTTTATAGTGTATTATTAAAATAACGTTAAAAATCCAAGAAAATTGGCCCATGTATCTGATGTGTCTATTTTTAATCATTTAAATATTTTCAGATCTAACTACTCTCTCCAAAATAGGTGGAAGCAAAACCCACATTATGAAATAACTGACAGCTAAGTTGTTTAATAAACAATTTTAAGAAAAGCTAGCACAGAAATATTCCAAAATGCCCAAAATATTATTTTTACACACACAGTAAAAATATATAAAGTATTTTGAATTAAATTGCCAGAAAGTTTTGAAGAGTTATATGCCTGCTTTAATTGAAAAATGATTTAAAACAAATGAATTTGTAACCTTAGCAATAGTGGTTTTAGGTAGAATGGGCTGCAAGTCTTTATAATTAAAGGGAAAAGTTGCATCTTAAATTTGTTTTTAAATAATATTAAAGAAGAGCCCTTAAACTGTAGCACAAACTTTATTTTAACAAGGTGGTGGTTTGCTTTAGTGTTAACTTTAGGATAAATAACCAAAGTAATTAAAACTTGGGCATTGGTGGTATTTTCATATTTTTATTTTGAAGATCGTAAGAACATGTTCTTACTAAATGGTATTTTGGAAAAAAATGTTTAATTTCATTTCATTTCAGATCAGACACCAACACCAACTAGATTCTTGAAGAACTGTGAAGAAGTGGGTTTGTTCAATGAATTAGCAAGTCCTTTTGAAAATGAATTCAAAAAGGCTTCAGAAGATGACATTAAAAAAGTATGTTGGCAATATTGGGCTTAGAAGTTACTGTATACAATATTTTTGTTTTGGTCTGGAAGTATTTAGTGTACTGAGAGATTTGTTTGTTTTGATAAAGCAGAGGAACCGTGTTATACTGGGATGTATGCTTTAAAAAAATCAATGTTCTCATTATTTTGTTTTTCAACTTTGAAATGCATCAGTCATCAACATAGAAGTGTAGGTATATGTTGTATGGAGAAAATACAAATTTAGGCCCCAATCCTGCAAAGACTAACACACCTGTTTGTTTCGTTTTATACAATGTGGCTTTAATTGGCTTTACTGTTGTCTTTTAATTATTTAAAGGCCCGATCCACAGTTTATTAAAGTGAATGGGCACCTTTCCATTGATTCCAGTGGGCTTTTTATGAGGCCCTAAATGAGTAAATGGTTCTAAAAAGAACCCAGTTCTTACAAAGAGAAAAAATATATAAATAAAAATCAGGCGGAAGGAATAACTCTTATACTTCAATTGTTTTGCAGGTATACAGATTAGACAACACTTTAACAATGTACACATTACTAATATTCAGTTGTTAAAATAATGAGTTAAACAGTGGTAATCAAATTCAGCAACTAAATGTGAAGTATGGTTTGAGAACAGATTTTACTATTTTAACTTCAGTTAAACTGACATTTAAATCTCTTTGACAGACAAATCCCACGTGAAAGACAAATGTTAACAACCAAAACCACCACACTTGTTCTTTATTGTACAAATTGAATTTTTGCGTAAATTTGAATTGAATCCATTCCTAGTGAACTTTATTTAAATACATTTAGATGTGATGTCTTTCATTTTAATTCCTTCCCATTTATAAATGCTTAGGGCCCAAACCTGCAAGCACTTGTCAATGTGAAAAACTTTACTCATATAAATATAGTTATTCAAATGTACAAAGGTATGCAGGATCACATCTTTAGTTTTTTGTCTCTGTGGAGATAGCAGAGGCATTAGGAATATAATAGAACCTTACCGAGCCCTAAAAAAATCTGTCACCTGCCATTTTCTGTGAGCCCAACACAGCTCCAAATGATGACTCCCGCTAATAGATTTCTTGCACCATTATATGTAGCACTATTGAGCCTGTGAGTACTTGCAGGAGGTTTCCAGAGCGCTCACTGTCATCTCAGGAAGCTACAAGGATCAAAGAATTTTTAAAACTTCTTTGCAGTTTCTTCAACACTGCTCTTCATCCTCCCAGCTGACATTCATGTCTTAGGGAGGGATATTGTACTGTGATCTCCCTGAGTGACTCCTAAGGGCAGTGATCAAAGGAGAATGGGGTTAATAGGGAGTATCATGTGGGAGAAGTTATCTAACTGCATTTTCTGGTTTTCAGAGGTTTTAGTTTCTGGCTTTTAACTTCCATGTTCTGGAAGAGTATAGGGAGAAGGGGCACTCCTAAACAATATTCTCTCTTTAATGAAGTTTGGTTGTCTCTTAAAAGAACCAGATAGATTTTTACCTTTCATTATACTCTTTCTCGAGAGAATTATTTTCCTCTAAGGTATTTTGACAGATGGGCTAGTTTGCAATATGAGTCAGTGGCTAAATACTCTGGACTTTCTTTAACCAGTATCAGTGATACTGGTTAAAAGATATTTTTCTTAAAGGAATTCCAGATGTAGTCCTCATGCCTTTAAAAGTTGTTCTGTCAGATTTTAACAATGTGAAGCCATTTGAGCAATTAAATATATTTTTCCCATTCTCTTTTTAAACAATTTTATCTCTTTCAATAATTATTCAATATATTTGTTTGATAACGTTTTGTCCCTTGTAGCTTTTGGAACTTAAGGTTTTGATGTCACACTTGTGATTCTAATCATTTGCTTGGTAACAATAAAATTTAATAAGCATTGCAATGTAACTTCATGATGTGAGTTCAAAATAAAGTAGAAGTTAGGTTGTGATGGAGGGCAGTTATTCAGAACAAATCTGCAATCACACTAAAGAAGACAGAAAATTACTGGGAAAGAAAAATGAGTCTTGTGTGTTTTTTGGGTTTGTTTGTTTTTTTAAGTTTTGCCCTAGGTTGAGATTTCCTCCTTAGGCTTCCATATATTTTGAGACTTAAAGTGCTTTCAAAGTTTAAACTTTATTCTTAGCAATATAATTTAAAATTTTAGTATGTTATGTGGTAAAGTGGTATTTGTGATTTTGAGAGTTCTCCATTACAAGCTACTTATGATTGAATTGAAAATGTAATCAGTTACAGACAAGGAGCCCAATACAGTGTGATTACATGGTCACATAAATGGTCACATAATTGACCTCATTCTCAAGTTGTTAGAATCAGTATGTCCAGCTGTAGCATTCAGAGTATAGAAGAGAGCAGGCCATGCAGAAGCCCAAAGGACTGAAGATAATACAAGGCAGGGACAAGGGGCTTTCTGGAGAATATGGCTATCTTGTGAAGCAGAATACCTTAGGCTCCATTCCCAGCTGTTAACTTCCTAAGGTTTTCAGGAAAGGAACACTTCTCCTACAGAACTTACATGAATTGGCCTGTACTTTGGCTGGCCTGAGGACTTGAAAGGAGAGGAACCAGACATCTGCCCAAGGGACTGAAGGTCATGTAGAAGTGGGAATGAGGGGTAGCTTAATGAGCTGGCTCTGCTTTAGATGGCCTGTGCTCCTTGAGAACAGAGCCTCTACTCCATAGGGCTGATACTTTCCCCAGCTGCTTATTTTGTTTTTACATATTATAATTTGAGTGGCTAACAGGTTTATTTGCATGTTTACTCTTTTAGATGCCTCTAGATCTATCTCCTCTTGCAACACCAATCATAAGAAATAAAACTGAAGAGCCTTCAGTTGTGGAGACAACTCATCAGGATAGTCCTTTACCTCATCCAGAGTCCACTACCAGTGATGAAAAGGTCAGGAACTTATTTTTCTGGATTCAAAACATTTTTATAAAGAACATTCACAGCAATGTATTTAGTTTAGTATATATTTACTAGAACTACTTTGGTGACCTAATTGTTGATTGTACAGTGATGGCAGTCATATTGTAAAAGATTCAAAACCTTCAACCCTTCAGGTAAATTTTGCTTAAAATAAACATTCTTTATTCTTCCCACTGGTCCTCCAACAAATTTAGGAGAGAACAGATTTTTCCTGATATTTCTTCTTCTTGTCTTAGTCTCATCTACATGGGTTCGGCTCTTTGAGTCCTTCTCCATTCCAACCTTATAACTCCAAGCATTCATCTTAACACTAATTTCCACTGTATTCAAGAACTGCTCCTGGCTCTTCCTCAGGGTCCAGCTCTCAGAATCATACAAAAGTGCTGGTCCAATTACCATCTTGTAGATCTTACTTTTCAGTTTGATAGGTATTCTCTTATACAGATCACTTCACTCACTTTTCTTCATTTAGTCCGTGACTTTCCTGTTCTGTTCATAAGAAAAACAACTTTTTAAAAAAAGAGCATCTTTATACATCATAAATAGGGCTGCAGATTTGTCACATCTTTTTTTATCAAAAAATCATGGTGCGATATTGGTAAAGTTAGTAAAAGTCACAGGTTTTTGTGTTGTTGTTGTTGATAAATGCCTTGACAAATGAGGGGGACTGATCACCTGCACCAGCACCGTCCCAGCACCACAACCCTAATCCTGGCCTAGATAATGTGATTGTGACTGTACAGATGACCACATAGTTTACCTTTTTTTGTTTGTTTTGCCAGGATACCATATAAATTCACAAAATATCCATTTTCCTGCTATCAGCCTGACATTTTGCCTGCCTTCTTAGGTTCTGCTTGCTTTTTAGTCCCCCTCTTTCCCAAAGGGGAAACAAATGTGTTTCTTTGCTGGCTATTATACTTCTGGTATTAAAAGGACAGAGTGGGAGGCAGGGAGAAGGGATATCTTTCATGATTCAGTGCATCAAGGATGAGAGTGTGACCTGAGCCACCAGACCTTTTTCTTGCAGCCGAATGGGCAAAGCAGCTGAAGCAGTTGCATTATCTTGGGTAAAGAAGACTTACAGGAGGAATTTGCTGCCATCTGGTGCTTGTAAACTGCTCAGGATCACAGCTCCACTCTTGCAGCACTTATGAGCTCTTCATGGCAGCCACATTCTCCTTCTGCACAGCTCCTAAACTTAATCTGCGCAAGGTTACCCTTTAGGAGATCTACACAGCAGATTTCTTCCGCTGCAGTCCTCCCCTGGTTTCCCACAATGAAATGCTTCACGCCTTTGTTCAAAATCTGGGAGAACTGATGAGCCATGCAACAAATGTAGGTTGTGTTTGGCTCTTTGGTGAGGAGCAAGTTTCAAAGCTAAATGTCTCTTTATTGAAAAAGCCCTGCTGCCAATCCACTCCTATTTAAACTAGAAATGCTCCCAGTTTGACCACTTCTGAATTCAAAAGGCACCATAGAAAGAGAAGCAGTCTTTAGGCAGCTAGGTCCCTAACTATTCAGGGCATTATCAGTCCAAATCTACAACATAAGCTTCATTCAGAAATCAAATGGAAGCCAGTGCAGCCTATAGGGCACAGGTGTAATATGTTCCCTAAGTGAAATACCATTTAATAAGTGGACAGCTGAAATCTGTACTAATTGAAGGTTTTTTTTCATAGTTTTAAAGTGTAGTCCTGAGTACAGCAGCAATCAAATCTGACAAAGGCATAAGTAACTGGAAAGGCCTGCATCCAAAAGGAAAGATAAAAGCCAAGTCCAGATAAAGTGCTCTGCTGCTGCTACCTGCACGTACCTCCAAGAGCAATAGAGGATCTAATAAGGAACAAACAGTGGGCATGCTTCCTCGATCGGTGGAGATAATCTCTTTCTCCAACCCACAAATATCACTTTTATCTGATCTTGATTTGAGTTGCAGCTAACGGGTTTTCATCTTAGCCCTGTCCTGGTTTGGTTAACTGCTCAGCTGCCCTGTCCAGAGAATGCATTTATTATGTGTTTTCATTTTATGGAGTATTTATATTCTATTTCAGTACAATTAAAGGTTATTGAGTTTAGTAATAACAAGCATTACCATATAATTTCCAGTTTGCTGCATCATGCAGTGCTCTCTCATTAATTTTGGTTGGGGGCTAGTTGCCGTGTACAGTAGGTAAAGTTTATAGCACAGTATACAGGGTCCCATGTTAAAGGTAATGCCTTGTTTCATTAACTTCTGTGACGTGCTTTGGGATCTTCAGATGGAAGGTATGTATAGACATGCTAAATGCTTGTTTAATATTTTCGTTGAATCCTAATTGATTGCCATTCTCAGGATTATGACAGTCACATCCTCAGGCAGTTCTGTTACTTGCCTGGTTTACAAGCACAGTGATCTATCTTCTGTGCTCAAATCTTTCTTTAAGATTCAGTCAAGATGTAGGTGAGGGTATTTCTAAGCATCTTGAAAGACTGAAAGAACTGTAGAATCCTGTGAGTATTTTTCACAAGATAGGGTCCTAGTTAAATAAGAGAAATTACTTTTTAAAAGGAGTAACAAATGTACATAGTTTTTTGGTTCTTACTGATTCCAATGGCCCTTTTGTTTCAGCTGTTATATAAACCTAAAAGAAATATTCATTTATATTTCTCTTTGCTGTATGTCAGGGCATACTGAAAAGCTCTGTTTACCAAGAACTGATGCAACCGGTAGCATAATTCTGATTGTCAATTCCTTTCCCCTGTATCTATTGGACTTACTAATATAAACCCTGACAGCATATTGGAGCAGTATGTCTCATAGCTCAGCAAACTGGTCTTGAATTTGTCCTAAAATTGTGATGAACAGATACATTTCTTGATTTTGTTTGTCACAGCCTTAATTATTGAGCCTATATTTTTGGTGAACTTATTCAGTTTTTTAAAACAGCATAATTCATTCCACTCCAGCAGTCTGTAAGTTGGTTAAATGTTACAAAGATTGCTAATTTTTTTTTCTCTGTAATCTATGTTCACTGCATAATCTTTATTGATGGTCTGTAATTTCAATGGTTAATTTTCATTTTTCCCATAGGAAGTGTCACTTCAGCAGACTGCACAGCCTACATCAACAATAGTTCGTCCAGCATCACTGCAGGTTCCTAATGTATTGCTAACAAGTTCTGACTCAAGTGTTATTATTCAGCAGGCAATACCTTCACCAACTTCTAGCACTGTCATTACCCAGGCTCCATCCTCCAACAGGCCAATAGTGTAAGTTATGTGATAGTAAAATATTTTATTACAGATTTCTAAAAAGATTTTGTCTAGTTTACAAAGTACTTTTGATCACTTTTTTTTCTGCAATTTAATAAACAATGCGGCCTCCAGCTCCATATTCTCCAACAGTACAGTGAGTTTACATTATAACTGTGACACAGTTATGTCAAACAGAATTACTGTTAAATGTACAGAACGTGGATATTATTGATATATTGTTAAAATGGCAAATAGTTTAAGCTGCATTAAGTTTGGACAGGGTTACACCAAATTAATAATGTATCAAACTTTGTAATAAGAAACGTAAATATCTTTCAATTCTGCTGTGTATTTGTGTCCTTTTAAAATATTTCCTCCTCTTTGTTTTTCTTAGACCAGTACCAGGTCCTTTCCCTCTGCTGTTACATCTTCCTAATGGACAAACTATGCCTGTTGCTATTCCTGCCTCAATCACAAATTCTAATGTTCATGTCCCTGCTGCAGTTCCAGTAAGTTTACACATGACCTATTATACATTCTTAATTATAAAATAATGCAGACTTGCATAAATGCTGCTTTTTTTTTAATTTCAAACACTGACATTTAAAAAAAGATTTTTGGACTTGATTTACTATGGTGTGATACATATTTTTGGCAACTATTGTAATTTGTGCTCTGAATACTCATTAGAATAGTATATCTTTATCATTCCAAATATTACTTAAATGGTTAGAAATACTTTAATTACTCTGAAAGGGTAAAAAGCTATTGATATACCTTAAGCCTTAGAACTTCGTTTTACAGATTTTGGTAGCTGTTTTGATTCTAGTAGCTGTTTTGATTCTAGTGGGCAATGCAATCATATAATTTGTATTATGCTAGAATACTCAAAGATTGTTTTTCATTTTTACGACTTTCCTGGTCAGCTTGTTAGACCTGTCACCATGGTGCCTAGTATCCCAGGAATCCCAGGGCCCTCCTCCCCACAGCCAGTGCAGTCAGAGGCAAAATTGGTAAGTTAGAATTCCATTGATCTTCAAGAAGGTTAATCTGAAAAAATGTTATGTCATAAATAATTAGGTCTTACTACAGATGTAGTTGTTTGACTTAGTAATTGTTACCGTGCAGTATAAATTTTATTTTCTACGGACCTTGATCTTACAGAAGGCAAGCTCTGTGCTGGAATCTCAATGCTAGAAAATGAGAGCTATCAATGTGTTTTGGTTTTATGGTAATTTCAGATTCTTGTATGATTGTTAGCACCAGGACTAAAACACATTTATGAATTTAGCAGCGCCAGTGAAATGTACTCTGAAGAAGACCAGTTTTTTAACTGTAAGCTCAGTCTCGCTCCTCATGGTGAAGGGTAGGCGTATATGTGGCTTTAGGAGAGGGAGGAGACACAAGCTTAATATCACTTCAGCAGTGAACCTTGCCTGCTAATAGAAGCAAAATTGAAGAACTACAGAGGTAAGCCCATACCAAGATGGTGTGAAGCTTCTTAGCAGAAAAGACTATAGGAATAAAAACCAGGCTTTACCTAACAACACACGTCTTAATATTCCCAGCTGCTTATGGTCTCTTCTTCCAGGCATGTAACCTGATAGGGTTTAGTGACCAGTGTCACTAAAGAGACATTGGTATGATAACCAAAAAGGGTAAAGAAAAGAATCAGTTATATAAATGTACATTAGCAGGATCATAATAATTATAGTTTTAAACTTTAATTAATCACTTCCAATAAAAATGTGTATCTTCTCCAATTTGTTAGCTAGTTGCTTCAATGCTTTTTTATCTAACTTCCATCTGTTCTTGTAAAATGGAATGGGAAATATATGAAAGAAAAATTAAATAAATGTCCCCCCGTGTGCATCCGTAGAAGAGCTCCACAAACTGAATCTGTCTTGTAGATTACGTGCATTTAACTTAGAATAGTATTGCATTATCCCTGACACTCATTTACTTGTATTTAAAAAATTAAGAGGAGAATCAGGAGCAGTAAGTAGATAAAAATATTATTTTTAAATGTGAAGCAGTAGGGAGATTTAGGGGCAATAGCACCCTGCTAGGGCACTTTCATGGCAGCAGCAGGAGCAGGCAGCCCAGTTGCTATAGCTGCAGAAGCCACTTTGAGACTGTATATATAGCTGGCAGGAGGGGATGATGGACCGCATAGAGGGATGAAGCCCTTAAAATCCTTTATTAATGTGGGGAGAAGGCTGGGCAGGCCCTCAGTCAGTGAACTTTCTTTTTGGCCTCCACTCCAAACCCTAGTGTATTCAGTAGTGAGGAAGGGTGCAGGGGTACCCCCAGAGATGGGCAAGGACCCTTTCAACATCAAATATCTGTCTGTGTGAGGTGAGGCTGCTGGACACATAGAAACCCTTTTCCCAAAATGATACAACCACTCTCAGGAGTGCGTTGGCCACCAGTGAACTCTGAGTAGAGCTGCCTGCTACAGTCAGAACTACTCTCCCATCTCTGCTCCCTTTGGTGAGTTGGCTTTTGAAGTGCTGCAAGAGATGGGAGGACAGTACTAAGGGCTTTTTCTCCTCAGTCCCCACTCATCCTTCAGAGGAATTGAAAAAGGAGTCCTTCATTTTCAGAGTCAGGAAAAAAAAATTGTAACTGCCTTCTGAGAAAATGTATTTTTCTTAATTCTGGGAAAAGATTAATATAAAAAATGGGGATCAGATAAGAACAAGAATTCTATTTCCTCACCTGACGTATTCCACAGGATCAAAAGACTCCTATTCACAGAATTTCACTATGTGGAATCTATTAGAACTTCAAAACTAGAGGTCCAAATTATTTTTGTTTAGTTGGGCAAGACATTAGATTCTTAAGAGTAAGAATAAATCATGCAGTAATATGCTTTATGAAGCTTTATTTATGAAAAAATACAAGTGGTAAAAGCTTTTGATTTCACACAGGAAAAAGCAATCACTTACAGAGAAGGCACAAAAATAGCATAAAGAAAAACAAAGATTGTGAGACTTAAAATTTAAGTTTCATTAGTTGTCTCATTAGAATGTAGCTAATATTTGCACTTCAGTGTTTGCTTATCTTCTTTAAATGGGATGGTAAAAGCATACTCACCATATTTCTTCTTTTCTTTCTTGTCTCTATGAATAAGGAATGGGCAGAATATATCAGAATTGTATATATTAGTTGCGCTCTATATAGTGTATATTCACAAAAATAATAGAAATAATTTTTTTAAAGTGTAAAGAAGAAACCTAATATTCACAGAAAAATTTCTCCAACAAAAAATTACATAGGCTAATAGCTAAGAACGATGTAAAGTATTATGAACAGGCAACATGGGTTACCAATTTTTAAAATTCCCATTTGATTTTCAGAATTTAAATCTTTATTTGCAACACCAAATTCTGTGTCTTTCTGGTATATTTCTTGCATGTAAAAATATGTTAAACATGAAACTGCTGCAATGTAACCTGCAATACATTTGAAATTCTGCAAATGTCAGAGTAATTAAATTTACTTTTATCATTGGTGGTGGTCTCTGTTAAACCAACAGAGGGCTTAGAATATTTAATTATATTTGATTAATATTTCCTTGATAAACAAAGTTGATGAAAATACCTTTTTAAAAAATGCTATGCTCCAGTTGTCAATAAAACTTAATAAGCAGGATTAGCTAGATACTATTAATATTGGTTAAATGCTATTTCTAGGCTTATTACATATTTCTCTTAGTATATCACTATGGTTACTAGCTAGAAGACAAGGAAGCAGAATTTTTGAATTCATTTGGAATTTCCTTATTGATATTGTAAGCGACAGCTTAGTCATGTGTAGACGTATTTCATTGCTGTGGATTTTTCTCATATTACACTAGGGGAATGTAACATAAATACATACTATATGTAATTGCTAAGACAACTGGTTGCCCAACTTGCTAAAACAACTGGCTACCTAACGTCAAAACAGTCTGCTGAATACATGACATTCAGTGTGACAATAAATAGGCTGTTGAATTAGGGATGATGCCTTGAAAGTTGGTAAATGTCTTGGAGGGCTGTTATCTATTGTTTGCCTCTAGCTGTCATTGGTTAAACTTTTTTCTTCTATAATGCAAAAACTGAAATTTCTAATCTCTAATACAGTATCTTGCATCTTTTACTGTAAGTTAAATAGAAAAAAATATTATTGTAAGGTACTCTCAGTTGAGACATTCTGACTATTCCAGAAATTCAGGATGAAGTGATTGATGTGGTGGTTGAGGCCCTAACCTCTTCTTTGACAAGACACATGACAACTTGCCCAAGAGGAGGCAACCATGTTCATAGGTTCCTGCAGGGATGACCTAACTTTTTGCCCCTGGGCAAAACTAGCACCATCATTCCGACCAGAGAAACAACTTCTGCCATCCTCAGTAGACCAGGGAGCATAATGAACATTGTAACATTTAAGACACAACAGCAAACTACCCTGATGTGAAGGAAAGATTAGTGAGCGGCCAATACGGTTGCATCAGGAGTTCTTTAATTATCCAGAACTAAAAGGAATCCTACAAAAAGTGGAAACGTGGACAGATTGCTAAGGATGAGTACAAAAGAATAGCATAAGCATGTAGGGACAAAATGAGGCAAAGGCACAAAATGAGTGGCACCTAGCAAGAGACATAAAAGGCAATAAAAAGAGGTTTTATAAATACATTAAGAGCAAGAGAATGATGAAGGAAAGTGTAAATCCACTATTTAGTGAGGGGGACAGATGGTAACATCAAGAAATTCTGAAACATTTAATGCCCATTTTGCTTCAGTTTTACCTAAAAAGGTGAATTGTGACCAGATACTCAACACAATTAATATTTACAAGAAATGGGAAGGGTCACAAGCCAGAATAGGGAAAGAACAGTTTAAAAAATATTTAGGTAAGCTGTATGTTTTCAGGTCTGCAGGGCCTGATGAAATTCACCCTAGGGTACTTAAGAAACTAAGGTCATGTCTATACTTACTAGGGATCAACGTTGCTGTGATCGATGCAACGGAGGTTGATTTAGCGGGTCTAATGAAGACCCGCTAAATCGACCACATAGCACTCTCCGGTCGACTCCAGTACTCCACTGGAATGAGAAGATTAAGGTAAGTCGACAGGAGTGCATCTCCCATCGATGCGGTGCGGTGTACACATCGCAGTAAGTCGACCTAAGCTATGTCAACCCCAGCTACATTATTCACGTAGCTGGAGTAGCATAACTTAAATAGACTTGCTGCAGTAGTGTAGATGAGGCCTAACTGAAGCAATCTCAGAACCATTAGCAGTCATCTTTGAGAACTCATGGAAGATGGGTGAGGTCCCAGAGGACTAGAGAAGGGCGAGCATAGTACATACCTTTAAAAAAGGGAACAAAGAGGGTCTGGGAAATTGTAGACCAGTCAGCCCAACTTTGATACCTGGAAAAATACTGGAACAAATTATTAATCAGTTTGTAAAGCCCTTAGTGGATAATAGGGTGATAGGAATAGCCAACATGGATTTGCCAAGAACAAATCATCCTAGACCAACATAATTTCCTTCTTTGATGGGGTTACTGGCCTAGTGGATGGGGAGAAGCAGTAGCTGTGAGATATTGTGATTTTTAGTAAGATTTTTGACACAGTTGCATATGACATTCTCATAAGCAAACTAGGGATGTGGCCTACGTGAAATTGCTATAAGGTGAGTGCACAACCAGTTGAAAGACCATACTCAGAGTAGTTATCAATGGTTCGCTGTCAAACTGGGAAGATGTATCTAGTGGTGTCTTTTGTATGTATTTAGATGGAATAAATGGGCCCAAAGAGTCAACGATGTTAATATGACAGTATCCAACATTAAAGAGTGTTAAAGAAGGTTTGGGGTCTAGTATACAGATACCACAGCCTACTTAGTGCCATGGCAAACACACCCTTAAAAAATCTTTTTCACCTTTTATTAAAGATACAGAGAGAGAGAAGGAAGGAAAAACTGGTAAAGCATTTGAAATGTAAAGTATTGGGGAAGGCTTTTATTTTAACATCCCTTGTTCTTTTCCCTTTAGCTGGAGAGAGAGTTTTTAGAAGGAAACCCCACTTACTTGACAGTCTATTAGATGGTATTAAAGATGGTAATAACTGTCCTTTTGGGGAAAAGAGAAGTTAGTTGAGAAGGGCTAGAGTTCTCATTGCTGTGAAAGTCCAATCCCATTTCTTAAAAGACAAAACAAAACACACACACAGAAGGGGAAAGAAAAGAACAGCAGATGGAAAATGCAGCTTCTGTCTCTAGTGTTGACTTTCACTTGCAGCCTCACTGCTGGAAAAACAAAGGAACAGCAAACTGTTTTATTAGTCGCTCTAAGGTATGGCAAACTTGTAGCAGCGTTGGGCTGTTTAGGGCATTGCTTTTAGCTGCCTCTTTTCGGTTACAGGCTTACAGCAGTGTTGTAGAATATACAGTCTTGGCCAGCTAAGCCAGATTCTCTTTAAACAGAAGGCAAAAGACAAGAGATAGGAAAGGGAGTGGTGGGTGGTGTGATAGTCTCAAATTCCAGGTGGTATTTGGGATTCAGCTGGAGTTGGTAGAGGTGGCAATGTCATCTAAGTCCCTCTCTTGCCCAGGTCTGGTCAGGACATCTTGGAATCAGGTTGACAAAGGTCCAATGATGGTACAGTAGATCCTGCAGTGCCAGGAGACAGTAAGAGTCAGCCATTGTCACATTAGCCAGCTTTTTCCCTCCACAAGTCTCTTTGAGGACTCCGAAAGGGAGTGATGGGCAGAATAGCCAATCTCCTTATTTTGTCCACCAATTATTCCTAATTTCTAACACACATTTTTGACTAGATGACCTCCTGAGGTCCCTTCCAGCTCTACATTTCTGTGGTTAACAGAAATTACATCCATTTGTTACAAGCTCCCTTGACTTTCCTAATATTCTTCATGGGGAAGGACGACGTGGCTAAGTTGGAGTTGGAGTCAACTTTCAATGTGTGTTAGGCACCTAACTCTCTCAGGTGCTTCTGAAAATCCCACCCTTACTCTGTTTTCCCATCTGTACAGGGGGGAAATAGAAGCTTAGATGGGTGTTGGACGCATAATTTATTATCATTTGACTCTAGTTTAGCATATTTTTTTAGAGTGAGCCAGAGCATAGAACCACTGCATATTTTGATAAATAACTATTTATTTCCTTATGCTTGTATGTAGCAAAGCTTCACGCTCAAAATCATATATAGCACCATTTGTTGTGGTAATCATAAGAGTGAGCTTTACTGAAATAAATGGAAATTTTGTTTTAAACTTCAGTTGTTAAAAATAATGTGTCAGCAAAGATGCTCTTCGATAATAGATATAAGTCATGGTTAAAATTTCATCTTGGCTTTCCTAGAAGACAAAAATCCCACAGTTGTTGGAGATAGGGTACCTAATCTGTCTCACATGCCAAATATAGCCTTCAGTCATGCATTCATCTAAAGAATGTCCTTCTGCCCATTTTTTACCTTTTAACTATGAGTAGCTCCTGAAGTCTCAGTTCAGTTTCTAAATCTGCTCTCTAGTGACATTTCAAAGTCTTACCAGCCTGAAGTTGCCCAATTTAATATTCAGGTTTGCCTGTCATTTGGTTGGTTGAGCTGTATTCCACTTCCACACATGTGTTTGAGTCTCCCTTCAGTGCCTGGATTGCACATCTGTAAATATTTTCTTAGTTACAGCCTTCTTTTGATTTGACTTGAAAGAATGTGTATCTGGTCTTTGAAGATGTATCATTGAGATGTCTGGTGCTAACATTCTGGAAAAAAGTTTAACCTTACAGGATAGTTTTCTTCTGATGTTTTTCCCCTGTGCAATCAAATTTCATACCAGTATAAATTTGACAAAACAAATGTGCAAGCACAACTGCATATTAACTTTGTAAATACATAATTTAAATAGTTGGATTTTTGTTTTGTTTTTTATTTGGTATGGCTGTTGTTTTGATGGAATCCCCAACCTGGGAATGTCAGACTCCTTCAGGGTGGCACAGTCTTGGCTTCTCATGTGAAGGGAGCTGTAAGGCTATTACTGCCAGAGCCCTGTTCAGTCTCCTTTGCTGCTGTTTTCTCTCCTCTAATCTGCGCTATCACTGCCTGTCACCTTATAGGCTGTAAGCAGCCTGTAGGGGGACAGTACACTGTGAACACAATTGCCCTGGGTGGGGAGAAAGAGAAAACACAGGAGCAAGAAAATAAGATAAAGAATGAAAATAAACCAGAAAAAATATATATAGAAGAAAAAAGAACAGGGATTAAAAATTCCTGGAGAGAGAGAAAATAGGAAAATGGTTATCTAGCTTTGGTCGTTTTGTTGCGATGCACTCTCCAGTAAGACTGTGTTAAAAATATACTGTATAAGGAACAATTGAGTGTATGCTTAAATGCTGAAGCATAATGATATGAAGTTAGACAGTAAGATGTATTGCATTTAAGCCCCTGCATACAATATTAAATTTAGGTAGGTGAAACAGTCATTCTAATGTAGTTCTTTTGAGTTGGATGTTCACGTACACAGTGTTAGCTTGAATTACTCTATGCTAGTGTTGTCAAGCACGAGGTGTCAGTTGCTCTTATTCCTTTGAAAATATTTTTTATTGTTTGTTTGCTTTTAATAGGAATGATGATTCATAGATTCCAAGGCCAGAAGGGACCACTGTGATAATCTAGTCTGATCTCCTGTGTAACACAGCCCATAGAACTTCCCTAATGTAATTCCTGGAGCATATGTTTTAGAAAAACATCCCATCTTGATTTAAAAATTGTCGATGATGGTGAATCCACCATGACCCTTGGTAAATTATTCCAATGGTTCAACTTCCAGTGGTCCAGCCACTGGTTCATGTTATACCTTTCTTTGCTATATTGAAGAATCCATTATTAAATATTTGTTCCAATGTAGATACTTACACACTGTAATCAAGTCACCCCTTCACATTCCATCTGTTAAGCTAAATAGATTGAACTCCTTAATTCTGTCACTAGAAGGCATGTTTGCTCATCCTTTAATTTTCCTTGTGGCTCTTCTCTGAACCCTCTCCAACTTATCTGCATCCTTCTTGAATTGTGGGTACCAGAACTGGACACAGTATTTCATCAGTGATTGCACAAGTGCCAAATATAGAGGTAAAATAAACTCTCTATCCTGCTTGAGATTCCTGTTTATGCATCCCAGCATCATATTCATTCTTTTTGTCACAGCATCACATTGGGAGCTCATGTGCAGCTGATTCTAGGAGTCTTGTATGAAGATCAGCTTTACAGATCATGTATGAAGTGTGCCATATGCACAAATTGTGGGTTTTCACACACACAGGCTCAGTGTCCATTGTTATACAGAACTCTCTTAAGATCACACACAAAAGTAAAACCACACATGCAGGTTGATTTTTTTTTTTTTTTTGGGTGGTGTTTTTGAGGTGCCCAGAACACATGCAGGTACAGTAGGCGATGTGGAAAAATATATTATACTGTATTGTAAGGGAGGGCTAAGTTATTTCAGAATTGGGTCTTTGATCTGTTTGAGAGGAAAATCTGAAATTCCAGATATCAGTGTATATAAAAAAAAAGGATGGTTTCCTTCAAGCTCTGTAGCATGTTTGTCATTAACATGCAGTTTGAGGATGCAGACAAAAAACGTTGGGGAAAACATTCTGAGTGAATCATGAAGTTTCCTAAGAAAGTAAATTAAAAATCTTTGTTTAAACAAAGTTCTACTCTGGAGAACCCTTCATACAAAGCCTTTTGTGACAAACTGAGAAATACCTTGAACACAGTGGGTAGCCAGTAGGCTTTCTGCAGGGGGTTTCTACTGAGAGTTGACCGAGGGCAGCTTGGCAAATGTTCAGAAACCTATATTAGCTTGGTTGAGCCCGGCATGGGACCTTGTGTTCAGCAGAATTCTTCTGACCTGCCTCTCTGCATGCCGAGCTAATCAGCAAACACCTAATGAGCCTACTCTAAAGAAACAGACCCTCTCCCAACCTAGTTCATTTTCATACGTTCTCTGGGGGTGGAGAGACAAGACTTCATGAGGACTGATGATGCTGCAAAGACCACAATAATGATAATTAACTTGCTGAATTTAGAAGATTATGCTGTTAATTAGTTGCAAAATAAAGATAAGTAATAGAGCAGCAGATGGTAGGATAACACCCAGGAGAAGGAGGGTTATTACTCTGATGAGCTTTTGTGGCAGATATGAAATATGGATCTGACTTTTTCATAAATTGTTTCTAGAGAATATTATCTAGTTTCTGTGAGCTGTTGATGGAGTGATCTATTCCTACCAAATTTTGACAGATGTGAAAAGGATTTGTTTTCAAGGGTACACATGCACATTAAAATTTCACTAGTAAAGATTTAAATGTTAAACTATTTTAAAATCAGATTTTTATTTTGTGATAATTTAACCTCACTTGAATAAGCATCTAGATTATGATTAGCCATTATTATTTCTTCACATATAATACTATAACTATATAAAGAATAAATCTTTAATATATGTAGAAATGTATCAGATTTTTAAAACTAAAATTCATAATATTTTGGGTGACTACCCCACTATTCAGTTGAAATACGTCGACCCATATGCCACATGCAAGTATTGGAATACTTATCTGGTATTTGGGTTTCTTATATACATCTCTCAATCTCTGCTGTGCCTAAAACAGGGAATTGTTTTGTATTCCTATTTCTGTGGTAAATATCTATTTTGTTTCAACTATATAACAAATTTTCAAATGCGATTTATTTACTTTTAAATGCAAAAAATGTATTTTTAACTGTGTAAACTTAGCATTATATACAAAAATCAAGTTTCCAAAACAATATTAGTGTGGCCATTTGCAAGTCGTGTTTGTCTGATGGTATACATTTCACAGCATAGACTGTAATATTATGTTACACATTTAATTGGGAAAATTTCAGTAGACAATATGCATGTGCACTCTGGCAGAGTTAACGTTGCTATTGGAACCTTACATTTGAATTTCCTTTGATTTTAACTTTGCAAACTTAGTATGAGAGATTTTTGTGTTCAGTTCAATAGAATCATGGCAGTTAGGAGTTTTTAAAAAATGGAGCTGGGTGTATACTGCAAAAAGTTTTCCTGCAAATATTAATATTTTAAAAAGACTTTACTTTGCCTATCTTCTCACCCCTTTGCATTTTCTTTGTTACTGTTCTAGCAAATGGCTGTGCTAGCAGGTTCATTGAACCTACCAACTTTAACCAAATATTACAGCATATTTGCACAGAATTAATTTTTATTTTGTAATGGTTAGCATTCGCATCAGAAACCTGATTTAAAAACTGGAATAGAAACATAACATCTAACTTGTATCTAATTAATAGAGTTCCAATTGTAACTATTTAGTACTTGCAATGAACTGCTTATCAACAAGCTGTAGTTAAAGAAATATTTGAAGTTATTCAGCTGATAATTGAAAATAATTCATTTGAGAAAAATCAGTCTTTGCAGAAAATTTGTGAAGGGAAAATGAGCTGAAATTTGTCATATAACTATTAAATATTTGCCCAGCTCTAGAAATAGAAAAGACTTGTTAGATTATCCAGTCCATTGCCCTGACAGTTTTGGAAACTTTACCATTAAACTACTAGTACTCCAGCTGTACTTTCAGAATGAGGGGGGGAATGGTTCTAATTGGACATTACATTTTAGTAAGGAGAATTGAGTGAACAAAGGATGAACCTTTGCTCTTGCTCTTGTTTGACCGGAGACAGTTGGTGGCAGGGCTTGGAGTTTTTTTGCAAAGCTGTGTTTACAGTAGTAGGAAAATTAACTTATTTTAATGAGAGTTTAGAATTTTGCAAAATATAGAATTAAGTAAAAATTGCCGGCACAGGACTGCAGTTTTCCTCTGTGTTTGGTATTAGAATTGACTTTTTAGTTTCGTAGGAGGTTGGGGCAAGTTACTCCCTTTCTTCCTCAGGCAAATTGTTCCAGCAACCTCCTGTGTCCCTGCCAGAGTGGTCAGGCAAAGCTGGGAAAATGTGCAGTGTAAAAAAAAAAAAAAAAAAAATGTGCAAAGCTTCATTGGCACCACTTTTTAACTATTATGTACAAAAAACCAAAATTAAAATAATGTTAATTTTGCAAAGTGAAGCACTCAAAAGTTAGGAAATGCTATGATAAAGGTTCCCCATGCAACCTTAATTTGATCCTCTTATATGTATTCATTATGAGCTTGGCTAGCCTTACATAAGGTCCTAACAGAGCCAGGGGCAAACTTGAACTCACTGGAGTCTTCGTCTAGTACCATAAACACAAGAGAGCATCCTTCCTGCTCTCTGTAATCATAACACACAGAACTAGTCAAAAGTCAGAATTTCTGTTTTGTGGAAAATTCCAAAATTCTGGAGGGAAAATTCGAATCTGAAATGTCCCGCAAAAGGGAAAATTTCCTCAAAACTTGTTCCAGAATAATCTAAATGTTTCATTTTGGAAAATTTGAGCCCAAGTTGCAAGGCTCCCAGCTCCACAGCAGGGAAGCTGGAAGTCCTGAATCAGGAGCTGAACCGCAGCTAGAGCCAGAAGTTACAGCTCCAAGGGAACCCAGCATGTGGTTGTCAGAAGTTCATAGAACATATGTTTCTGCAAAACATTTCAGATTAGATGATTTGGCATTTTCCAGCAAAAGCCTGCTTCCAAAATTCCTGGACAACTCTAATAAAACATGCACAAGGGGGGTGCATTAAGGTTGTATTTCTTAAGAATATAAGAATGGCTGTATTGGGTCAGACCAAAGGTCCATCCAGCCCAGTATCCTGTCTACCGACCATGGCCAATGCCAGGCGCCCCAGAGGGAGTGTACCTAACAGGTAATGATCAAGTGATCTCTCTCCTGCCATCCATCTCTACCCTCTGACAAACAGAGGCTAAGGACACCATTCCTTACCCATCCTGGCTAATAGCCATTAATGGACTTAACCTCCATGAATTTATCCAGTTCTCTTTTAAATCCTGTTATAGTCCTAGCCTTCACAACCTCCTCAGGCAAGGAGTTCCACAAGTTGACTGTGCGCTGTGTGAAGAAGAACTTCCTTTTATTTGTTTCAGAGTAGCAGCCGTGTTAGTCTGTATCCGCATAAAGAACAGGAGTACTTGTGGCACCTTAGAGACTAACAAATTTATTCGAGCATAAGCTTTCGTGGGCTACAGCCCACTTCTTCGGATGCACCGAAGAAGTGGGCTGTAGCCCACGAAAGCTTATGCTCGAATAAATTTGTTAGTCTCTAAGGTGCCACAAGTACTCCTGTTCTTTTATTTGTTTTAAACCTGCTGCCTATTAATTTCATTTGGTGGCCCCTAGTTCTTATATTATGGGAACAAGTAAATAACTTTTCCTTATTCACTTTCTCCACTTTCTCCATAATTTCTTAAATTATGAGTGAGTGACTTTTGAACTCTTAACATTCTGGTGAGAAGTGTCATAGCTTCTTTAAAAAAACAACTGGAAAAAAATTCTGTCAGGTGAACCCATATTGATCCACTGCATGGGTTATCACCAGGAACCCAAGACTTCAAGAGGGATAGCCTAGACTTCGACCACTTAGTTAAGATTTATGCACACTGTAATAAGAGTGCCAATACAATACTCTAGGTGCCCCTGACATTTTATGTAAGAATACACTTGAATTAAAGCAATAACTAATTGTGATAGTAAGCTGATATTGTCTATGTCGACCAGTCACTGAAGATACTACAGATACAGTGTCAGTGGCTTGCACAACTATTTGCAGAACAGCAGAGGAATGTTGGGAGTTAGGAGTTCTGGATTCTATTCCTAGCTCTGAAGGTGAGTGTAACTAGCCAAGCACCACAGCTAAGCACATAGATTTGGTGTAATTTGTTGTGAAAAGCAACTTATGTGACTTGCTATTTTAGAGGTTTGGGTTCTGTTCTCAACTCTGACAGAAGTGGCTTTGTTCAAGCTGTTACTTTAATTGTAAAATGGATTAAGATCCTTTCCTGCCTCCTAAAGTAGGGGAAGGTATGAGTCCTTGCTTAACAATAATGGCTTGGAAGTTCACAGAATTAACACTGGTCAGCTGAAGAGCTGAGACTGGAACTTCATCTCCTCTTGACTTCCAGCCCCCAGTACACCTTCTCACAGGCCAAGAGTTTGGATGCCTTCCATTGCCTCCTGTCTTCATATATCTAGCTCTGTGCCTACTGTGTAGCAGACTGTCAGTTCTGAGGGCATGCTTAGTGCAGTTGGTATATAGTGAGTTCTGTTGCTCTGGGACATATCAGTTCAGAATGGAGTATTTGGAGACTTTTTAGCAATAAGCCTCCAACAACCTCTGCTGAGCATGTGTAGATCTGGATGGACTTTTATGAAAACAGCAAAAGGCACCTCTTTGATATCAGGACTATGCCCTTTGCTAAATTTCAAGTTTATGCTCCAATGCATAAGGTGCTAGAGCTCTTCAAAGAAATTCCTGGAAAGATAAATTTATTATCGGAAAAAATAGTTTGTCACTCTTCAGTCTCAGATTTAGCAGAACCTCTTGATAAAACTTTCCAAAAAACTTCAGTCTGAGATGAAGAAAGAGAGCATGGAAAATTCCAGTCCAAATGATTAAAGTTAGACAAAATTTATAAGCAACTGAAAGCAGGAACCTATAATGGAAGGTGCTAAGTAACCTTAACAATGGACATTGCTACCAGTTATGCTTGTAATATCTTATCATACTCCAAGTAGTCTCCAGGTGTTGTAGGGCTGAATGTGAATTTTAGGCTATTTAAACACAAATATCTCAATTCAGCACCTTGTAAGATTTGGATTTTAGCTGAGCATCTACAGGTTCGGATGCTTCTCCAAACCTGTGGAGGCATCCATATGAGTCCCCATCTGTCCCCACAGCTTCCCTTAGGTAAAGCCCTGTCGGGAATAAGCTGTGGTCATCCTCCTGTGGGTAGTGGGGAGTCTTGTATTCAGAGAAAGGTGGCAGGCCTATTTTCCACTATTCTTCCTGGTATCTTCAGGGGCTTCTCAGGGTGAGGAGCAGGGAATGCTTCTGCCTTACTCATCAATATATCCGCTTTTTGCCTTTATTGAATTAATGACCTTTCTTGTGCACTTTTGTCTATGGTACACAAGAGAGGTGAATTTACACTGTAAGCCTGGTGGCATTCAAAAGAGGATAATAAATATTGATGTTTTTTCTTTTATGTTTGTGCAGAAGGTAGCAATCTGCAATAATAAAGATTATTCGAGAGACTTGTGCATTTTTATGTATTTTAGACTGTCATGTAATTAAAAATCTTTAATTTGTTGTAGAAGTATACTAATGTAGTTTTTAATGAAGTTGATGGTTTTAAGTACAGTACTGCTCACTGGAAAGATGCATCCTCATACACAGTTTATCTTGCAGGGAAATTTGTTTAATAACACTGAATAAACTCTTACTGTGAGAGTGCAAAATTTGAAAATAAAAACAAACCTATTAATATAGCCATTGAGGATACCTAAGTCTGTCTTTTATTAAGAAAGAGATAGATAATAAGACAGAAAATATCCTATTGCCTCTATATAAATCCATGGTACGCGCAGATGTGGTCGCCCTATCTCAAAAAAAGATGTATTGGAATTGGAAAAGGTTCAGAAAAGGGCAACAAAAATGATTAGGGGTATGGAACGGCTTCCATATGAGGAGAGATTAATAAGACTGGGACTTTTCAGCTTGGAAAAGAGACGACTAAGGGGGGATATGATTGAGGTCTATAAAATCATGACTGGTGTGAAGAAAGTAAATAAGGAAGTGTTATTTACTCCTCCTCATAACACAAGA
Organism: Emys orbicularis; assembly: GCF_028017835.1. Classification (NCBI taxonomy): domain Eukaryota; kingdom Metazoa; phylum Chordata; order Testudines; family Emydidae; genus Emys; species Emys orbicularis. The sequence continues at coordinate 42,019,999 of NC_088693.1, read as the reverse complement.
ACTAGGGGTCACCAAATGAAATTAATAGGCAGCAGGTTTAAAACAAATAAAAGGAAGTATTTTTTCACACAACCTGTGGAACTCTTTGCCAGAGGAGGTTGTGAAGGCCAAGACTATAACATGGTTCAAAAAAGAACTAGATAAATTCATGGAAGTTACGTCCATCAATGGCTATTAGCCAGCATGGGCAGGGATGGTGTCCCTAGCATCTATTTTCTAGAAGCTGGGAATGAGCAACAGGGAATGGATCACTTGATGACTGACTACCTGTTATGTTCATTCCCTTGCGGGCACCTGGTATTGACCACTGTCAGAAGACAGGATACTGGGCTAGATGGACCTTTGGTCTGACCCGGTATGGCCGTTCTTATGTCATTATACCACAGGCATATAAGCTTCTTGTAAACAGAATACATTACCTTTTGTTGAAAATTTGCTGTAATTCTAATTCACATTTATAGTGAAAGCATAACTTTTATTTTCAAGCGGTTGTAAACTTAATTATCAAATAGACTAGTACAGTCAATAAGATCTGCTTTAGAATATAGCACATGGTTAATATATAATGTGGCTCTTGAAATATATTGTATACAGATACAGTTTGTAATTACTGTTTTTTGTAATTGTGTTGCTTAATAAATCAGCTCATAAAAGCTTTTGTAAACCATTGTTGAAAATATTTAGCCGTGCACTATGTAAACATTAGTTAATTTCCACATCTGAGTTAAAAGATGTCAATTATTTAATGCATTATCAAGATATCATCTTAGAACAAAGAATATGATTTAAAACAAACTATAAACCCACCAGAAGTTTTTTACTTCGGTTTTGAAAGAAATTTCCTGTGTCTGGGTTTACTGTCTGTGTATTTATCCACTCTTGTCTCTCTATCGCATTGTACAGTACACTGTCCACTCCACTCCATCAATGGTATTAGTTCACTTCTCCGACACTGTTCTGTGCATTTTCTTCCATGCTATGCTGTGTAGAAGGAATTCCCTTCCTAAACTTGTTCATAACACAGTTACCCTTTTAACTTCATCATCATCCTCTTCAATACTCACTTCTACAGTGATGATTTCAAGCAATTTTCAACTAGTAGAAGGCCAATTAGACTGTTAAAACAATTTTTTTTTGATGTTTCATCCTCCTGCACCCTTTGTGTGTTTCTTATCTTAAAGTGTGAGCTCATTGTGTATGTTTGGAAAGTAGCTAGCAGTATATGGGTGCTACTGCTATATAAATAGCTATTATTTAATGTAAGTTATCACAGTATCTTCCATTATGAAAAATGTGACAGAATATTTTCTTACTCTACTTTCAGAGATTGAAAGCTGCCTTGACCCAGCAGCATCCTCAGGTCACAAATGGAGATACTGCCAAGGGGCATGCTAGTGGATTGATTAGGACTCAGTCAGAGGAAGCCCGACCACAGTCATTACAACAGCCTGCTACATCAACTACAGAAACACCGGTATGACAACAAAGCCAAGATGTACTTCTAACTCTTTTTACTGTTACGCAAAAATCTCTGATCCGCATTCATTTATTTTATATATTGAGAATAAGATTGAGGTGTGTTATGAACCAATATTGGAAAAAATGGAGGTTGTCTTACCTACTTGGTAAGAAAGCTAAGGCCTCCTGATTTCTGTAGCATACTGGCATTGAATTCTGGGGTAAACTAAAAATTGTGCAGCAAGTTAAGATACATCTGGAAAATATCAACAAAACAAGTGTTACCATGGTATTGTATTAGTTTAATATTAAAGATCATAAGCACCTTTTAAAATATTTTCCCAATCATTTCAGGTTCCTGCTTAAGGTACCATTTGCTTGAAAGAGCCGTTATTGACTGGTATAAAAATGAGGGACTCAGCTGCATAATTTAGTTAGTTTACTGTGCTCTCTTGGGTGTTGTGAAAATGGTGATGTTGGGAGAGCTATTCTAGATGATGACTAGGAATAGGATGAAAATGGGTGGGAACAATGAGCCAGGTTGGAGAAGGGGAATAGGTGTGCAATTGGGAGTTGGGGAGAGGTCTGGTCCTCTTGATTCTAGGAGAAGGGTTCAGAAGCTACAGTTTTTACCTCAGAGGTGTGCTGTTGACCTAATTTCATCTGGTCAGAGAAGCCTGTCTGGAAAGCTCTTTCTCAAGAAAATCCAGGCTTACTAAGTAGCACAGTGAAAACAGAACCACACACTCCTTTTGTGGGGGAGAAAGAGACAAACATGAAGGAAGCATCGCTATATTGAGTGTATTTCAGATGGTAACTTCCTTTTGTAGGTTAATGTACACTAGGAAAATGACATTTTATAGACCGAGGTTGTCAGCAATTGGTCACTGTGTCTGTTAAGGAGTTCTTTCTTTCCCCTAGCCAGTGTCCTCAAAATCAGATGACCTGAATCTCTCTCCTGTCTGTTTTCCCAGCTGTAGAATTTCTGCCAGTGAAAAAGCTGGTATGAAATACCTATCCTCAAATATCATTGCTCCTGTATTGACAAGCTCTAGTTTTTAGAGTTAGACCTTCATAGAAAAGATGTATAGCGTGTCTCTTCTCTGTTACCTGGGGATACTACGTTGGATCTGTAGTACCAGGCTGGAACCCTCTCACATGGTAGTGAATCTCTTGAACAGTAACATCACATGCTAGTCTTTTTAAGGATGTTCAAAATAAAGACCTGAAGATCGACTCCCTTCAGGATTTATAAAGCAATTGGTAGGGCCTTAAGAATCAAGGCAATTCCTCTGGGGTTTTCCTTTTAGAGGTGAGGTGAGGTGATGTTCAGTTTTTAGGGCAGCTGAAAAACAAAAGCAAAGACTTTGTCGTAGTTGCATGGGATTTCAACTTTATCATGAAAATCTTCTCAGGGATTTGAAAAGAGCTTCTGTGGAGTGCTTTAGGAAGATTTCTGACCATAATGTTGTATTAATAATGGCCATCTGCTTGTCCAGAAAATTGAGGATGAAGCTCCCTCTAGCCTTACCAGTTTTTTCATCAGAACAAGATAGTAACGAAGGGTCAAAATTTTAAAGGATTCTTAACCTTCTCTTTCTTTGTACCTATAACCAGTAGCAGGCTCCTTAATAGGAGGTGTAAATACTGTCAATGCAATCAAGCAGTAAGATCTGAATGTTACAATTTTTGGTCACAATTGTTTGGTGCAAAAGGAGACAGTTTAAAATAATTTGTCTGTGTGTTTGGTCAGGAAGTTGTTCTCCCCTTGTTCTGTCAGGCCTGGTGAAACTGAGTAAGGAACATACTTTCATACATACTATATAACAAGCTTTGCATTTCATATCTGAAGAGAACTTTGAAAATTAGAAAAGCAGATCCCCTGTTTGTTCTTTTGTGAAGTACCAAAAAAGGCAAAACAGCGTTTAAAGTTTGGCCAAGACTTCAAAAATGGATGTATATGTTCATAGTATCAAGCAGGGTGCCCAAAGCTGGATATGAGTCAACAGTGTGCCCTTGTTGCCAAGAAGGCTAACGGCATTTTGGGCTGTATAAGTAGGGGCATTGTCAGCAGATCGAGGGACATGATCATTCCCCTCTATTCAACATTGGTGAGGCCTCATCTGGAGTACTGTGTCCAGTTTTGGGCCCCACACTACAAGAAGGATGTGGAAAAATTGGAAAGAGTCCAGTGGAGGGCAACAAAAATGATTAGGGGGCTGGAGCACATGACTTATGAGGAAAGGCTGAGGGAACTGGGATTGTTTAGTCTCCAGAAGAGAAGAATGAGGGGGGGATTTGATAGCTGCTTTCAGCTACCTGAAAGGGGATTCCAAAGAGGATGGATCTATACTGTTCTCAGTGGTAGCAGATGACAGAACAAGGAGTAATGGTTTCAAGTTGCAGTGGGGGAGGTTTAGGTTGGATATTAGGAAAAACTTTTTCACTAGGAGGGTGGTGAAGCACTGGAATGGGTTACCTAGGGAGGTGGTGGAATCTCCTTCTTTAGAGGTTTTTAAGGTCAGGCTTGACAAAGCCCTGGCTGGGATGATTTAGTTGGGGATTGGTCCTGCTTTGAGCAGGGGGTTGGACTAGATGACCTCCTGAGGTCCCTTCCAACCCTGATATTCTATGATTCTATGATATTTAGGTACCTAAAGATGTAGTCTGATTTTCAAAAGTGCTGAGCATCCATTAAAGGCAATGGGAGGAGCTGGGTGCTCAGCATATTTGAAAATCAGGCCATTCAAACACCGAACATCAGGCGTCCCTTTTAAAAAATCTTGTCTCCTGGTTTTGAGGCTAGGTTAAGCAAGTGTATGCTGCCGAGGATATAGAGGCTCTTCTTACTGAGTCCATCCACAAGAGCAGTGTCTATTCTTGGATTGAGACTGTGTAATGTCGTCACCTCAGTGTTCTTCTGTACTTTTTATGTTGTTAATCTTGATGTGACAATCTCTGCAGATGCTGCCCTGAGAAGGTAGATTTATTTATTTGTTTATTTAAAGTCGGTCCCAATTTTTCTTCTAGGTATACATACTCTGTGTATAATCTGGTTAATGAGAACTAGTGTGAAAGTTCTCAGTATCTAATCAGTAAGAAATATTTGCAAATGGTCAATTCTTAACTGTTAATTTAACTTCTCAAAGTCCCTTTATACCAGTCTAGATTTCATATTATGAGCTGTGGAAGTTAGGATTGGTACTTTGATTTCTGTTTTTATTTAATAGTTTATTATTTATTTTATTTTATTACTTATTGTATAACAAGTATTAAGCATGCAGAGTCAGCCAGGTCCCTTTATGAGGAGAGTTAATTCAAGGTACAGTTTTATCCTCTTTATCAGCTGATAAGACTTGAAGATCCAAGGTTGTATAGCTGTAACGCAACAGTCCTTTTATTGAGGACTATATTCTGCCCATGTAGAGGGTGGACTGTATGATCTAATAGGATATTTTCATTTCTAACTACTTTGATCCTATCCATGTCTGGGCTGGCATAGAGGTACTTGGAAAAGCCAGAAGTAACAGGTAAGAAATTACTCTTCTAGGGATTAGTAAATACCAATGCTTTGTCCAGATCCTTGTGACGAGCAGTTGTTATATATTGGGCAAATATTACATAACAACAACCAAAGTATAGCTAAGTTTTAGGATGATAGGTGTTTGGAAAACACCAGAAACAGAAACTATATGAAGTTATTGCCTGATAAATTGCATTTTATAAAGTCATTTTTAGTTAAAGCGTTTTTTAAAAGTTAAAACCTGTAAATATTTTGTCTTCCTGTAACTTTAAAATGGGTAAAAGAATGTTTGAAAAAAATTCTAAAAAGTTATTTCTTTCAGGTTTACTTGTATGCCAAGTATCAGAATGGAGTGAATTTTTGCAGCAAGATTACAAATCTGGAAACCAGTGGATCATGATTAAAATACCGACAGAATATTAAATGTAGTTCACTAGTGAGCAAAACCACAACGAAAACCACTAGACAGCATTCATAGAATTAAGATGTTTGTTTAATGTTTCCTTTAGTCAAAAATTATATTTTAAATATTAGAACAGAAATATCATTGATGTTTTCCTATATAAATGTGTGTACATTTATACATGTAAGTCAAACCCTTACATTTGAGTTACATGTTGCATTACACTGAACTATGATGTTCCTGTTTCCTTCAGGCTTCCCCAGCTCAGCCCACACCACAAACCCAAAATACAGGAGGTCGTCGAAGAAGAGCAGCAAATGAAGACCCTGATGAGAAAAGAAGAAAGTTTCTAGAGCGAAACCGTGCTGCTGCTTCAAGATGTCGACAAAAAAGAAAAGTGTGGGTGCAGTCATTGGAGAAGAAAGCAGAAGACTTGAGCTCATTAAATGGTCAATTACAGGTATTTTCTTTTTTTGATTACAAGCAAGAAGTAAAGAGTTACCTGAATTTTCAGTTAGCAATCCTGGGGTCATGGAGCACAAACTTGGTATGGGAGCTATAATATGAATAGCTTTCTAAAATCCAGTTGAATTCAGAACAGACATAATCAGTATTAAAATGCCCGTATCATAGGCATAATGAGAATGAGACTATGCAGCTTCAAAGATATGTGAAATCTGGGATCTCACCTACTTGGCCTTTGTTCCATTTTAAGTAATTTAGGGTTGTGACACAAACCAACAAGAGCAAGTCGATGTTGAAGTCAAGTCTCATTGGCAAAATGTTAGCCTTAATTTAGAAATGCCTTGTTTATATCAATTTGTGTCACTGCCTGAGTTACTTAAATTCAAATTTTTGTTTTAATTTCCTTTGTATTTTTTAACCGTAGTTTTTTTTCTTTAAAGTGAATGTAGTGCTCGTGAAAGGTGCCAGATTGACAGCACTGGAAACTGAAGGCCTCTATTTGTCCACAGAACAGGTACCGCACAGGCAGTGGCAGTGCAAATTTCACCACACTGCCCTACCAGTGTGCCTCAACCCTATTTTTGTGGGACCATATAGTATATGAGGGTTGTCCAGTATCTATTCCTAGTCAGCCTTTGGTGCCTTTGCTGAGACTGCCAAGAATGTGCCAATTAATGCCAAGTTGTGATGTTGACCCCCACCCAAGTCCAGTGAACTGAAATGTCCAATTCATTTCATTTAGACAATAAAGCAGGCAACTGGTGGTATTGGTATTTTGCTACCAGTCTGGGCCTAAAGTCTGTATCAGTCAACTTGAGCCAGCTAGGCCTCTTTTTAATAGGAATTTAAACAAACAAACAAACAAAAACAACACCCACCTAGACGTATATAAGAATTAACACAACAGACAATGTCTCCTTGTAAGATACTACGGTAAATTAAAAAAAAAAAAAAGCTATCTTTAATTTTTATTGAAGATTATCAGAAATATAATAGGATAGAGAATAAAGCAAAGAAACACAATAACATTAATATTTAGGAACCAAAATATGAATATACAAAAAACTTTGGGTTGTCAGATCCTCGCTGGTATAAATCAGTGTGGGTTGACTGAAGTCAGTGGAGCTTCCATGACTTACATCAACAGAGGATCTGGTTCTAAATCTCTTGACATCCCCATTTTTAAATGAAACTTAGAAGCAATATATAGTAAGGTGTATATGACATAAATTACTTATGCCATACTGTCCTTCCATTTTGTCCTAAAAACAGTTGAATGCAAAATGAGAGGAAGAATAACAAAGAGCAGGAAAGAATAAATTTTCAAACATCCATTCTTTATTCTTTGTCCTGAGGAGTGGGCAGGCATGTTGAGCATAGTGCTGCAACATGTTGAACACCTTAGCTCCTCGTCTGCAGGTCTCTTCAGCATGTCCAAGGATCCTGTCCCATTATGCAAGTGAGACTTAAATCTGGGTAAAGGACACAAAGCTGTCACCCAAATTCAAGAAAAGATGCATTATACCTCAGTATTGGTGGAATTACTTTCAAATACAATACATAGTGTCTCCCCAAACTCTATCACTGCTCAGTAAACGTTTTTCTAATAGTAGTGGAGTAACAGTTCTGACTTCAGAGTATTATAATACAATGATGCGAGGAACATGTACAGCACCAAAGTTAATTAACCTAAAAATAGATGGGTGTGGGCTTATAAATGGTAATATTGATAGATTTTAAAAATACATAAGCTTCTTCGGTGCCATCTATTGGCTGCAACCGTGATTGTATTAACGTTGAAAGGAGTTGTGCAAATAAGTTGTGCATATCCCACCAATTATCAGACATACTAAATGAAACTTTTTGAAGATTACTGAAGAAATTAGAATGTATGCTATAATTACTGGCCAAAATTCAGTTTCTTCTTCGAGCGCTTGCACATGTCCATTCCACTGTAGGTATGTGCGTGCCTCGATCAGTCACTGGAAATTTTTCCCTCAGTGGTACCTGTCTGGGAGGCTCAGGTGCTTTCTGGTGCTGCACAGTCATAGCGTCAGTATAAAGGGCCCAGTTGACCCCTCAATTCCTTCTTACCACCTGTAATGGTCTCTGAAACTGTTTTCTTTGCTACGGCAAGCTTTCTCGGAGGTCTTTATTTTTCTGATAGTTGTGTATAATTAATAGTTATAAATAAATAGTTTGTTTTTCTCTTTCCGTTAGCAGAGTTTTGTCTGTGCTCAGTGCCAAGGCATGTCTCGGTCACCGGGCTTCGAGCCCTGTGCTTCCTGGAACAAAGCTTTGCCCCTGAGCAAGCTGCACTCCAGTTGCTTGAAGTGTTGGGGTGAAGCTCACATCAGGGATTGCTGTCAGTTTTGCAGGGACGTTAAATGCCATATGAAGAAGGACTAGGAGGCCAGGTTCAAGTTCCTACTTATGGAGGCAACGCTGAGACCTTCTTCCCAGCCAAGCCAGTTGGACTCAGCTCAGAGCACCTCGGCGTCCGTGAGGAGTGCTCCTCCAACCTTGTGAGAGTCCCAGCACTGTTTGCCATCCTTGGTGCCAAAGAAGAGGCATAAAAAGCAGCCGGCTGTGAGGAGACGTTCCCCAACAACAAAGAAAGCCAGGCATGGGGAGCGGAGCAGAACGGAGTCAAGCCACTCCTCTGCCTCAGCATTGCAGCAGTCAGCACCATTGCATCTGGTTCTGGATGAACCATCAGCACCCAAGGGACTGTGTGGTACCAGCGCTATTGTGGCGCTGTCCACGCTGGAGGTGTTTGCTGCTGCCAGGGATCTGCTATTGCTGTCAGTACTGGTGTCACTGGCACTACAGGCATTGGTGGTATTGGTGCCGGTAGGCAGGAGAGAGCATGTGGCCCCAGTTACCATCCGGTACCGGCCCCCGTGGTACCGTCCAAGTTAAAACCGACTATCCTGACCCCAACGCAGCCTTCCCTGCCTCAGCACCGATCTCTGTCACTGGTGGGAACTGCTCCTCTGTGCTCACCAGATGGAGACTCCTCGTCTTTGGAGTTGGAGGTTGGGTCATACTCCTCTCATCCAAGGAGTCGACCCCGCCACTCCTCCAGTCATCCCTACCCTTCCCTGGATTGGGGCACAGGAGTGCCATTAAGTGCTTGGCCTAGTGGTCACTGAAGCGCCTATCCTGACACAATGGCCCTTTTGGAGCCTGTGGGGGTTTCTACCAATCTCAGGGCCCCACTCGAGGCACTCCTGTTCGGTGGCCCCTAAGAGAAGGGCTCCGCCTCCCCATCAGGCAACAGACTCCAGTACCCAGCCTGCTACCAAGTTCAAGGAACCAACTCCATGGGATCCAGTCGGCACAGAAAGGGAAGAGAAGCACCCTCAGGCGCTGATGGGGCTGTGTCAGGAGCAGGTGTGTTACCTCCCATAGATGAGTATAAGGCCCACCAGGAGTTGCTGAAGAGGGTGTCCCAAAATTTGGGCATGCAGGTGGAAGTAAGAGAGTCCTCCCATAGTCTGGGCGACATTCTGGCCATGACGAGCCCATCAAAAGTAGCCCTGCCTCTCAATGAGGCCATCATAGACCCTATGAAAACCTTCTGGCAAATCCCCACTTCCCTTCCCCACACCTCAAAGAGAGCCAAGAGGAAATACTTTGTTCCTGCCCAGGATTATGAGTTTCTGTATATTCATCCCTCCCCACCCCTCCCCGGAATCCCAAGTGTTTTCTGCTGCCAATGAAAGGGAAAGGCGGGGTCTGCAAGGTGTGGTACCTAAAGCAAAGGACTCAGAAAAGCTGGACTTATTCAGTAGAAAGGTCTACTCTACCAGGTGTCTGCAGCTCAAGATTGCTAACCAGCAGGTGCTGCTCAGCTGATATGACTTGTTGAACATATGGGACTCCATGTTGAAGTTCAAAGACTTGGTATCACAAGAGGTGAGGCTCGAGTTCTCGCTCATGGATAAGGAGAAATCCATAGCGATGGTTTCCGTGCAAGCTGCCCTGGATGCAGCAGTTTCAGCGGCCAGGTCCATGGCTTCTGTAGTGGCCATGCGTAGGAGTTCAGCAAACCCTCCAGGATCTCCCCTTCAAGGAAGCTTCACTCTTTTCGGGGCAGAGTGGTGTGAAGCTTCATGGACTGAAGGACTCCAGGGCGACCCTTACGTCCCTGGGATTGTTTGTGCCAGCGACTTCAAGGAGGCACGTTTGGTCATGGATCACTTCGTGTATTCGCACGTGTTACAAGCAGGCGGGTATTCTGCCACTAGCTATCCTGACTGCCTACTCCATGAGAGTGCAAGCGTCATCAGCAGCATTCCTAGCACAGTTCCCTATTCAGGACATTTGCAAAGCAGCAACTTGGTTGTTAGTGCTTACGTTCTTTGATCATTACACCATCACTCAGCAGTCTAGGGACAATGCCTGATTCAATCGAGCTATTTTGCAGTCAGCATGTCCATGAGTTCTCTAACTTTTATCTGTTAGCATTATTAAACCCATAGCTACACAAAGAGATTTTCTTCATTTAAAAAAAAAAAAAAATACAAGGAAGCTTTTGGCTTCCAGATTGTCAAGAGTTAACCCAGTAATAGTGAATTCAGAGGAAAGAAATTTCTTTCCGTCTGCCAATACCAAAACCGTTAACTGTGAAGAACAGAATGACTTGTAAAGAAAATTGAATGTCAAAGAAATAATTAAACTGTACTTTATGTGAAAACATTAATCAATCCTGCATTTCCATAATAGTTCTTCACTTGACAGCCTGGCACAGCTGATCAGCATAGTGGGCAGTAATGACCCATGATTACTTATGTTCTATTTAATAGTAAATGTAATAAGTTTGGAGCTTTGCCTTAGCATAGTTTTACAGACTGCATGCTAGGGTTTAATAGTTCATATTTTGTTTAATACCTAAATGCCCTGCTCAGCTGAATTTTACTGTTGACATCATTAAGCTACAGTATTTCTAAAAATCGACTGATTTCATAAAGACTGAAAGTTGTGGTTGAGCTATTGAACAAAAACAATTGTCTTTCACCAACGTTAATAAGTAGATGTCCTAAATTTAAGTATCATACAGTGTGTGTTATGTAAATTTAACAGGGTTTTTAGAATGAAGACACTAAACAATACATATAGAAATAGGAAGATGAGGATATTCTTTCTGACGTAATTTCTACATGATATATATTTTACTGCATGGTCTCTGTTCGCTTCCGATAAACACATTTCTATTCAAATAAGATCTGCTTTAACCTTTCTTGGTACAGTCCAGTATTCTATCTGCTTCTTAAGTTAAATGGTTATGTATAATTCCCATTGTTACCCTTCATTTTCTTGGTTTTAAATGATACTATTCTATTTTATTATATATGTAGTGCAAATGTCTATTAATTGCATCACCTCAATAACATTCAGTATTTTCAGTTAGACGGGCAAAGTCTCCTCTTTACTACAAGCTCTTCTACATCAGTTGACCCACACGTACAATCTTTTAAAACCTGTATTCTATTTGCTTTTCTGGACTGCTTTCTCAGCCAATATGTTTCCTTGGTAAAAGATCTCAAACATTATATATAATTTTAAGTATTGCCTCTGTGCCTTACAGAAATATTGAAGAATACTGTATTCCTGTAACAATAAAACATACCCTGTTGTCTTTTTTACTATAGGTAAGGCTATGATTTAGTCACGGGTATTTTTAGTAAAAGTCTCGGACAGGTCACTGGCAATAACTAAAAAGTCACTGCCAGTGATCTGTCAATAACTTTTACTAAAAATACTCCTAACTAAGCCTTAGGTGTTGGGGGTTTGTGCTCCAGAGGAGGCTGCTGCTCCTTGGGGGTGGGAGGCGGCCCACGGTCCTGCAGATGCTGCTGCTCCTGCGGGGGGGGGGCGCCTGTGAAGAGCTTGCTGCGCTCACTTGCCCATTTTTTGTATAGGGTTTCCTTTAGGATAATCCATCCACTTTCCCTATAATGTAATCTCTTCTGAATGGCTCCCTCTTTATGGTGACTTAGACAGACACATCACAGGTGCTTCCTATCCACACAACCCCCCCCAATCCCTTGTGCAACAAAAATGCTTAATCCATTCCATAGATTATATACAAATACATGTAGTCTGGACCTGTTACCTTTGGCTCCAACACACAACAGGCCAGAGAAGTTCTCACACAGAATCTCATGAGGATTGGAGGCAGAAAGAGAGTATTTTTTGGCTGGGGGAATACAGATATGTTGAAACAAGCTATGAGGAATCTAATAGAGACTCATGTTTTTCTCCACAAATTTTCTTTCTGATAGTATATTTTGAAATCTCTGAATTTAGAAAATTTGTATTTCCTCACTATTACTTTGCTCAAGATGTATTTCATATTTATTTTCATCTAACCAAGTACTTGTCATGGTATCTGAATACATTAGTAATGTGACAGCTCACTAGCCCAGAGCCATGAATCTAAATTTTCATTTTTTATTACATCAGTTTAAGTTTTCCTCCTTTGTTTTCCTTCCATTTTCCTGTTTTCTGTAAAGAATACTATATATGAACACTTAGGGGAAGAAATCTCAAACTGTCATGTACAGAGCAAAAATATGCCAGGGAATATAGAGGTTGGGTCTAGCCTTATTACACTCAATTCTGATTTCATTACCTTCCAAAACTGGTTTCTAATATTAGTATCCAGATGACTACCCGTACTTGAACTTTTGTGTGTCATTATTCCTCATGCTGTATACAGTGTAAGTACTTACGTATACACTATGGTACACTTAAGAATGATTAATTTCATACTTTCATCAAAATCATGTAAGACTAACTTCAAATGCGTGGTATCTGTTAGCACTAAACACTGATAAATATATAGTATATGCCATTGTTAGCTGGTGCTGTTTTGCGTCATCTCACTTGTTAATGATGATGCTAGTTTGAGTTAGATACCTCCACAGCTTTTTACATTTTATATGTAAGAATCTGATATTTCATCTTTCACTTTCAAGTCTGCTTAAGTATAAAGAATTTGAGTTACTTTCCATATTTTTATTAGAAAAAATAAAAATGTTTAAAAACTATGTGGGATTGGGCTATAAAATACTTTTTCAACCATTATCTTTTAAAAACATTCTGGAGTTATGCTGATAATTACCTACCTCATCTTCTGTCTGCCATTAATGTATGGAATTGTTCAGATTTAATTTTCACAAAAATTAGACACACGGACAGGAAAAAGCAAAAGGACTCAATCTAATGTAGGCTGAAAAGTCAACACCCCTTTAAAATTGCTACATCTTGTTGAGAATATTCTCTGGAGTCAAAATGTCCCTCTCCTAAAAGGAGACCAAACTATTAAGATATAAAGATAAGTTTAAAAACAAACAAACCCTACTATTTACATAGGATGTACCCTGAGGAGTGAAAGTAAGTTTACAGTCTAGAGCTCTCTCTGCTCCTTCTGCAGCAACATTAAATTCACATACACCTCTACCTCGATATAACGCGACCCGATATAACACTAATTTGGATATAACGCGGTAAAGCAGCGCTCCAGGGGGGCGGGGCTGCGCACTCTGGCGGATCAAAGCAAGTTCGATATAACGCGGTTTCACCTATAACGCGGTAAGATTTTTTGGCTCCCAAGGACAGCGTTATATTGGGGTAGAGGTGTACCCTATTCTCAGAACTATTCAGGTATCTTTTGTGCCAATTCAGTAGACAAAAACCTATTTACTAGAGCTAGTCAAGAAAAATGTCATGAACATTTTTTGTCTGAATTTCTGACAACCTGTATTGAAATTGGAGCATTCCACAGGACAATGTCGATTTTGATGAAATTCCACTGAAAACTAGGTAGGTTTCTGATGGAACTCTGAACAAAACTTGCCTTATTCCTACCAACTCGCTTGCTAAGCAGCCTGGCTGGCTGGCGGAGAACCTGAGTCTGAGCACCGGGGCTTCCAGGGCCCCGGGTTCCAGGGCAACCTGCCATGTAGACTGCCTAGGAGTCAGGACTTATAGATCTGGGCAGAAAATAGTAATTCCATTTCCCTACATATTGGAAATTTGGGGGGATTTTCACAAATCGGAACAAAACACAATTTAGAAATCTTGAAATCCTCTGTGAAACAGAATGATCATTCTCTGCCTAGCTATGTTTACTTTCAGTGTATCTGTTCAAGCAAGGTTTGGGGACCAAATAGAAAAGAAATATCTGTTAAGTTGCTAAGAGGAGGATTGCAAGTATGAGAATGTAGGAGCTTGGGGGTTTTAAAGGAAAACATTATCTTTTGAAATAAAATCACGTTTTTAATAATAATGTTCATTTTTAGTATTACATTTGTTTAGTGCAAGGTAAAGTAAACTATCAAAGTCTGTTCTCAAATAAATTTTATTTCTTTAGCTTTTGTTCTTTTCAATTTTTTCAAACCCATAGTGTTTTATTTCTAACCTTCAAGCTAATATATACCATATTTGACATAGTTTTATTTTCAAGGACCTCTTTCAGACCTAATTTTTTCTGTTCTTTCCTTTATTCCCCTCTTTTACTGAATATAGTAACGCATAGCACAAAATTGTTCAGTTTATCAATGTCAAGTTTCGTAAGCTACTGTGAGAACATACTCCCCTTTAATATGCATATTTGTATGAAGGATTTTTGTTTGATGCAAAAATTAACCCATCAAAACTTGCATTGAAGATACATTTTGAAAAGATATGGGAGCAGTAAATATTGACAGGTAACTTAATGTTTTGTAGACAACTTAATGTTGCTTAAGACAGTTTGTAACTATTTTTAAATAAAAATGGTTACATCTAAAATATCATGCTGTTCTTAATTTTGATTCTTGTCTAATATAATAATACCAGCTCTTATCAGGCTCTTCATCAGTAGAGTTCAAGGTGCTTTACAAAGAAGGGCCAGTGTCATTATCCCTTTTTTACAGATAGGGAAATGTAGGCATGAAGAGGTGAAATGACTTGCCCAAGGTCACCCAGCAGGCTAGTAACAGTGCCAGGAATAGAATCCAGTTATTCTGAGTCCCAGTCTAGTGCTGTACTGGGTTACACTGCATCTAAGTGTATCATTATTAATTCTTCTCTCCTACAGTGGTTTTGTTCTCATTCCCATTACTTGATTCTTGCATACTGATTGTTTCCTGTTAATGGCTATGAAAAATAAAATCTGAAAATTGATAGATCACTGTCTTATTATCATTCCTGTTACATTTTGTAGGGAGGTTCTCTTTTATAGAGTCTAAATGTGTTTATAAAAAAATCCATTCCACACTCACTGAGCGTATTTGGGGTTATAACGTATGTTATAATGTGGGTGGTTAAAATTAGGTTTACTTGCTTGAAAGATAACCTACAAAATCATCCAGAAGAGACTTACAACAGTCTGATCGTGTGAATTGGACTATGTGTAGAACCTGCAGTCTACCAACTACAAAATGTAATACAATAAATGTATTGGCATTTATTATATTAAAAAAATCTTTTTACAAGTTATATCTATAGTTTAATATTAAAGTGTTCTAAAGTCATGGAAATGTGTACTGTGTTTTGTTTACCCCTAAATGAACATCCAAAGATCTTGTAAAATTTAAGACTGTTAATACTTACCTCTAAAATGCATTTAGTCTGAGCCTGGTAAAGTGCATAACTTTCTTCTCCTTTAGAATGAAGTCACCCTGCTGAGAAATGAAGTGGCACAGCTGAAACAGCTTCTTCTGGCTCATAAAGATTGCCCTGTAACTGCCATGCAGAAGAAATCTGGCTATCAGAGTGAGTAATGTTCCATTACCTATAGCCTTAGGCTGCATCAGTGAAATACAGCCAAAGTGAACTGAGCAACCATTAAAAATGAGAAGTGCAGTTATAATATTTAACAATAAATATATAAAATTCTGCAAGCTTATTGCAAGACAGGAATGAATGTATGATAGTTTGAAGCTATTTTTCTAAATGCTTTCAGTTTAAAAAATGTTGTAGATTATCTGAAGTTTAAAGACATTATAGAAAAACCAACCCAAACTAAGTGTATACCCATAATTACTACTAAAGGACTGTAAGCTGCAATACCTGCTTCTAGTATATACAATTAAAGTATTGACAGTATATGGTGAACAATCTCTGTAATGCATTATCTTAAATAAGATGAAAGGTCCTTGTTTCTTCCATTTCATAATGAGATTTCCATGGAGGGGAGGGTAACAGCTGTCCTTATTTACTAGCACATCCAGGATCAGTCAACCCATTAAAATAATCAGATGCAGGTTCCTGGCTCTTACTGTATGCTGTCCCTGAGATTGTTTTGACTTATGACAAACAGTTATTTTAAGAATTTAAAATGTTTGAATTTTTAAAATAGGATTCTAATAGTGAAGGACTTATAATTCTCAAGTTAAACTGAAATCAGTAAAACTGTTAAATTTTAAGGAAATGAAATTTGTTCACTTAATTTTTCACTTTTTAGGCATTTTAAAGGTTAATTGTCCATTTCTTACTTCTAACTTCTTTTTTTGGATATGATGCACAGAGCTAGAACCAGCTGCTGCTGTAGAATAAATGGCCAATTTTGTCCATTGTACACAAATTCGTAACAAATAACTGAGCTGGGAATGCATTAGGCAACATTCATAATATATAACCCACAGCTTTCGTTTTTATGATTTAGTGATATTTCAGGATATTTGTAAATGTGAAGATTGTTTCTGCCATATGTAGCCACTTCATTTTAATTTGCCAGTGTCAGTAATTCGGGAGAATAAAGGAACATTTTGTATTGCATGCAAACAGTTCCTCAGGTGCTTGCGATAAAACTTAATGGCCACCATCTTTACTTGTAGTCATTGTAAGCAGTTTCATCAGAATGGGCAATATTTTTTAATTTAAAAGATTCAGGAGATTTTAGCAACTCTCTGTTGCCATATATATTTAGAACACTGATTTTGTCAGTTTTGAGCTTATAAATCTTAGTCCTTTGATCTCCAGTCATTTTGACAGGATGGAAAATAGCATCTTGGAGTAAATTGGAACCATATAGAAATATGTTCGGGATTTATATTAACAATGATTGCTGCAGGGATGAGGCCATTATGGCTCCCATCTGACAGAACAACATAATTTCATATAGAAGCTGCTAGGGGATACCATTATGCATGCATGGTTTTCCTAAACAAGCTAGGTTTCTTGAATTTTGATAGCTTGAAGATACATGTGTTTCTCTAGATTTGCATGAACAATTATTAAATGTATGCATTTTTTAAATAGACTGGCAGATAATTACAAATTAAGGATTTTTTTCATTAAAATACTAAAAACTAAATGTTTAGTAATATTGTTGAAAAAATGCTATATTATTTATAAATCGCTGCAGATCTTGAAGTTCTTAGGTTTGTCTTCATTATAAAAGTCAAAGTAAAACTAACTCACTACTGACCAGAACAGAGAATGTAAAGTTGCTAAAATATCTATCATTTGAAAAAAGGAACTACATTTTAAAAGAAGTATCAAAAGATGTTCAGAAGGGAATGTGCAGACATAGTTCACTTAATATTTTTGTAAAGCCTTTGGCACAGTGCCACACAAAATAATGATCTACAGGATTAGTGTAATGAGTAATATGGCATGGGGATGAGCTAGGTATGTAAGTGGATAAAGAATGCGCATAAACATTGAACTCTTGTCTCACTGTGTATAAGTGTTATGTCCAAAGCACTTCACAATAGCTCTGAATTAAATAATATCTTAATTTTACAGATATTGGTGCAACACACACATAGATAAAGTGACTTGTGCAAGACTATATGATGAATCATAGCCAGAATCAATTAAAATGGTTTTAGTTAATGTTTGTGGTTGTGGCGTGAATAGAAAATAACTTCAAATCTTTAAAAAACAAATTTAAAAAGTTATGCCCTATCTACATCAGCAGCATGACCATGTTACTTTTTAAAAAGTGTTAAATAGTTTCTTATCATGTGTGGTATAGAAGAGACAAAGAGGCAGAATTAGAATGCTCCTGCAGTGCAAGGTATCATGTGCTGCTGAGACACAGTTAATTTATACCCTGCGGACATGGCTTTAACAATTCGATACACAATTTAATGGAGTTTCACTTAAAACGCACTTCAACAGGCACAAGCAAACAATGGCATTGCAGAATTTTTTGACACTTATTTAGGTATCTTTAAAAGATCTTTTGAACAACTTCTGCTTCACATAGAGTGAAAAGCACAAGTACTAAGGTCCCTCTTTCTTGCTAGCATTTTCAGTTACTTTAAGTACCTTTCACCTGCTTCCGAGAGGTGGTGGTGATTGAGAAACCAGAAAAGACAAAAAGAGAAGTGATTACATTTCATGAGGCTGTTTGGAGGAAACTTTGGTGCAGTGCAAAAGTTGTCAGCCAAGTATAAATTTATGTCCTTCCCAAGCAGATATGCTACTGGTCAATTGTTTGGGAAATTTCTTGAACAAGCCCTTAAGGACTTAAACAAAATTTTAAAATTGTATGTGTAATCTACAAGAGAAACCTAAACCCTACGTTTTCTACCCATAGTCCCATCTGAGACGCAGTTTCAGGAATACGCTGCTGCAAAGCCTATATAGTCTCTCTTATATAAGCCTATATAGTCTCCTCTTAGTGTGGAGGATGGGGAGAAATGAGGGAGGATGAATAGTCGTGAAGGGGCAGAGGGTAGTTGGAGAGTTGTAGGTGTGAGGATATTACTTCTGTTTGTTTGCAAAGATTCAGGAAGCTTCCCGAACACTAGATGATTGCATTTGAGTAAAGCTTAATAAAAATAGGGGCTATAATCCATTTACGATTGAATCAAAAAAATTTGATTCCTGCTCTAGTTAATTGTAAAGAAACAATTGGGGTCTAGCCATTATAATAATTATGTCAATCCATTGCCTACAAATTGTTCAGGATAAGTCAACCCCTTCAGTGATTTAGCCACCACTCTAGAGAATTTTCTGGCTACTGTAGACTTGCCTAGATGTTGACCTAAACATTCCCATAGTCCCCATGCACCAGCAGTAACTGGTTTTATCTCTGGAGACTTCATCTTCAGTATTGTCTGAAGTATCTGTCCGTTCTGTGCATTTGCACCAACCTTATACAAGCTGTCACAACTGTATGAATAACTGACTTTTTCGGTTTGCTGGCATTTTCAGAAAAAAAAAATCAGCAAATGAAAAATTTGGGAGGGAAAAAATTGGAAAGAGTGAAATGTTTCATTTGACCCAAACATTTCATTTCACTTTTTAGCTTTATCTTTTTAAAATAAAATTGAAGGAAATCTAAAACAAAGTCATTTCAAATAGAAAAATCACAATTTTCATTTAGAAAATATGAAAATGTTGCTTTATTTTTTTCAGGGTTGTGTTTGTTTGGTTTTTTTTAATGGAATTTTTCAACTAAAACAATATAGCAAAATTCACACATTCCCTAAATGTTTTGATTGACCCAAATCTCCAGTTTTGGTCAATAAACTTCAACCAGCTCTAGTCATACCATACCTTTGGAAGAAAGTGTTTGCAATTTTTTCCCATTTGGATGACTGACTAGTGCAGAGGTGGGCAAACTACGTCCTCCCCGGCCCCTGAGCTCCTGGCCGGGCAGCTAGCCCCCAGACCCGCCCCTGCTGTCCCCCCTCCCCCGCAGCCACACCGCCGCACAGGCAGCGCTCTGGGCGGCAGGGCTGCACGCTCATGCAGGGCAGCGTGGCAGTGTGTGTGGCTCCAGCTGGGAGGCGCGGCTCCAGACATGCTGCTCTGAGCAGCATGCTAAGGGGGCCGGGGCCTTGGATATGGGGAAAGGGGTCCTGGGGGGTAGTCAGGGGACAGGGATCAGGAGGCGGTTGGATGGGGCAGAGGTTCGGGGGTGGGGCAGGGGATGGGGAACAGGGGGGATTGGATAGGGGGTGGGGTCCCGGGTAGGCCCTATCATGGGTCAGTAACTGGTTAAAAGATAGGGGGAAAGGGTTAGAAATGAACAGTCAGCTTTCTCGATGGAGAAAGGTTAATAGTGGTGTCCCCCCTGGATCTGTACTGGGACCTGTGCTGTTCAACATTTTCATAAATGATCTGGAAAAAGGGGTGAACATGAGGTGGCAAAATTTGCAAATAATACAAATAATAATACAACTCCAAAGCTGACTATGAAGAGTTAGAAGGATCTCACTAAACTGGGTGACTGGGCGAGAAAATGGCAGATTAAATTCAAAGTAATGCACTTTGGAAAAAATAATCGCAACTGTACATTCAAATTGATGGGGTCTACACAAGCTTTAATTACTCAAGAAAGCTATCTAGGAGTCATCGTGGATAGTTTCCTGAAAACATCTGTACAGTGGCAATAAAAACAAACAAAAAACCCCCAAAACTAACAATGTTAGGAACCATTAAGAAAGTGATGATAAAACAGAAAATATTATAATGCCACTTTAAAAATCCATGGTATGCCCACACCTTGAATTACTGCATGCAGTTCCATTCAGCCCATCTCAAAAAGATGTATTAGAATTTGAAAAGATGCAGAGAAGGACAACAAAAATTATTAGGGGTATGGTACAGCTTCCATGCAAGAAAAAATTAAGAAGACTAGGGCTGCTCATCCTAGAAAAGAGACGACTACCGGGGGATATGACAGAGGTCTAAAAAATCATGAGTGATATGGAGAAAGTGAATAGGGAAGTATTATTTAGCTATGCACATAACACAAGAACTATGGGTCATATAGGCAACAGGTTTAAAACAAACAAAAGGAAGTACTTCTGCACACAATGTACAGTCAATCTCTGAAACTCATTACCAGGCGATGTTGTGAAGGCCAAAAGTATAACCAGGTTAAAAATTAGCTAAATTCATTGAGGATTGGTCCATCAATGGCTATAAGCCAGGCCCATTCTCTGAGTGTCCCTAAACCTCCACCTCCCAGAAGCTGGGACTGGATGACAGAGATGGGTCACTCAAAATTGCCCTGTTCGGTTCATTCCCTCTGAAGCATTTGGCACTGGCTGATGTCAGAGACAAGCTACTGGGCTAGATAGACCATTGGTGAGCCCAGTATGGCCATTCTTATGCTGTTATACTAGTTAACATTTCTTTGGAATACATTTGCAAGGCTGCTTACTTGCATGTTTGTATGACTTTGCTTCTATTCAAACAATACTATGTAAAGGGTTACTTTCTGTCTCTGAAAATAATCCCTTCTTAGTATGGATAAAGGACTGCAATAAAGATCTCATTATGTTGTGGAATTGACTTGCTCATCAGTGAATTTTCATTCTTGAAACTGGTATTCCTGCACTGAAAAAACCTCAGCCCACAATAATTTACCTTCAAGGTATTTTTGTTGTCCGTGCTCAGTGTTCATTCTTAGTTATTATTATAAACTTTGGTGTATCCTTCCTTGGACACTTTGTTTGTGTCTTTGTCATCCTTTTTAGTTTTGGATTCAGTTTTTCTATGCATACCCTATTCAGTAAAAATCTTTATTTTGATTGCACCATTTTAGAATGGAGCTCTTTTCCTCCTTAACTTCTAGCCAGGTAACTATCTCCATTTTAGTTAAGTGCAAAAGTAAATGCTTTGGGAGTTGCCATGGGAGACTCAAGCAACATTCTAGGAAGCTTAGGATGGTACCAAAAAATCTTGCAGTTAAATTTATCATTCACACCTTCCATTTTTATATGAGCAAAAACCAGTTGTGAACGGAGATTATTTTATCTGAAAGATACCACTTACAGGTAAAAATTTGACTTCCACAATTTATTATCACTTGATAATGTCTGTTCAACTATCTGACTAATCAAAAATAGAGAAGAAGAGATTTAATTAAAATACTAATTAATTTACCAATTATCACCTGTAAAAATAAAAGTTTCATGTCTAAACAATGTTCTCATCTAAATATATATGTTTATCAGATAATCTATTAAGTGGATTTCACTTCTCATATTGGCTTCCTTTTCTCCTAAAATGCCTTATATATATGAACTTTCTCTGCTTTAAATGAAAGGTCTGTGTTGTAAAATATAACTGATGCATTTATTGAAAGAATAATTCCTGTTAAATCGTGCCTCTGTATTAAAAAAAAAAAAAAAAAAAAAAAAAAAAAAAAAACCACACACACACTAAATTTGCACAGCAAGAAGTTTTGTTTTTTCAATACTTGGGTTTTGTGATCATAAAAAATTATGGGTAATTCATTTGAGTACTTCATTGATTCAGAGCAAGTCAAACAGAAGAAGTTCTTGGATGTCTTCTGATTTTTAAAGACTTTTATGTCATGCATTAATTAACTCTTATTGGCAGATATTTAAGTGCTAAACAAAACTAATTGAATTTCACCCTGTTGAAAGAATGAAGATTTTGCATATTGAAAACTTTATTGTCCAACTGAGCAATAGTAATTTACTGTATTACAGAGAGTGATTTTCATAAACATTATTAATTATCAAACTGAGAATGATCTCTTGCTGAATTACTAGTCAAATGCAGTATCTTGTGGTTTTTAAAAAATCTGAATCTAATTTACATAACTATAGAACAGCTGGTGGCATTTAGACTATAGACTATTGTTATTCTCATGTGCGTGCATCATTAGACTCAGGTGTTGTAGTCATCAGTCGCTGCACTAGATGGAAAATCAACCAAAATTAACTGTGGTTTTAAATAGATGGGAATAATCATTTGAAAATGTACCTGTGTCCATAAATATTCTAACATTCTATCCTGGTTTTTGTTTATAGAAAAATACAAACAAGTTACCTGTTCATCTTTATATATAAAGCAATTATACTAAAAATAAATGTTTGACAAATGTCTTTTTATATGTGCTATTAATTGTGGTTATTTATAGGACTCTTATTGTTATCTGAAAATTTTTTATGCATATTTTAGAAAAAAACAGCAAGTGAATTTTTTTTCTTTAGCTGCAGATAAAGATGACAGTTCTGAAGACATTTCAGTGCCAAATAGTCCACATACAGAAGCTATTCAGCATAGTTCTGTCAGCACTTCCAATGGAGTAAGTTCAACCTCCAAGGCAGAAGCCGTAGCCACGTCAGTTCTCACCCAGATGGCGGACCAGAGTACAGAGCCAGTGCTTTCACAGATTGTTATGGCTCCACCTTCCCAGTCACAGCCTTCAGGAAGTTGATTAAAAACTTGCATTGCAACAGTTTCTTAGATATACATTTGTGACTTTAAAGGGAAATCAAGACCAGTCTCCATCTAAAAAGATATGTAGCTTAAAATTATTCATTTTTAAAATTCAAATTTAAATTTGGCTTTAAAGATTGTCAGATGGGCAGATGAAGAGGAGACTGAACAGCAGTTTCTAGTCTCCTTGCAGAAGATGGATTTTTTTTTTAAAGTTGATTTACTAGTTATTTTCTGTGCTCAATGTGTAAAGTGTGTGTAAAGTACAATGTGGTTTATTTCACTTTTAATTTGGTATTATTTCAATCAACATTGGGGTGAATTATTAATGTGCATCCCTAAGACTGTGATAGTAATATTATGTGACATTTTATACCAAAGTTCTGCATAGTCCCTATTGACTTTGTAATTGTTAGCAAGGTCATAAAGCACTAGGCAAGAGAAAAAGACAGTAACAGTACATTTGCTTTTAGTCTTTTTGCCTTTTTATTGTTTTGCACATTATGAGAGAGAGAACATTGGGAGAAAATGTTTGCTTTATATCATGTGTAGCATTTTGTTTGGCTTATTAACTGTTTTGGTTGGTTGGTTGTTTTTTAAATTGTTTAACAGGGCCAGTATGGTGTAGGGACATACAGTACTTTTATGCACATACCTAAACTAGATGAGGGTCATTACTAACTAGATTTTCTTTAAAAACTGATGCCAATTTTTTCAACACTTTAATTTTAAAAGGGGAGCTTTATTTCTGCTGTCAAAACAATGGTCTGCAAATACCCTTTGTGGGTAGGCTAGTACAAAACAGTAAAAAGATATCGTACAATACAGGGTTATCAAATATGGAATAATTTTCATAGCTAGCTTGATACTTTGTGGATTTTTGAATCACAGACTAAGGAGTTTACTCATACACAAGTATGGATGCCAGAAAAGCCTAAAAAACCTTTGTTAAACAACACTTTTTTCCTTCTTCTTTGTCATTGTCTTGTATTTGCAAGCTAACTTGTACTTAATTCTTGTGTAAGCACTGTCATCTTTTAGTAGCAAAATTTTGATACCTTTCTTGTGGAAAAATCAGTATCTACCATATCTTGGAAACAATGTAATTATAATGTGGTGTGTATGTGCGCGTATGTGTGTGTGAGAATGGTTCAGTAGTTTATGCCAGCAATCTTTGCTTGAATGTTTAAAGATGCCTTCAATGTGATGCTGGCTGATAGATTGCAGTTTAAAAATGTTATTTACTGTGCGAACTTGGATAACTAACATTCCATGATGTACGTTTGTTTCTGATGAAATGATTGTAGGTACACTTTTTCTCATTATCCAATCATCTGTAGGATATTGAGTTTTTTAAATGTGCCATTACCTATTTGGATTCTGTACTCATGTTCAAAATACAGTACAATATTTTACAATAGATTATGTTGGGGAAAAAAATTGATGTGTGCTTTCAGGTCAGAAAACTTTGTACAATAGCTAAAGAGTAGCAAATTTTGGCAGTCAGACAGGATTCCATTATGTATATAACAAAGATTTAATGCATTTATAATGGGTTGTGTAGTTCATTTTCTCTTCCTTCTCCATGCTACACTGTTTTAAATCTCAGTGCTATCAAATTCCTTATGAGATTCATTTTTAAATCTATGAAATGTAATTGGTAATACAGAGGAAGAACATAATTTGTATAATATACAACCATACTATAATCAAAGCTGGACAAAGACATATCTGAATTGTGTGTATATCATTTCAGTGCTGTAAGTGTGAAAATAATAGGAATTCTAAATATTTTGTATTTTAAAAACAAGGAAGTAATTTTTGAGTTGATAAACCCATATGTTTAAATACTTTTACCAGTTTCATGGGGGGAAAAGTTAGTTACTGAAAAATTCCACAATGGTAAAATATACCATAAGTCTTGTGAGAAAGGAATTTATCTCAAAGGCACAAAATGTGAATTATGCAGGAAAGCTATACAGTTACTACTTTTCATTGTAATTTTGGTGAACTAGGTAAAACCTCATTGGTTACATTTTCATTCTCTCTCCTAAACACTAGGCATTTTTTATCTTATTTATGCAAGTGAATTTTTTAAATAAAACTGTTGTGCCTGTAAAATAAGTCTACATAAGTGTGAGGAGACATGTAAGCATTTAACGAATGGGGTTGGGAAAAGAACCATAATAAACATGTCTGTGTTCATCAAATAGAGAAAACAGTTATTAGTTGTACAACCATGAATTCCGTTTTGAGACATATGTCGCACTACTTCTGTACTTATCATTTCGAGTCTTTACATTTGAACATGTTTCACAAACTGTACTGTTTTCTTTATGTGCAGTTTGCATGAGTAAATCATCAGAGAATAATCTTTAAATTATGTTCCTATTTTAATGAAATTACAACTGTTCTAAAAAGGTAGTGGTGTACTCAGACTTCTTTCTGTACGGGTTTTTTTCTCCAGTGGTTGTTAGCATTTATGTGGAACTCATTACCAGAATGTCAATGTAACATTAGATAAATGTAGAAGAATATCCCTGTCTTCTAGAGAAGGAGTCAAATTCCATTCCTCTACCCTTGGATTCAAACCACTTTGTTTAGAGGAATTATTCTTACATCATTAGTTCCAGGAGCAGAAGATGGGCATCAAAAAGGAGTCCAAGATGGCACGTAGGTCACTGATGTGATTCAACCTGATTTCTGTTGGCAGTGAGTTGCAGAGCAGAGTTTAATGTTTTTTTATTTTTCTTTTTGTGTGTGTCTCAGCTAATAATCTGTAAAGTTACAAAAGTAAAATAAATCTACAACTAACTCTTATAATCCCTTAATAAACACAGTATCTATGTAGAAAATAGAGGTGGGCAAATACTACAAAAATTATGAGCATTCAATCAAATTTAAAAATAAAATGTTCCCCTTTTGTTTGCTTTTTCAGAACATTTGGGTTGGTTAACTTTTATTCTCATAAATGTTTGTGGAAAGCATATTACAAGTTTACATGCTCACCCTGAAAGTGGTGCATTCTGTATGGGTCACCCCTTAAAGTATAGAGATATGATTCCCAAAATCTCTCCACAGAGCTCTGATACAGAGGCAGTAAAACAAGACAGACAGGAACCTGACTGCATGCATCCTTTGCAGCTACATTTGCACACGCAATTATTTTGTTTAAATGTGATGAGAAAATTCAATTGAAATTCTTCACGTAGTCATTCATTCTTACAGAAGTTTAATATAGGAAAATTGCTTCAAACGAGGCCTTCATGATAAAGAAAGAGAAATGTAACATTTTTCTATTCTTGCTTTTCTCCTGGAGACATTCAGATACCCTTTTGCTTCATCAAACTCCCTTCCTGATTATATGAATTACGTTCACCACCTCAGGAAAGAGAAACAATACCATCACTTTTATGTGACAAATCACGTCACCACCATTGTTCAGATATTGAGTGTAGGGTCAGACATAAGTAAATAATTGATTTTTTTTTTTTTTTGGTTCTGGGGCCAAACTGTGGGGAGGGAACAAAACAGTTTGGTTTGAACTGAAACTGGATTTATTTGTTTTTTCTTGCAGGAACAAAAAACTTGAAAACATTACATTCAACCCAAAAATCGTTTCATAATTAGCTAAATTTCTTTACAAAATGGATTTTAAAATAAGTTTCATTTCAAAATGGTTCAAACACAGTTTTAACATTTAGTGTTAAAATGGCTGAAAGAGTTTAGATATTTTAAAAATTATTTTCCGTTTCTTTTTCAGCTGTTGATTTTCAGTAAGTCTTGGTACCCCAAGGAAGCTCTAGAAGACAGGAAGAAAGTTCATGTGCCAATATTTAAAAAGGGTGAGCAGGATGAACCCTGGTAATTATAGGCCTGTCAGCCTGACATCAATCCCATGCAAGATGATGGAGCAGCTGATACAAGACTTGATTGATAAAGAATTAAAGAAGGGTAATATAATTAATGCCAATAAACATGGGTTTGTGTCAAACTAACTTGATATATTTTTTTTAATGAGATTACAAGTTTGGCTGATAAGGGAATAGTGTTGATGTAATATACTTAGATTTCTGTAAGGCATTGATGAGAATAATATAAAATTAACATGGCACACGTTAAATAGATTAAAAGTTGGCTAACTGATAGGTTTTGAAATGTAATTGTAAATGGAGAATTATCAAATGGTTGTTTCCAGTGAGGTCCCACAGGGATCAGTTTGTGGTTCTATGCTATTTAACATTATCAATGGTCTGAAAGAAAACATAAAGTCGTCATTGATAAAGTTTGCATTTAGGAGTGGTAAATAATGAAGAGGACAGGTCACTGATACACAGAGAGATCTGGATCGCTGGATATATGGCTAACTATAAATTATACTTCTAGGAACAAAGAACATAGGCCATACTTACAGGATAGGAGACTATCCTGAGAAGCAGTTAGTCTGAAAAAGATTTGGGGGTTGTAATCAATAATGAGCTGAACATTCCCTTCCAGTGCAATGCTGTGGCCAAAGGAGCTAATGCGGTCCCTGGATGCATAAATGTTAATCTCTAGGAGTGGAGAGGTAATTTTATCTCTGTATTTTGCACTGGTGCAACTGCTGCTGAAATACTGTGTCCAGTTTTGTGTCCACAATTCCAGAAGTGTGTGGATCAATTGGAGAGGGTTCAGAGAAGAGCCACAAGAATGATTAAAGGATTAGAAAACCTGCCTTACAGTGATAGAATCAGAGAGTTCAATCTATTCAGTTTAACAGAGAGAAGATGAAGTACTTGAGTACAGTCTATAAGTACTTACATGGGGAACCAATATTTAATAATGGTCTCTTAAATCTAGCAGAGAAAGGTATAACACAATCCAATGGCTGGAAGTTGAAGCTAGAAAAATTCAGACTGGAAATAAGGTGTAAATTTTTAACTGAGAATAATTAACCATTGGAACAGTTTACCAAGGGTCATGGTGAATTCACTATCACTAGCATTTTTGAATCAAGATGGGATATATTCTAAAAGATATACTGTCGGAATTACATTGGGGAAATTCTTTGGGCTGTATTACGCAGGGGACTAGATGATCACAATGGTCCCTTCTAGCCTTGGAGTCTATAAATCTGTTAAGCTGTTTGCTGAATTTGATCTGAGTTTGTGAATAGTTTCTACCCAATTTATTGGCAAATTTACTATTTGCCCCCAAAAAATTGCCAGTCAGAGGCTGTCTTCACTTCACTGAAATAACTGTCTCTGGTTAGTTACAGCAATGAGCAGTCAAATGGAGCTTTTTCTGC
Source organism: Emys orbicularis (assembly GCF_028017835.1). NCBI lineage: Eukaryota > Metazoa > Chordata > Testudines > Emydidae > Emys > Emys orbicularis. Next base: position 41,991,706 of record NC_088693.1, on the reverse strand, counting down.
AGCCTGTATACCTGGAGTCTGATTTGACGTGTCAGCTTTTTGAAGCCTATATATGCTGCAAGATACTCCGCATCACAATGCAAACCAAAAAGTTTATGGAAGTATAAGTTTTATATCTCCCTAGAACAAACTTGTCACATATGGATTACATACTGCATTTTTAGATTTAATTAAAATATGTTCTGGAATGACTTTGCAAATACATCACACTATTACAGAATTTTCGGTGTGGCATGAAATTTAGCAGTGATGCAGAAATCAGGAGCCCTTGCAACTGAATTTGGCTTGTGAGCACCACACAGGGCCCTGCCTCCAAGTTATAAAAAATAAAGCATGACTGCCTTTAAGGGAGGCTTTTTAATCTCCCAAGTGTACGGCTGGTATAGGTCGATCACTTAATAGAATTACAGTTTATATATTAACGACTTGATAGTTTTTAATTTATTTCATTTGCTGTAAAACATCTCCCCATCATCTTTTGCCATTTTTGTAATGGCATTCCATATTTTATTTGCTGTACCTGCACATAATTCTTTTCTGTTAACTTTTTTGGGGGAGGGGGTGGGGGAGGGGAAGGAGAGGTCTATACATTCTTCAGTTACTCAATAAAGCGACATAGTTAATTTTTATCTCAGAATGAAGATTTAATCGGAAAAATGCAGTGAAATGAGTATGAAGAGCAGTCATTGTTATAGCATGCCTAAACAAAGTGCCAGTAATTTAGACAACATACAGGCTGACTGAAAATGGGGTAATAAATATAAAGGATACAGAAAAGCATGAAGCAATGAAAGAAAGTCATGATTCCCTGAATGCCTTCACCAATTGCGAACAGGAGGAAAGTGGCTGCAGGGGGAGAGGCGCAATGGTATTTATAATCTGTAGGGGGTGGCAAGTGGTGACCTAAAAATGTGGGTGACGTTCAGCCTGGCCACTGTTGTCCTTTAGGGTCAATGTTTTTACAGCTTTGGGAGTTCTGTCAGTCTCACCCTGGAAGATGAGCTCCAAGAGGGGGAATCCTGTCAGAAAGAGATCTTCAGGGGAGCAGAATTGCAGGTAAATTTTCCCTTATATGCACGTACGTTGTCAGGAAATGGAGCCCTAAATCTTGTTGAACAAATTTGAATGACAGCATTTAAATCTTAAATTTTACAGAATAAACTGGTCTGTCAATAGTCAAGGAAGGAATTCTTCCACCTGTTTCCAGCAGCTATATTGGCTAGGAGTATAAGAGACATTTCTGTCTGACTCTTTCTGAATTACTAGTATTAGGTCACTGCTGGAGACAAAATACTACCCTAGATAAACTGGTCTGATCAATTGAAAATTGAATTGTTTCAAAAAGCAGCTTATTTTTGGCTTCCATGATATTTAAAATAAAATGAAAAATTACAGCTAAATAATATATATATAGAGAGAGAGAGAGAGAGGAAATTTAAACAGCAGAAAAAGACTTAAGGTAGATGTAGTTATTACTGATACCATATTAGACAGTCAAATGTATCCTAGGGACAATAATAATAAATTTCTTCAGTGTATATAGTATTTATAATCAAAAGTTATAAAATTGTTTGATCACACTTCAGGTAAGTGTTATAAAATAGCCATGGATACATATTTTGTATTGTGAAGGATATGCTTAAGGAATTTTAAATGCATGTTAGGGCAAGTCAACACTACAAAATTAAGTCAATCTAAGTTATGCAACATACCGCTCCCTCAGTAATTAAATCGCTTTTCCATGTCCACACTACACTGCTTGTGTCCGCGGCGTGCGTCCTCACTACCAGCGCTTGTATTGATGGAGAGAGCAGTGCCCCGTGGGTGGCTATCCCACAGTGCAACTCATCACCATCTAGTGCAGGGTGTTTTGGGAAGGGCTTGCAGTGCCTCATAGGGACAAATGAGTCATGCAGGGGTGACTGGGAGCATGGTTTAAACATTCCATGATGCAGTTTTCTCCATCCCATAATTTTATCTGCATCCTATAATGCTTTGTGCCTCTTTTCAAAAGCCCTGCAAACCCATGCATCCGCCATCTCTGTGAGAAGCAGAGCTGTGCAGGATCCATGCACTATTGTGACGAGCGCTGCAAGTACAACGCACCTGATCCTGCAGTATTTGCAGAACCGCCAGAGGAGCCGCGGGGAACATGATGATTCCTTGGAGGCTACCTTGCTGTTGGACATAGAAAGAAACAATTCATGGTTGTTGGCTTTCACAGAGAAGCTGCAAATGGTGGAGAACTGGTTCTGGGCCAGAGAAACAAGCACTGACTGGTGGAATCACATTATTATGCAGCCTTGGGATGGCGAGCAGAACTTTCAGATATGGAAGGCCACATTCCTGGAAGTGTATGCGGAGCTCGCCCCAGCCTTCCGGTGCAGCGACACCAACATGAGAGCTGCACTGCCAGTGGTGATCACCGTGTGGAAGCTTGCAATGCCAGATTGCTACTGTCGATTGGGAATCAATTTAGAGCTGGGAAATTCACTGTGGGGGTTGCTCTGATGGAAGTGTGCAGGGCCATTAATCACGTTCTGCTACGAAGGACTGTGACTCTGGGCAATGTGCGGGACATAGCGGATAGTTTTGCAGCAATGGGGTTACTAAACTGCAGGGGGGGTGATAGGTGGCACACATATCCCCGTTTTGGCACTAGTCCACCTTGCCACAGAGTACATCAAAAGAAAGGGCTGCTTTTCTATGGTATTGCAAGTGCTGGTGGGTCACTGGAGACATTTTACCAACAAAAAGATGCACACGTCATGCATGGTTAAGAACACAGGCCTGTTCAGAAAGCTGTAAGCAGGGACTTTCTTCCAGACCAGAGGATCATCATTGGGGATGTTAAAATGCCAATAGTGATCCCGAGAGACCCAGCCTACCCCTTACTCCTATGGCTCATGAAGCCGTACACTGGGCACCTCAACAGCAGCAAGGAGCATTTCAATTACAGGCTGAGCCGGTGCAGAATGACAGTTGAATGTGCCTTTGGCCATTTGAAAAGCCACTGCTGCGGTCTACTCATGAGATTAGACTTAAGTGAAAAAAATATTCCAATGGTTATAGCTGTCTGCTATGTGCTTCATAATATCTGTGAAACAACTGGGAGAAAGTTTCTTCTGGGGTGGAGGGCAGAGGTGGAATAGCTGTCTGCTGATTTTGAGCAGATAGATACCAAGGCTATAAGAAGAGCTCAGTAGGGAGCTAAATGGCTCAGGGAGGCTTTGAAAGACCATTTTAATAGCCACAATAATGTGTATTGCCATCCTGTGCTCTGCCTGGCCTTTTTTTGGTTTGGTGTGGGGTTTTTTGAACCCTGATGTGAACCTTGTAATGAATGGTGTGTGTGTGTGTGTTAACATAAAATTGCACAAGCACCTATTGCTATTATCTCTGAATGATGAGACCCAGCCAGCATATGCTGTGAACTAATAAAGAAATAAGTTTCCCTAACTAGACTTCTATTCCAAACCCATGCAAACAGACATATTTATAACTGAATGAAATGTTACAAATACAAGGAAAAGAAACTTGAAAGGGAAAGAACAGTCATTTTCATTTCACCAACACATACACTGATCTGTGAGAGACATGATTACTGTATGTGCAGCTGTGATTATCTGTACTGTTCTCCAGGGTAAATTGGTAGGGATAGTGCAGCAGTCCTGGACACCACGTGGAATGGGAGGGGGAGCGTAGAGAGGAACAGTTCTCTATGGGCAGCAGAGGGAGTTGAGCATGGGTCTGTTGAACCTGAAGGTCAACAAGAGTCTCCAGCATTTGTTTGCCTCTTGAGAAGCACTAGCATGTCCTGCTGCCTGTTTCGCTCCTTGTCCTGAGCTTTTCTCCTCTCCGATCTGTCCATTCCATCCGAGATGGTGATCCTCCAAGCCCTGTGTTTAGTATCCGAAGAGCCAGAAGCTTGCAGGGTCTCTTGGAACATGTCATTCCCCATTTTCTTCCTTCTACTCCTCATTTGGCTGAGCTGCTCTGCTGGTGTGGATGGAGAGACCCTCAAGGCCACATTTTCAGCTGCAAAAGATACAATGAACAGAGGTAGTATTGTGAGTGTCTTCACAGGATAAATGGAAACTTGGTATACTGAACTCACTCTCCTTGATCCACACAAGTTGCAAGCAGTACATTCTCACTTCTCCTTGGGATTCCTTGAGTGAGCACAGCAGGTGAATATGACCCGGGGGGAGGTGGTAAGTTGGGACAATAACGGGGGGGGGGGGGAGGGAGATAGCTCATGGGCATAAGTACATGTGGATAGAGCCATTGAACTAAATACTGGCACCATTTTCCACAGGCAGTGGTGATTTTAGGTGATATCTCACTTCTGAGGATAACAGGCTGAAAGGTACCAGCTCTTACATTCATACGGCTGCAGACCGGGTCCATATGCTGCTAGCTTGTATGCTGCAATAGTGCTTGCTGAAGTAATTGCTCAGTGATGTGGGAAAGTGTCCTAAGGCAGTCTTCCCCAGAAACCTTCAGGAGAAGATTGTAGACGACCTTCATGAAACTTTTCTTGAGATCTCTATGGAGGATTCATGGGACATACTGGTGCACATAAACAAACTGTTCTGCAGGGCCCCCTTTGCCTAACTGTACATGGGAATGAGACGCAGATAGCGACTCTACCTCGCTTGGTTATTTTACTACCTCGTCACGATTAAAAAGACGAAATGATTAAAAAAGAGTAAATGAACAGATGTGCCCTGCAATATCAAAGTAACCTGCACACCTACCAGAGGTTCCTTCCCCTGCATCAGGCTTGCCCATGCTGGAGAGTAGGAACTGGTTCAACTGCTCTGGAGTCCAGAACAGATCCTGGCTCGCTTCGCCACTGGATCCCCCAGTTGCCTGTCCCGCATACTCCTCCTCCTCCTCTTCCTCATTCAACACCACCTCCTCGTTGTTCACTTGGGGGGCCTGTGACTCCAGCTCCCCCAAAGCATCCATGCGACTGTTGGTGGTGGTCATGGTGTCTCCGCCAAGGATGGCATGCAGCTCTTTATAAGAGCAACATGTCTGCGGCTCCATACCAGAGTGACTGTTAGCTTCTGTTGCCTTCTGGTGTGCTTGCCGCAGCTCCTTGACTTTCAAGTGGCACTGCTGCGTGTCCCTCTTGTAGCCCTTCTCTTCCATGCCACGAGCGACCTGCTCATAGATGTCAGTGTTTCTATAGCTGGATTGGAGTTATGCCTGCATAGCCTCTTCTCCTCTCAGACCCAGGAGATCCACCACCTTCTGTGTACTTCAGGCAGGAGCATGTCTGCATCGTGGAGCTGGCGTGGGCAGTTGCTAGACTTGCTCGAGAGTTGCTAGGTGAGCTCTCCACACTGAGCAAACAGGAAATGAAATTTCAAAAATTCACAGAGCTTTAAAAGGGGAGGGGCATGTACCTATGTACCTGGCTGCCAGGCAGTGGAGTTCAAAACAGTGACCAGAGCAGTCATGATGGGGCATTGTGGGACACCTATTGGAGGCCACTAAAGTGGACGTATGTTGCCCTAACTACATTGACCTAAATGCTACACCTCTTGCAGAGGTAGAGTTATTAAGTCGGCGTAGCGAGCAAGTTACATTGGCGGGAACAACATTTTAGTGTAGACACTTATGGAGTTAGGTGGACATAAACTGCCTTGCATTGACCTAACTCTGTAGTGTAGACCGGGCTTTAGTTCTTCTACATTTCCTACTCTGTAAAATACCAGTATAAATCTTATATTTATGAAATATAAACTTTATATTCTACATGTTTATGATTTCATAAGAAAAGAGACTAATATTTTAATTTTCTTGTAATAGCTTTGTCTTCTGCATTCAGACAAAGAAAGCCTTTCAGCAGAATTGTATTAAAGGACTAATGATTTTTGCTGAAAACCTAGATAATCCGGGTAAATTAAGAACAGATGCTGTATATCTGTCATTGTATGATAGAAACATTTGTTAATTCTGTTGATCATTTTGTTGCGCATGTAATGAATTTTAAACAGGCAGATTTACAACTTCTATGACTGTCACGTATGTGTGAGTATATAAAATATTTCCTTATAATATTCCTAACAATGAATCCAAACATTTTAGATCTCTGGCCATTAGACAGGGACCTTGTTTTTTTAATTTCTTCTGTAAAGTGCTTGGATACAGCATAAACAGTAAGCAAGAAGCATCCATGGGTCTGCAAAACTGTTACCATTCCCCCAGGCCAATCATCACAGCTGCTAGTTCTATTGCTGTGGTGTCACCCTGGCTGCACCCATGTAGTTTTGTCCTATCCTGCATACTGCAGCATAGATTACAGTGCACTGAGAGGGAAACATGTTTTATGCAGTGGATGCTTTCCCATTGCTTCCCCCTTCTAGCTGACTGGCCAGCCATTTTTTGCAGCAAGTTGCTATAAATTGTGACCCCCTTCCTTGTTTCTGCCCTGAGCAGCAGCAAGATACACTGTTATCTTTACCTGCTGCTGTAATTTGGCTCTGAGTAAAGAACATAAGAACAACCATCATGGGTCAGACCAATGGTCCATCTAGCCAAGTATCCTGTCTTCTGACAGTGGCCAATGTTAGATGCTTCAAAGAGAATGAACACAACAGGGCAATCATCATGTCAATTGGGTACAGGGTTAAGCTAAACTGAAAAGGAAAAAAAAAATCTTAAACCATAATGTGAGACAAGATTTTTCACTAGTTTTACTAACTGTAACGCTTCAGGCAGTCTTCCTGCTGCTATACTATACTGCATTGGGGAAAAGTCAACATGGATTTGGAAAGGGAAATCATGCCTCACCAATCTACTAGAATTCTTGGGGGGGGCGGGGGTCAAAAAGCATGTGGACAAGGGGGATCCAGTGGATATAGTGTACTTAGATTTTCAGAAAGCCTTTGACAAGGTCCCTCATCAAAGGCTCTTAAACAAAGTAAGCTGTCAGGGGATAAGAGGGAAGGTCCTCTCATGGATTGGTAACTGGTTAAAAGATTGGAAACAAAGTGTAGGAATAAACTGTCCGTTTTCAGAATGGGGAGAGGTAAATAGTGGTGTCCCCCAGGGATCTGTACTGGGACCAGTCCTATTCAATATATTCATAAATGATCTGGAAAAAGGGGTAAACAGTGAGGTGGCAAAATTTGCAGATGATACAAAACTACTCAAGATAGTTAAGTCCCAGGCAGACTGCGAAGAGCTACAAAAGGATCTCACAAAACTATGTAACTGGGCAACAAAATAGCAGTTGAAATTCAATGTTGATAAATGCAATGTAATGCACAGTGAAAAATACAATCCCAACTATACATAAAAAATGATGGGGTCTAAATTAGCTGTTACCACTCAGGAAAGAGATCTTGGAGTCATTGCGGATAGTTATCTGAAAACATCCACTCAATGTGCAGAGGCAATCAAAAAAGCTAACAATGTTGGGAATCATTAAGAAAGGGATAGATATAAGACAGAAAATACCATATTACCTCTATATAAAGCCATGGAACGCCCACATCTTGAACACTGCATGCAGATGTGGTCACCTCATCTCAAAAAAGATGTATTGGAATTGGAAAAGGTTCAGAAAAGGGCAACAAAAATGATTAGAATGGAATGGCTTCCATATGAGGGGAGATTAATAAGACTGGGACTTTTCAGCTTGGAAAAGAGGCGACAAAGGGGGGATATGATAGAGGTCTATAAAATCATGACTGGTGTAGAGAAAGTAAATAAGGAAGTGTTATTTACTCCTCCTCATAACACAAGAACTAAATGAAATTAATAGGCAGCAGGTTTAAAACAAACAAAAGGAAGTATTTTTTCCACAGAACACACTGTCAATGTGTGGAACTCCTTGCTAGAGGATGTTGTGAAGGCCTAGACCATAACAGGGTTCAAAAAAGAACTAGATAAGTTCATGGAGGATAGGTTCATCAATGGCTACTAGCCAGGATAGGTATTGATGGTGTCCTTAGCCTGTTTACCAGAAGGTGGGAATGGGCAACAAAAGGTGGATCACGTGATGATTACCTGCTCTGTTCATTCCCTCTGGGGCACCTGGCAGTGGCCACTTATTGGAAGACAGAATACTGGGCTAGATGGACCTTTGGTCTGACCCAGTATGGACGTTTTTATGCATTGCTTTATGTCTGCATGAGTGTCTCTGTTAAGGGTCACTAGCTAGTTTCTTCGTCCTTTTGCAGTATCTGCTCAGTGGTATGCTGGTGTTTGGCTATCTGCTCATCCAAAGCCACCCATTTTCATTATTCCCAGTACATCTAGAGCACCCTGTTTGTATTAACGACTTTCAGGATATCAGTGCTCAGCCGTGCTTCCTCCATGCTACGTGACAGCAGTTTGAAAATGGTGCTGGCCTCCTAAAACCAGACAAATTATGGGATACCAGGAAAGGAATCATGGGAGTTTGTCATCAAGTTCTGGAATTCCAGTAGGTATCTCAAATGTGCTGCAAGAAAAATCCCAGAATGCATTGAGTCTATCAGTGGAACATTGCACCATGGGCCATCTGCCCAGAATGCTGTGTGGCTATTTCAAAAAAGCACATGTGGACACGATGACTTAAGTAGCTTAAACAAAGTGGTGTGGATGCACTGTTTCAGTATAGTTGTACCTGTGTAATTATAGAAGAAAAACTTGTATTAGCAAAGCTTTCCAACGTAGACAAGCCCGTAGTTTGTAGTATTTTGGGGAACAAGTAGCACAGGCCCTGATCCTCCTTGCAAACATGCTAGTGCACATCTGAGCAATAGTGTGGAAGCCCCGTCTCTCCTGCCATGCAATCCTATTTACAAAGGGCAGTGGTAGCAAATGTGTTAATGGACACTTGTCTGTAGTAAGTGATTGCTTATTACACACTTTCTTGTTACTGTTTCCTTGGATGGTGTATTGATGCTCTGATTACTTGGTGAATTTTGCTGTGGCTGGTTCTTATTTAACAATTTAATTTATCCACATTGCTATAAAATTGTGTGCAGACATATCCCTGGAGGCTTTTAGTGACTCTTCAGTGACTAAAACTACCTGCATGTAATTCTCCTTCTCCTTATAGTTCACTCCTCCTTCTCCCAGTTCCCCTCAGAGTTGGGGAAATTCTTGTTTTGATTAATATTTGATTATATTAAGAGGCACTGAAGCATCGGTTACTGGCCATTTGGAGTTTCCAGGCAAGGGCAAGCTTCCTGCTGGCAAGGTGGTTGAAATGCACATGATTTTGAGGTGTGCAAAGGAGACCTGTAATACTCCCTGCCCCCAACGTGGGGATCTATTAGAACTTACAGCACCATGTAAAGATTTGGGAGTTGCATGCAGTGGTGTGGAGCTAGTGGGGCGGGGAGGGCGACTCATGGGAGGGACACAAAGGGAGGTGCGGCTGTACCGCCCCCAGCCCTTCCACACAGCTGCGTCTCCTGTCTGGGGTGGGGGTCTGTACAGCCCCGCCGGAGGACAGAGCTGGGGGCGGTACCAGTACAGCTGCGCCGGAGGAGCTGCCGGTGTGGGGTGCTAACTCCTGGGAGCAGTGGCCCCACGTTCTGCTTCTTTCACTGCTGCGGTTCCTAGGAGAGTCCTGAGAGTTCTGAACCTCAGGATTCTCCTGGGAACTGCAGTGGCGAAAGGAACAGAACGTGGGGCCGCCGGGCGGCCACACGCTGGCCGCTCTTCCCGTGCGGCTCTACTGTCCCCAGCCCCATCCTCTGTCAGGGCTGTACAGACCCCAGAGACGCAGGTGCATGGAAGGGCTGGGGGCGGTAGAGCCGTGTCGGAGGAGCTGCCAGCGTGGGGCTGTCCGGCCCCACGTTCTGCTCCTTTTGCCGCTGCGGTTCCCTGCTGAAAGTGCCCCCCCAGGCATCTGGGGAGGGGCATGTGACCCTTCTTACCCCTCTCAGGCATCACTTTGTTTTAAGTATATGAGTGGGGCCTTTTCAAGCCAATAAGTGTAACTGAAGGTGCCACCACGAATGCCTTATCACCGTGGGCACCCTCCAGCTCCACTTCTGTTCAAAATCTGGCTCTGCATGTGAATAATTTTCGTGTCACCATTTCACAAATCAGTGAGAGTTACAATTTAAAATGCTCCAATATAAGGTATAATAAATTACAAGCAGAACATTTAACTCCTTTGCTGCTGGATAGAAATGCCTCTTCTATGCTGCTCTTTGCATTGAATGTTTAACTGACATTAAGGTAACATCAGGAAATGTAACATAATCTCTGGAGCAGTGTATGTTTGCCAAATATTCTGGGTTTATTCAGTAGCCAGAAAAGGGCTTAGAATTGTCTTTCATTTAAAAATAAGGAGCTTCCCCCCAGCAGTGCATTATTAAGCACTGACAATGTGCTCAGCACTGTACATGACATAAAATGAAGATGAGGAGTACTTGTGACTAACAAATTTATTTGAGCATAAGCTTTCGTGGGCTACAGCCCACTTCATCGGATGCATAGAATGGAACATACAGCAAGACGATATTTATACATACAGAGAACATGAAAAGGTGGAAATAAGAGTGAGGGATCATCTTTCAGGATAGGTTGTAGATCTTTGATGATGTGCTGGAGAGGTTTTAGTTGGGGGCTGAAGGTGACGGCTAGTGGCGTTCTGTTATTTTCTTTGTTGGGCCTGTCCTGTAGTAGGTGACTTCTGGGTACTCTTCTGGCTCTGTCAATCTGTTTTTGAGATTGACAGAGCCAGAAGAGTACCCAGAAGTCATCATCAAAGATCTACAATCTATCCTGAAAGATGATCCCTCACTCTCACAGATCTTGGGAGACAGACCAGTCCTCGCTTACAGACAGTCCCCCAACCTGAAGCAAATACTCACCAGCAACTGTACACCATACAACATAAACACTAACCCAGGAACCTATCCTTGCAACAAAGCCCGTTGCCAACTTTGTCCACATATATCGGGGTTATCACTTCAAACGTTTTTTTTCTCCTGCTGATGATAGCTCATCTCAATTGATTGGCCTCTTACGGTTGGTATGGCTACTTCCACCTTTTCATGTTCTCTGTATATATAAATATTTTCTTGCCGTATGTTCCATTCTATGCATCCGATGAAGTGGGCTGTAGCCCACGAAAGCTTATGCTCAAATAAATTTGTTAGTCTCTAAGGTGCCACAAGTACTCCTGTTCTTTTTGCGGATACAGACTAACATGGCTGCTACTCTGAAAAATGAATATGCTTTCCCATGAGAGAGCTCACAATCCAAAGAGAAACAGAATGGAATGGAATGGAATGGAAGACCTCATAAATTTGCTAGTTCAATTGTGCTTTCATTAATGGCCTCTTACCTGCAAAAGAAAATCAAGACTAAATTACTAACTGAATCAGCTAAGTATTTTCATTTCCCATTATTTCCTGCTCCCTATTATTACATGTAAATCCAAACCAAGGATTTCTACCATTGATTTCCATGGAAAAAATGCCATCTAGTGGTAAATGAAAAATATTTAGAACATTTCTCTGTACTAAGTTTCATGAAGTTGTATATATTTCAGATATTCTACCACATTTTACAGCAACTCATGTTTTCTTTTACTGAGAAACGTTCCTATGAAAGGCACTAATTAAAGACAAAGGAAACTTATTTAAATGGTTTGTTAATAAGATAATTTACAGACATGAATTGCAACACATGGAAAAATGATCACTTTCTAAAGTCTTGTCTAGACACAAAACCCAGCTTCCATCAATTTAATGACATCTGTTTTTAGACCCACTTAGGTCATGTCTACACTACAAGCATTGGTAGATGCAAGTTATGTTGGCATACAACTGCCAACATCTGTATATTGCTCAGGCATGTGCACACTTGGCTACTTACAATGTATGTTCCATTGTGCCTGAGGAGCACAGCTGTCGACTACAGTCCTCATCCTGGAGTTTTAGGAGATCTTTTTAGGTATGTGGGGCCCAGGTCATGGAGTGCTTTGAAGATCAGGACATCCAGACCTTGAACTTGACTCCGTATTCTATGGGAAACCAGTTTAGTGAGCCGACGACAGGTCTGACATGCTCGTGGTAGTCCATGTTGTTAAGTGCACAGCCCAGTCACAAATAAAACCCCTGTTCTGCAGCTATAATTAATCTAGTAACATACTCCTTAATCATACTATATTGCATATCCTCCTATCATTTGCTGTGAAGAGCCCATTTTGATGTCGCTTGCATTGGGTAAAGCCTGGAACCCGTTTCTGTGAGAAAGTAACACTTAGAAAATGTTGCTGATTCAGGACTCAAACCAATGAGGAGCTGAGCACCCTCAACTCAGATTGATATCAGTGATTATTGAGGGTGATTATCACTTTGCAGGATCAAGCCTATAGCACTCTGTAGGGCTGCCACCATGTCATGGTGGTGACTGCTTTCCAGTTGATACTTTTCTCACTTGATTCTTAGGTCTCCTATGACTATCTAGCTGCATGTTAATGATTATAATGAAAGTGAATGGCTTGAGAATTTTTAAGTCTAGCACCCAGTTTCATTCTGTCGGGTGGTTATCCTTTTCCAGCTTCCATCCTTAAACAACGGGAGCAAGAGAAGCAGGGAAAAGAACAATACTTTTCCTTTGTAACTGGCGTGATTGAAGGGAACTTGTTTCAGTAAATTATAGGATCTCAGATTAAACCATGTGTGTCAAGTAACTAGGTCTAACATATTATTTCTGAAATCTTACGGGCCATTTTATAAACTTTTAGGGTAATTGTTTTCGTTCTCATGAGCACTCCTATCGAATGGATGGGGCTTCCCATGTATAAGGATTAGAGTTGGGTGAAAACTAGAAAAAAAAATTGTGAAAATTTGTGAAGTTTCCATTTCACAGGGTTCTAGATGAGCCCATTTCCACATTTTCCCCCTAAAATTTTTATCAGTAAGTTTTTGTACACCAGAAAGCCCAGTTTCCAGTAAATGAAAATTTCTGATAACCATTTTGAGAATGTTTGCAATAAAAAATGTTGATTAAAAAGTCAAAAAATGTGGAACAATTCATTTTGTGGGGGAGGCCATTTTTCAAACATCCCCTTTCCCCGCTCTCCTTTGTGCACTGCGTTGAGTTTGAAACATTTTAACCATCTCCAATAAGCTTTATTGGTATAAGTAAGGGTTTCTAGGATCAGGCCCTTACATTTAAAGAGGAGACCCAAATAAAACTGCTTAAATATGTTGTTAAGCAAAGACTGTATAAGCGAGCGTACTTCCTGTCTCCTTGTTCTCCCCCTTAAGTCTCCTTTCTGTCATCATAGCTGACCTCTGAATCTGTGTGATGAGATAGCAGCCTCCATGCAAAGGGCTACATCCTGCCTTGAATCCATGGATGTAGCTTCCACACATGGCAACAGCAGTTGCATGCACACAATGAGGGAATTATTATGGGTACTCCAGTTTCAGTTGGTCATTGTTCTGCCGTCCTCAAAAGTGTAGATCTCCAGATACATTCTCCATATTTGTGATGGGACAGTTGAAAGATGGCCGAAAGTGGTTTTGGAACATTCTGAGGTGGTTTTAACTCTTTTGTGTGGGGACAAAAAAGGGGGCTATGGAAGAAATTCAGGCCCATGTGTCTCCTTCAATCCATGGGAGTCTCCACTGAGTTCATATATTATTCCCCCGAATTGGGGGTCATAATATTGCCTTTCCTCTGTAATAGAAATTCATGATTCAATTCTCAATGGACTCCATGGAATCCCACCATGGATAGGAGACAATATAAGTTTCCTAGTAAGCATAAATGACAAACTACTAAGGAAGGAAGAACTTTCTTCAAAAGTGTAACCAAAAGGGAGCTTTTTCCCCCCCCCCAATTGGTTAACTTGACATGGTGCAATTCAAAAGCAATAGTGGTTAATAAAATTAAAACAAACAAATACAGCAAAAAGTTACAAACATTAAGTAAACAGCTTTAATTTAGGTTTAAAAGTGAAGATTGAGTCTGACTTTGTTTACTTCAGGAAGAGAATTCCACCAAGGGTAGTTAAAAGTGCAAAAATCTAGCCCTAAAGGATAGTATATGGGTTGGTGACTTAAGTGAATCTGTTGTGCTGATCCATAAACATATTTTTTTTTATTTTCTATGATACAGCCCAAAATCTGGGCTGGTAGACCCACATGCCACTGATTGCATCTTGAACTGCTTCAGCTCATCATGTGAAATTTTGCAATTCATATTGATCAGATGTTATGTTGTATGTGCTTTCAGTGAGACTGATAGTTATGACTTAGAACATGAGGAATGGGGACAATATATTATGCATATATTGCATTAATTGAAAATTTACTCTCTTCATTAAGCTGTTATTTTAGTCAAACTTTGTTCTGCCCAGTCATAGTTTGCTAGTCCACCCCTTGCAAAAACCAGTTGGAAAGCCTGGTAGCTAAAATAGATTTGATTACTGTAGAAAACTACAAATTGGCACAGATCTCGGTAAAACACTGGCAATGTTTGTCATGAAAATTCTGCTTACAGTCCAGGTCCAAGCATGCTCTCTGAGGTGGGGAACATCTCTGCCACTCTGTTTGTAAAGTGCCTTGTAAACTTATGATGCTACTGCATGTAATTGATGATTATTGCGATGAGTACAAAATCCATACAAATCGAACACTGATTCTGGCAGGAGGTCTGCTGTCCCAGTCATTGAAAGATTGGTCAAAATGTTACGTACATTCATAAATCTGTAGGACAATGGGCCTGATGTTACACTGAAATCACTAAAATATAATTTATGTAAACATTTATTTAAATAGAAAGCATGATTGGCATAATCATCTAACTTTTATTTATGATTTTTAAATAAATTCAATTGTGCTATATAATCTCAAAGATAATGCACTGAACAAGTGGTATGAAAACTGCCAAATTGTTTTCCAGCAAATGAATGTTCCATTACAGATAACGTGAACCCTGAACATATTTGATGATGCAGCCTTTGTTGTTGTTTGTTCCCCCTCCCTGCTGCAGTAGACTCTCAGAGATTACACATTGGAAGCTAAATTAAATTCTACACATGACAAGGTATCTACAGAGCTGTTTTCCAGCTGTTAAGAGATCTTGTCATATAGGAGCTGTATCTATGGTAAGATGCCAAACCTATTCATCAGGTAACATTTCACAATGTCCTTATTTATACTATTTTCCATTAATACTGGACAGCTTTAATTTATCTGTTTGTTTTCTTCAAACAATATTACATTTACAAGCTAGGTTTGTGAATGATGCAGAAAGAGAAAACCAAAGGAAAGGGAGGTGGACTGACAAAGTGCAAGTAGTGAATGAAAACAAGAAAATGGTGCGTAAATAAAAAGAGATGAATCCATTGAGCGTAAACAAAAACAAATACAGAGAAGCAAAGCAAGCTGCCAAGTGGGCAGTGAAGAAGGCCAAAGAGAGTTTGTATACTGAGCTTGAAAATGACCCATAGCTGGCTGGCAAAAGGATTTATAGCATTACGTAAACTAGATGCAAAGGGAAGGAGTATTGTAAGGTATTGGACAAAAGGATGTTCACACCAGTGCTGACAATACATGGAGTGTCTGAGGATTTAATAACTCTGGTGAATACAGTGATCTGAATGTTTTGGAATAACAAGCCCCTTTGAAGTGAAAGTCAGACTGCATTGCGGTCAGCTTTAAGTCCCCTGCTGTTTGTCATATTGATGGACTATGTTAGCAGGAAGATCCCAATAGCAAAAGGTGAGAAGCGGCTATATGCAAATGACATCACAATAAAGGCATCCTCAAAAGAAGACTTAGAAGAAATAGTAAACCAGTGGTATGCCCAGCTAAGGTGGCATGGGATGAAAAAAATTAGATAGCCATTGATTGACCTATCCTCAATTAACTTATTAGCCAAGATGGTCAGGGATGCAACCCCATGCTCTGGGTGTACCTAAGCCTCTGACTGCCAGATGCTGGGACTGGACGACAGGGAATGGATCATGCAATAATTGCCCTGTTCTGTTTGTTCCCTCTGAAGCATCTGCCATTGGCCACTGTTGGAAGACAGGATACTGAGCCAGATGGCCCATTGGTCTGACCCAGTATGGCCATTCTTATTTTCTTATGTAAAATGAGCATGATTAAGACTGAGGTCCTGTGGACCAGTAGAGGTGCCACAGGGAAATTGGACATAAATGTTAATGGAGTAGTACTAAACCAGGCTAACCAGTTCAAGTACCTTAGCAGTTGGGTTACAGAAAATGGTGAGCTTGAATGTGAGTGTGACAGACCCAGACCAGTTGAGTGAAGGAGTCTGGTAGAAGGCAAATATACTGGCCACTGGATGAATAGTTTTCTGTTCCCTGAGTGACCAGAAGAGGGGCTGCCCTAGAGCAATCAGGAACCTGCTAGAACCAATTAAGACAGGCAAGCTAATTAAGACACCTGGAGCCAATTAAGAACTTACTAGAATCAATTATGGCAGGCAGGCTAATCAGGATACCTGGTTTTAAAAAGACCTCCCATCAGTTAGTGTGGGGCGCGCTCAGGGCTGGTGCAAGGAAGTTTTGCGCCCTAGGCGAAACTTCCACCTTTTGCACACACGCGCGCACACACACACACACCCCTTCCGCCCTGAGGCACTCCCCCCCCGCCCTGAGGCGCCTCCCCCCGCGGCAGTTCTCCCCCTCCCCCGGGGAGCCATGTGGCAGCTCCCCACCCCAGCTCACCTCTGCTCCACCTCCTCCCTGAGCACGCTGCCCCCATTCTAATTCTCCTCCCCTCCCAGCTGATTGTCGCCGCAAGCCTGGGAGGTGGGAGAAGTGGAGCGGCCGCTGCGCTGGGAGAGGGAGTCTGAGCCGCACGTGTCAGCGTGCCACCGGCAGCCCAGCCCAGGAACACTGTAAAAAACAAATTGGGGGCACTGCTTTTTGGTGCCCCCAAATCTTGGCGCCCTAGGCAACCGCCTAGTTTGCCTTAATGGTAGCACCGGCCCTGGGCACGCAAGGAGCAGGGAGTGAGAAGGCATGCTGCTGGAGGACTGAGGAGTACAAGTGTTATCAGGCTTCAAGAGGAAGGGCCTGCGGTATCGATAAAGAAGGTGCTGGAGGGAGGCCATGGGGAAGTAGCCCAGGGAGTTGTAGCTGTCACGCAGCTGATACAGGAGATGTTGTAGACAGTTGCAATCCACAGGGCCCTGGGCTGGAACCTGGTGTAGAGGGCGGGCCCCGTTTCTCCCTATCTGACACAGGAGGAGTTGACCTGGTCTGTGAGACACACTAGAGGCGAAGATCTAATTTAGGAAGGGATCTGGCCTGCCTCTGACCCACTAGGTGGGACAACAGAGACCGCGGAGCTTGTTCTCCATTTCCCCCATGCTGGCCAGTGATGAGGTTAGCTGAGTGAATGGCAGGTTTGAGCCTCTAGCAAAAGCAGCCAAACTGAGGGCTGTCGTGAACCTCTGAGGTGAGCAAATCTGCCAGAAAGTGCAGGACCCACCAAGGCAGAGGAGGAACTTTGTCACAGAGAGATACAGTCCAAACTGGTGAGTGCTGGAAGAGTGTGGCTTAACATCTCAGGGGTTGTTTATGACAATTATATGCCACTCAGACTAAAAGCACTAATGTGTAGAATGCCGGTGCACCCCTCAATGCTGTATGGTGTAGAAGCATGGGTGATAGAGACATTCAATGCCTACAGGTGTTTGTGATGAGATGACTTTGCGCCCTAAGAGGAGCTGCACAAAGACAGATTCCTGGATGGAAGTCAACGTCCGGGATATGGCAGACAAAATCCAGGAAACACGACTTCACTGGTTTGGACACATGAATGAATGAATGAAGGGGACCTGGTAAGACAGAATAGCAGGAGAGGGTGGTAGGAAAGAGATCCCGAGCAGCATAGTCAAGGAAGCAACTATAGATTGAGCCAAAATTGGATTGGGTTGCCTCAGATAGACGAAGATAGCAGATGGTTGTATGACAATCTGACTGCAGTTGATGGGATAAGAGGAAGACAAAGAAGCTGTGTGAATTATCTGCAGTGTATCAGAAACAAATGAGATTTACAGTAACTGGAAGGTAAGTGTCTGATTTTGCCAACCTATTGGTTTCAATGGTGTTATTTACTTGTGCAGGCGTGGCTCCACTAATTAGGTGCCTAGACCCTGGAGAAGATGCACATGTAAGGTGAGGTGGTGGCCTTGGGGGGAATAGGGGGTAGTTGGGAGGGGGCAGTGGGGTGAGAAGAGGGGGAGGGGGAATTTGGGACGTGCAGGGCTGTGGCAGCCAGAGAAAGAGGCGACTTTCCCCAGCTCCAAGGCTGCGGCTGCCGGGGAGAGACAGCCCTGCTTCCCAGTCTCAGCTTGGGGGCTGCTGTGGTGGGTGAGAGGGGGAAAGACCCCCCCTCCTTCCCAGCCCCAGCTCGGGGGCTGCCGTGATGGGGGAGAGAGGGCACATCCATCACATTAGAAAGGTAAGACTACTGACATTAAAATATGAGTTGTGTGCTTTTGTTTGTAGAACAAAAAAAGTTAATTATTATTAAGGATTTTTTGTATAGAGTGCTTTTATCCAAAGCGCTTTGCAATAGTTAGCTAACGGTACAAACAACATTTGGAAAGGTCACTAAGTGGTCCGCCGAGACCCTCAGTAATTTTCAAGTGGTCTGCGGGGAAAAAAAAAGTTTGAGAACTACTGCTAATCCATTCCCCTTCCAAAGCAGATTGACCCCCCCCACACACAGAGTATATTAATTATTAACCCCTACTAGTTGCTCTCAGTAGCAAATAAAGTGTTAAATATTAGTCACAATCAAATATTTCAAGGTATGTTTTAGACTCAATGTTCCTTTTCTTCAAATTGTTACCAGTGGAATAAAATTCTCAAGATTATAAATATTTAGCACCCGGTTTTGTTTTTTTATAAGAAATAAATGTATAATAAAGCAAATCATTTTGTAAAACTTTAAAAAGGGGATGGGGGTCCAAATTTGAATCAATTTAAATCAAAATTCCCACTGCCTTAGATTGGGCCCCAGGTTTAGTGTTCTCTGTTGTAAAAAGCAAATTTACAACCTGGTCTGCGCCCAAAAGGGCCTGATCCCGATTGCTGCTGAGGATCTTAGGTTCCCACTGTGTCCAGTGGGAATTGCGGTTGCTCAGTACTTTTTAGGAGTTAGCTGGGAGTATACTTCACCGAGTTGTGCTTAAATCATTGTTATTGTTGGTGTACTAAGATGTGTTGGCATGATAAGGTGTTATGTAATTTTAAGATAATGTTATTGTTAAACAAAGAGCCATGTTAATTTCAGTTTCATTCAAACCACTGGGTGTGGGGGAAGGAACAATGCTTGTTTTGTTAACTTTGGGTTAGTCTTTCTGAGCTGCACCTCCCCCAAGAGGACAGGGGGTTGAGATAGATTTACATCACCTTCACACCTTTTGCCTGCTCCAGGGGCTGCTGTGCCCTTTGGGTAAATTAGAGCAGCCTCTGGGCAAAGCACTGACTTAAGGCTGGCACGACTATGGCCACTCCCCCTTGCATCCTCAGCAAGTCACTCTGCCAGGGGAAGCAGGGGAGATGGGCAGCACCAGGCTGTGAATGTTAGCCCTACACTGAGCAAATTTTTCCAGGGGCTGTTGTGGTTTCTTTGTTTTCTGCAGGCTGCTAGGATAGGAGCCAGAATAATGGTCTGCACCAATAAGTCATCTGAGTTATTGTTTAAGCATGTCATATTGATTTGAAAACTCAGGTCAGTCTTAGAATACTTGTTGGCAAAGACATCACCATAATAAGTAATTGTGAAATGACTGATACACTTCCTTAGACTTAAGCTGTAATAGTAATAGCAGTAGAGATAACATCAGACTGAGTGAAAAGAAGTGATCAGATTAATCTCACTGATCCTAACAATTCTAGCATTGATAATACTTATAACAAAAGTGTTACTTTCTCTGAATAGGAAGCATATTGCTGGTGTAAACAAGAAGTTCATTAAATAACAGGAAACACTTTCATATAGCAGAAAAGTAAAAGTTGGTTATTTAATTCAAGGAAATTGGAGTAAAAGCTGGCTATTTAATTCCAGGAAATATAAGAAAAACAGTTTAAAGATCCAACACCTTAAAAAAAAAAAAGGGGGGGGGGGAGGGGAGAGGGGAGAAAATTTACGCATTCTTTAAGCAGAGTGGAAAAGGCAGTTTTGTGTTCTACATTGTTTTCACAAATCTTAGTTTTCTATTTCGCTATCCCTTTTTTCTTCTCCAAAGAAAGTATCATTTCTCACTAGCAGAGCTGGTCAGAGAAGCTATGATGGAACCATATTCCATTGATATAAAAATGCTTTGCAAAATTGGGTCCGTTTTACTAGATTTTCATTTCAGAAAAAAATAGGGAAGAAAAAGTTCCGATAATGTCAAAACATCCCATTTCAATAGTTTTGGAATAAAATGTTTTGACTTTTTTGTTTTGAAAGGACTTTTCATTTCAATTTTTAAAAATTTGTATTGTATAATATAATACAAAATAAGTCAAAATTGAAGTGTTTCATTTTTGTCTAAACAAAATGTTTTGATCCGCAACAAATATTTTTTTTCAATTTTCCTTCAAAAATTTCAGTTTTTGTTCCTATTCTGAACAAAACCAGATTTTGAAATCTCAAAATCTTTCATAAAATGGAACTTCCGTCCTCTGCACAGCTCTACTCATTAGCGTGTTGGAGTAGGGGCACTGGTTTGAAAAATGACTGCAAAGTTGCATGTGTGTGGGATATTTTAAGGAGCAGAAGTTAGCTAAATAATATGAACTGTTATGTGCAAGCAAGTGAATTCACTGGGTAAAAAAATTCAAATTTTGATGGAGGAAGTGAATGCTGCGGTCCTAAGTTTGTAACTGCTTTGCTGAAAGATTGCACTACTTTTATACACCTATTGGGCCTAATCCTGCAACCTTTGGCCATGTGAACAGTCTTTATGCACAAAAGTTGGCTCCATTCATTGCAGTGGGATTAGTTGTAGACACAGATTCAAGTCCCTGCTCCATTTAATTTATAGTGATTTGGAATGAAAAAACTCTGCTCTGAATCAGGCAGAACAGGGATACACATCACAAGATAGTGCCCTAGCCACCACACTTTGCAATCTTTCTTTCTTTCCTGTTCCACCGCAGAGAGCCCTTGACCCCCAAAAAATCCTTCAGCCACAGTTCTGTTTTTGTAACAAACCCAAATTTTGAAAGTTTTTTCAAAACAGAATTGTTCTCTGGACAGCTCTAGTTGATAAACAGGAAAAAAAAAATCTGTGATGATGCAGTCCATATGCTTTATGGAAATATGCTTATGAATATGACATAACTGGAATATGCTTTACGCTAAATACCCCTTATATAATGTCATTAGAACGCTTGTAATCTACTAAGTGTGTTCATCATATTTGTTTGCATGTATTACTTCTATATCTGGAGTTAGGAGAATAAGATATAAACTTGTATCACTGATGTAAACATATGAAGTGGAGGCCATTAAGGGTGCTCCAGAAACAACCAGTTGTAAATGGCCTTATTTACTTGAAAGCTTTCCTGCATACGTGTGGGCCAGCCCATGGGGAATGGAGACTAGACCATGTCACCTGACGATGAAATCCATCTTAAATCTGGTACTTTTCCATTTAGAAGGAAGGGTGGGGACGCAGGGAGACAAAAGATTCCTGCCTTGTGCCAAAGCTATAAAAGGGGATGGAGCAGGACAAAGGAGGCTGCCAGTAATGAGAAAACCCCTGCTTACCACCTGAGATGTCTGCTGGAACTAACAAGGATTGTACCGGGGAAAGGATTGGGCCCTGACTAGGAAGGAGTCTAGTCTGTGAAAGAAGCTTATTTGGAAAATCTCTGAGGGTGAGATATTACCTGTAATCAGTTTCTTAATGTATTAGGCTTAGACTTCTGTGTGTTTGCTTTATTGTGCTTGGTGACTTACTTTGTTCTGTCTGTTATTACTTGAAACCACTTCAATCCTACTTTTTATACTTAATAAAATCACTTCTGTTTATCAATAAATCCAGAGTAAGTGATTAATACCTGGGGGAGCAAACAGCTATATATATCTCTCTATCAGTGTTACAGAGGGTGGACAATTTATGAATTTACCCTGTATAAGCTTAATACAGAGTAAAACGGATTTATTTGGGGTTCAGGCTCCCAGAAAGACTAAACACTGGGCGCTGGAAAAGTCCCTGTTAACCGAGAAGCCCCTGGGCTGAATGAATCTGTTTCAGTGAACTGCAGAGAGGCGTGGCCCAACCTCTGGGTCTGTGCTGGAGCTGACTGGAGTGTCTAACTCAGCAAGACAGGAGTGGAGGGGTGCTTGTTCTGGCAGGAGGGTTGTTCTCAGTGGTATCCCAGCTCATCGAGTGACAGTATCAAGGGGAGTCTCTGTGACTGAACCCGTCAGACCATCACATTGCCTATACGCCTTCTTTGAGCTTTACAACACTTAAAGTGCAGTTCTAGGCTGAAAAGTGGCATTGTGGGCCTCTATTTATAGTTTCAGTGACATCTGTATCAAATGTGCTCAATTCATAGGTAAAAGTGAAGGGTTTCTCCTGGAAACTCTGAGAGTCAAGCTTGGGTTCTTTTCATCTTACATATTGCTACAAATAAAGGTCTTGCAGGCTACATTAGGTACACAGTGACACCTGTGCAATTTCATTGTCTTCAGTGGTGCCTCTGCAGCCCCCATTGCCTTCAGTGCTTTTGCAAAGGTGTAACCTATTATAATTATAAACAATTGGGTTGATATTCAGGATGGATTACCAGAACAGCAATCCAAAATGACCAGAGCAGCATGTTCTCTGCAAACCCCCATAGTCCTACACCCTGTATTCTCTTACCAGTCTCCCTAGCTGGACCCTAGGTCACTTTATTTACACTTGATCACTTTTGTGCCAATACTTCATGGGAGGCAAACTCACTGTCATTCCACATGGCATTTTTTTCTCCTTTATTCTTAAAATTAAAATAAAACCAAGTTAAAATGGAATATGGCTATTATCGAATTGTTTTCCTTCCTCACAGATTTTGTTGCAAAAATTTTGTGGAGCGAAAGGGGCTGAGGTAAATTGCATTATATCAGGGCTGCAATATCCCAGAGAGCTAGGAATATCCCAGGTTTTGAGACCTCATCTAGTGTGCCTTTCAATATTACCCAAACAGGTGTTTTCTCCCAGTGTTTCTAGAAACCTGCAGCCTCTGTCCACTTGAGCCAGTAAAACTGAAACAGGCTGGCTGAGTATATATGCACCTTAAAAACCACCCTGAACCAGACCTGGGACTTGTCGCCACCCTGCTCTTCCCAGGCCCCTAGCCTGAGTCTTCCTCTTCTCTCGCAGCTGCTCACACCCTGTGCACACCTGCCTAACACCGTAACCATCCTCTGCTGCTCCCTGTCCCTGCTGGTGCCTCAGTTGTCCCGTTTTCACACTGGCAGTTTAGTCGCCCTAGCTCTGTTTGACACTGCAAAGCTGAGAGAGAAAAGGTGGGTGAGGTAACCCCTTTTATTGGACCAACTTCTGTTGGCGAGAGAGACAAGCTTTGGAGCCACAGGGAGCTGTGCGATGCACAGCTGGGGGAGGCGAGAGATGTATTCCCTGCCTGCAGCTGCTGCATGCTCAGAGCCAAAGGGCAGAGTCTGGGAGAGGGGAGATTTTCCAGGTTTGTTTCCTGCCCCCCAAATCAATCAGTGCCTGCCTGCCCCCCTCCCCAGCCCAGCCGCAACTGGGTCGGTGCTGTGTGCCCTCTGTCCCTGAGCTCAGGCTAGCAGGGCCTGCTTGGAGGCTGGGGATGGGGTGGCACATGAATTCCCTGTTGCTATGGGAACTCACGCAGTCATCCGCAGACTGGTCTGGGAGGCAGGAGAAGGAGAAGCCGGTCATGTGGTGAAGCAAGATGGCTCCCGGAGCCTGAAGGCTGCAGTGTGAGTGGGTGGGAGGGCGGAGAGTGAGTACGGGCTGGCACTGTCTATCATAGCCATGCATTCATCACTGAGGCAACAGCTGCTGCTGCTGCTCGCTGCCCCTTTCTCTGCGCCGCACTCCTGGCTTCTGAGCCAGGGAGAACTAGCTCAGCAGCCCCCCTTGGGTTGTAACTCCCCACTGTCCCCTGTGCGCATCGCAGCCGCAAGTGGCTTTCCCTGCTGGGCTTCTGACAACACTGTGTCTAACTTTTATTGCAGGGTTTTCTGCCTGCCCCTCTGCGCCCAGCTGGTGGGAGAGCTGCTGGGCCAATGCCCATTCCGTGCTGTCTGACCAGCCTTGACGTGATCCTGCGACTTGCCGCACCTTTACAATGGCCCTAACCTTGTTTGGTAAGTAAAACCCGTCTTTACACGTAGGGCTCCGACTGGCTCATCCTGCTCCCAGGAGAAAGCAGAGTGGGTGGGGGTATGTCTGTGGCTATACAATAATTCTGGGCTGTCTGACGTTCCTTATACAGGGATGATGGCTAGCAAGATAAGGCTGGTCTCTCCCATTGTTTCCCAAGGCAGAGCCTATGGGCGTGTGCTCCTTCTGTTAATTTCAGGCTTGTAAAGTAATAGCTAGCTACAGTTATTGGGCACTGCAGTATTAGGCTACAGATATTCTCAGGCATGAGCCCTCTAGTTACACATCACCTTATTATTACTATAAAATTGATGGTTTTGCAAAAGAAAAATACCCTCCCCCCAGTTAGTTCTTTATAGCCCAACAGCTATTACTACTGTGCTGTGCACAAGACTAGCTACTGAGATAGCTCAATGCCATGGACATTGCACTGAAAGTATATTTGAATGGTAATATAAATAAAAGTTATGCTGCTTTAAAAAGTGCTCTAATGGCAAGAGGAATTGTACAGCAAAATGATAAATTAGCTAATGAGACAACCCCTGTTCTTCTGGGAATAGCTCTGTATAGTGCTTAATTGCCCATAACAATTAGATGTGTTTCTATAATTATATTTAATAATACAAATTCAAGAAAGAACACAGTATCTAGAGGTTACGAGTGTTGGCTTTGAGTCTTTTTATAACATTAGACAATGTGTTGGAAAACAAAATGTAAAGACTACAATTTTAACTGTTGAACATGTGGTTTCTCTTAAATAAGATTATTAAGCTTTATTGTGCATGTTACTTATTTTGCAATTTAAAAAGGTATTGGGCGGCACAAAGTCCATTTACCTAATTATGCTAAAACCAGCAATACAAAGGAATCAAAAATTAATATGATTAATATTAACATAATATTAATTGGAACCAATTTCATTGCTCTCATAAACAACTCATGGATGCCTCTTAATTCAGAAGTGCTTTCCAGTAAGTAATTTTACATAATTACCATTTATGTGAAGTGTGTTTCTAATGGTTTTTTTTACTCCTTGTGTAAATAATTTGTTTCGATTTATGACTCTGAGGTTAGTGCAAAGTCTTATAAGTATCAGACTTGATTCTCCACTCTTTCTGATTATAATTATTGTAGTATATTGTACCCCCTGAAGACCAAATGCAGCATGTGTACTGAACAGTTCTCTTCAGCTGAAGTCTAGCTGGTATTCTATTTAGCTACAGTGTTGTCATTTGAATTTATATTTCCTGTTTCAATCTTTTAGGATGCCCAAGATTGTAAACCAAAACAGTTGAAAATGGAACAAACAGTAGGTCCTGATATTGCCGCTGAGGCCTTGTGGTGGACCCCTGTGCCTATGCAGAGTCCCACTGACTTCAGGGGGCCTCAGTGTGGGCGCAGGGGTCTTACTTGGTGCAGTTGCAGGTTTCGGGCTGAAGTCCACTCCTTTGCCAATGCAGGATATAGGGACCAAATAGCAATTTGATGTTTATATGCTAATATTATTGTATATATTAAATTATATCAGTGTAATTTACCTAGTAGAGAAAGAGATGGCAGATGTACTAGACAAACAGTACTAGACAAGTGTCACAGTTATTCATAAACATTAATAAAATCAAACAACTTTTACACTGTGTAGAAAATAGAGCTACATTATGAACCTTTTACTTACATTGGTGAGAAGTTATACAGGTAGTTCCATCACAGTCATAATCTGACTGTATAATTAATTACAAATAACCAAAACAAATACTGAAGTTAACAATAACAAAAAAGCACTTCTTAGTCATCTACAAGTTGATTTTTCCCTTCTCTTCTTGTTTTATTTCATGTATGTATTTTATGTACTAGATGTGATGCTGCTGTTCTTTTTTTAAATAACAATGTAAATTACAAAATAAATAGACTTGATAGTACATAGAAAAGGTCAAGTTCCTCTATCATGAGTTTTTTGGATGGACCAGTGCCATTTAGACTAACAAGAGTGAAGAAATGTAACGTGAGGACTTCTACTCTGTCCTCAGTTCATTCTGTTGTGTCTAGTTTTTAATAATATCTTGCACCAGTTGAAGACTCCTGCAGATCCTTAGCTGGTGTAACTTGTCATATCTCCATTGACTTCACCCCTTTAAAAAGCACAAAATGGGGAATAAAAAAATCACAATAAAATTAAGAATCAGCCCAATAGATGGTAATAAATACAAATGATTCCTTTGAGGAATGGAAAACAAGTAAAGTTCTTCTTCATTGCTGGCAATTGTTAATGCAGGGATGTGAGTGAAAATGTAGATAAATGAACAAAATATGTGCAGTGTGGCTGCAATATAGTTGTTGTGAGACACAGAACTTTGAATTTGTTCATGTAAATCTCAAACAACTTTTATTTATGCACTTTTTTTGCATTCACCTTTCATGTTGTTTCTTTCTGACTATTTAAAGAACCCTGTTGATTGTACTGTGAGTGAAATGCATTATCTCTCTCTCACATACATTATATTAGAGTACAAAAAAGGTTGGGCTTGTTTTAAATGATGCAAAAAGGAGAAGAAGACTAAGGGTTTGTTGACAGGGGAAAGTTTTACCAGTTATACTGGTATAATTAAACCAATACAGTTATACTGGTATAATTCCCTGTGTTGATGATCTTATTCCGGAATAAAAAGTGGCTTTTATTGGTTTAGCTTAAACGACTTCAAAAGCAACACAAACTAAACTGAAAAAGGGCCTCTTAAACTGGAATAAAAGTGTCCATACACACAGTTATACCAGTTGAAATTCACACCTTAGCTTATTCCAGTATAACTTTCCCTTGTAGAGAGATGTTTAATTGTGGATTTACACATTCAAATATGCAGTAATCTCATTAGTGCATTTCTTCTAATGCACTATCAGTATATCACACATTCAGTCTGGGGCTATGTATGCCAGTGTGTAGTTCATTGTGTGCTACACAGCATGCAAAAATTAGAAATAAACAGCTATATCGGTTTAGGGGGAAATCCACCAAGTCTGCTAGATCCTTTCCAATGCCATCTGGAAGGTGTGTATGTTTAGGGAGATTTAGTTATAATGTTCCCTCTCTCCACTTTTAAGATTGTATTATCTAATGATTGCTTAGATGGGGTACAGGGAACTGGGACAGCAGACTATGGTGGCAAGGGCATCTAATGTTGTCAAGGCTAATTCCCCACTCTGGCACTTCGAGTGCAGAAGATGGGGGCCCGCAAGGATTCTAAAAATTAATACTGGCCACTCCAGGCTTGTATTAAACTCCCAAGTTTACAGCTTTTCTCTGACCTTATATTGGTAGATGCTGCCACCACCCAAGTGCAGAACCCCTTTGAGAGCCCAGGAAGACGCATTTGGGAATTCCTTCCTGTGGGTACCCTCAAGCCCCCCCCCCCCTCTCTCTCTCTCTCTCTCACACACACACACACACAGACACACACACACACCCCGGGGAAGAGCTGAGAAAGCAGGGGGGGAGGGGTGAGAGGAAATCAGCTGTTGCTACCAGCTAATTAAACAACATGTGCACAAACCTCTGAAGACACAAAAATCCAATTCTGTTCTTTAAAAAGGTAAATTTTATTAATAAAAAAAAAGAGAAAGCAACTACACCTGGGAACTCAGGCTATTGCTAGATTTTAAAAGAGGAACTACAAGGATTAAGCACACAGAATAGCTTTCTTGAGGTCAAGCTATTGGTTACAAGCAAAACAAAAGCACCTGGGGTTAGCAGAGAGGAATCCACAAGCCATAAAGAAATAAAAGGGATAAACCTAATCCTGTCTTCCTAGACATTTCCTGATCTTCTTACATATCTGAGGTTTTACATGAGTAGTTTCTAGGTATGATACTGATGATTTTTTCATACCTGGCCCATCTTCTTACAGCATAGCTCTGCCTTGTCCACCTCTCCCTGGGAGAACAACAACAGACAGACAAACAAAAGGGGAGTTGTTTTTTAATTTTAAAAAGTTCTAACCTTCCCACTGGCTCTTTCGGCCAAGTGCCCATTCACTTCCTTTTACCTATGCATAGCAGTGAGACTTTTTAACACTTTACAGGTAGAACAATTAGAGAACAGCTACTAAGAGGGATTTTATAGTTACTGGCTGGCTGGGTGTCCATAAAAGGGAGCTACCCTCCCCCTTCATTTATCTCAAGTGTGTTGAAGGTTAAGAAAGATATGTAGCTTCTAGGGATAGGGATAGATAGGAGTGGTGACCAAGCTTTAAATTAAAAATTTAAATTAATTTTTTTTTAATTTAAATAAATTAAATTTAAATTTAAATTAAATTAAATTAATGGAGATATCCTATCTCCTAGAGCTGGAAGCGACCTTGAAAGGTCATTGAGTCCAGCCCCCTGCCTTCACTAGCAGGACCAAGTACTGATTTTGCCCCAGATCCCCAAGTGGCCCCCTCAAGGATTGAACTCACAATCCTGGGTTTAGCAGGCCAATGCTCAAACCACTGAGCTATCCCTCCCCCCTTTGTCCCCATTTTCACTTGCCAAGTAGGGTAGTGCTCTGACATGTACCTTCCTCCCTCCGTGTCTTTGTCACCACATTGTAATGTAATGTAATTACTATAATGTGCTTGATGGGAGCTGCACCTGAAGACCACTTGGAAAGTTCAGCTGGAGCAGAACATGGCTGCCTGCGTGTTAAGCAGTGTTAACCTTCTGCTCCATGATTTGCTTGGCTTCCTCTTTGTTTCCCATTGCAATTTATTGTGTTGCTTTTGGCCTTTAAAACCTTAATTATTTGGATGTTGGTTACCCTAGAAAATACCTCTCTCCTTATGCCCATACAATGGCAGTCATGATGATCTGAGATGCTCAAGTCACAGTTGCCTAGTTTGAATGCTGCAAGGGCCTGTCCATTTCCCCAGGCCTTCCTGGGGAAGGTGGGAGATTTGATAGACTGTGGAGTGTATTAAGTGGAAGGGATACAGGATGGCTTTTCCAGATGGGGAGGGGCCGCCAGCAGAGAGGCTGCACTCAGGTCAAAGAGAACATGTAGGTTGTTGACTACTGGAAGAGAGCTCTCAGTTACTATGCTA
Organism: Emys orbicularis; assembly: GCF_028017835.1. Classification (NCBI taxonomy): domain Eukaryota; kingdom Metazoa; phylum Chordata; order Testudines; family Emydidae; genus Emys; species Emys orbicularis. The sequence continues at coordinate 41,962,307 of NC_088693.1, read as the reverse complement.
TGGCCACAGTGAAAGAGGATTGAAAGTCTGTCACAATGTTTGTTGGCTGAAAAATAGAGATCTGCCTGAATTATTTGTTGAAAATAATAGATCTGATTAATTCATTACTTTTGTGTGTTAATTACCTCCCAACAGTTGGTGAGTTTTAGGAATTTGTTAGCTGATTGTTCTACTGTTCAACAAAAAGTTAGCGTAAACTTTCATGAACTGATCAGTATACATATTTGCTATTCATGATCTACTATTTACTGCATGTTACCAGTCACCCAGTGCCCCTGGTATGGTTTCAGTTCTCTGATTGGATGACCTAAGCTTCATTTAAAGGAAGCAATGATTGTACTTTGAAAGTAATACGCTTTTATATTCTGTCTATTTCAAAGATTGCAAATTTCCCTTGATTTTTTTATGAATTTGTGTACTTTTCACAATGGCTCATCAGCTCTCTTGTGCGAATAAAAGAAAATGATTCTAATTGGCCATGAGAGCTCTTCTAGCATGAAGATATTTGCAAATATGATTCATACTTGTACTCGTGTTCTTGCTGTTTGTGACTGGATCTGCTTACCCCGCACTAGCCCAAACAGGGTTAAGCCCATATTATTGATAGCAGAAGTCCCGCCTCCCCGGCGGGACTGGGCATGCTCCAGATGGTCTAGCAGTATAAAGGGAGGAAGCACAGTTCATTCTGGGCTGGAGGCCGCAGGGGAAGGACCTGTCTGGGAAGCTCCTGCAGAGGGCCAGCCACAGTCTCTGACGGCGCCGGGAATCAGAGCTTCCCTGGGCCCGCTTGAACTCCGGTGACTGGAGGAGCCACAGGAGACAACCGGCCCGGCTGACCACGGAGAATCCGAAGTCTCATAGGAGACCCCAACGCGGACTCTGGTAGGAAGTGACCCAGGGAGGGTGATGGAGTGGTACCTCCCACCCGGGAAACTTCAGCTTGTTTCGGTAGGACCCTCCTGCTGAGTCAGTGGCAAGTTGCTACGCCCTGGGTTGGGGCCTGATGGAGCAGGGAGGGCCTGGGCCCCCCGTATCAGGGCCGCCACACTCCTTGGTGGGCGCCCCAGCCCTATAGACTCTGGCTGTTAGGCCACACTGTCCTGCACCTAAGGGCAACGCTATCGACTCTGGCCTCTAGACCACGCTGCCCTACACCTAAGGGCGGCTCTATAGACTCTGGCCGCTAGGTCATGCTGCCCTACACCTAAGGGTGGCTCTATAGACTCTGGCCACTAGGCCACGCTGCCTTGATCCTAGGGGCATAAACCGTCACACTGGTCATGAACAATGTGGTGGATAAAATCTCTTGAGTGATTAAGAAATAAAAGGGATCAAGTGATGCACCTTTTATCTTGTGAAATGCTCACATTCTATGGGTCATGAGCATCACAAGTGTGCCTACCGATAAATGACATGAGAGATCGAGCCGTGTTTAAAGTGCCCAGAAGGGTTATTTAAAATGAGGCTGGACAAGGACAGATTACACTGGTCTACAATTTTTGAGAAGTCGTCTGCTTCAGAGATAAAATGTGCTATTTATTATGTATTTTGATGTGCTGAATTCAAATATGACAATTAAAACAACTGATTGGCTACTGTTTCTAAGATATTTAAGTTTTTACATTTTATGTCTATGTATATTGTGTAGATAGTAGAGTTTTAATCGTAAATTGTAAACCTAGGTCTTTTCATGTGTTTATGGTTGCTTTACATGATAATATTTCACCTGTCCTGTTTATGTAACACTTTAAAAATCAGCAAAAGGGTTATATAAATAAAATTTATTATGAAACAAAAGGCAAAAAACTATTCTGTACATAGTTTAGTCCTATTCAGTGTCTACTCAGCGCTTCTTGGCTTGTCTCTTGTATTCATTAAATGGAGCATCTCTTGTCACTGTCCAGCAATAGTCTGCAAGCACTGATGGGCTCCATTTGCCCTGATAGCGTTTCTCCATTGTTGCAATGTCCTGGTGAAATCGCTTGCCGTGCTCGTCGCTCACTGCTCCGCAGTTCGGTGGAAAAAAATCTAGATGAGAGTGCAAAAAATGTATCTTTAGTGACATGTTGCAACCAAGGCTTTTGTATGCCTTGAGGAGGTTTTCCACCAACAACCTGTAGTTGTTTGCCTTGTTGTTTCCGATAAAATTTGCCACTAACTGGAAGGCTTTCCATGCCGTCTTTTCCTTGCCATGCAGTGCATGGTCAAATGCATCATCTCGAAGAAGTTCACGAATCTGAGGACCAACAAAGACACCTTCCTTTATCTTAGCTTCACTTAACCTTGGAAATTTTCCACGGAGGTACTTGAAAGCTGCTTGTGTTTTGTCAATGGCCTTGACAAAGTTCTTCATCAGACCCAGCTTGATGTGTAAGGGTGGTAACAAAATCTTCCTTGATTCAACAAGTGGTGGATGCTGAACACTTTTCCTCCCAGGCTCCAATGACTGTCGGAGTGGCCAATCTTTCTTGATGTAGTGGGAATCTCTTGCACGACTATCCCATTCGCAGAGAAAACAGCAGTACTTTGTGTATCCAGTCTGCAGACCAAGCAAGAGAGCAACAACCTTCAAATCGCCACAAAGCTGCCACTGATGTTGGTCATAGTTTATGCACCTCAAAAGTTGTTTCATGTTGTCATAGGTTTCCTTCATATGGACTGCATGACCAACTGGAATTGATGGCAAAACATTGCCATTATGCAGTAAAACAGCTTTAAGACTCGTCTTCGATGAATCAATAAACAGTCTCCACTCATCTGGATCGTGAACGATGTTGAGGGCTGCCATCACACCATCGATGTTGTTGCAGGCTACAAGATCACCTTCCATGAAGAAGAATGGGACAAGATCCTTTTGACGGTCACGGAACATGGAAACCCTAACATCACCTGCCAGGAGATTCCACTGCTGTAGTCTGGAGCCCAACTGCTCTGCCTTACTCTTGGGTAGTTCCAAATCCCTGACACGGTCATTCAGTTCACCTTGTGTTATGAGGTGTGGTTCAGAGGAGGAGGATGGGAGAAAATGTGGGTCCTGTGACATTGATGGTTCAGGACCAGAAGTTTCATCCTCTTCCTCTTCCTCGTCTGACTCAAGTGAGAATGATTCTGGTGCATCAGGAACCGGCAGTCGTTCTCCGTGGGGTACTGGGCGTATAGCTGATGGAATGTTTGGATAATGCACAGTCCACTTTTTCTTCTTTGACACACCTTTCCCAACTGGAGGCACCATGCAGAAGTAACAATTGCTGGTATGATCTGTTGGCTCTCTCCAAATCATTGGCACTGCAAAAGGCATAGATTTCCTTTTCCTGTTCAACCACTGGCGAAGATTTGTTGCACAAGTGTTGCAGCATATGTGTGGGGCCCACCTCTTGTCCTGATCTCCAATTTTGCAGCCAAAATAAAGGTGATAGGCTTTCTTAACCATAGTGGTTATACTGCGCTTTTGTGATGCAAAAGTCACTTCACCACAAACATAGCAGAAGTTATCTGCACTGTTCACACAAGTACGAGGCATCTCTGCTCACTTTGGCTAAACAGAAATGTGTCCCTTTGCAAAATCAAACACTGACAAATAAGAGAGCACGACACTGTATGATTTCTAGAGCTGATATAGGGCAATTTGTTCAGCAGAGTGATGTAAGCTTCATTATGATTGCATCATCCATGACTTCTAGGAATAACATGATGCAATTCATATCATGTATGACGCAATACCAGCTTCAGATTGCATCATTCATTGTTTTGCCTAAAAAGCAAGTCCTGTCCAAACCCAGTCATAGATTTATTCATAGATCCAGTCAAAGATGTATTTTAGTCATTTCTGGTTTAAATTGAGATCCCTTCCCTTTATAACTCACTTATCCTCCGCCATTCCTAAGTCAAGGGTCGTATATACTGACCCAATAGCATATCTTGAAAACTAGAGCCAATCAACAATTTTAAGCATCGTTTTCGTTCTCAGTGACCCAGAATTAGTAAAGTTTGACTACATTTATTTCAGAAGCATTTTGGCTGTAGAGCAGTGTTATAGAGAATTGGGAAAGATATCAGATGAAAAGGAATTAACAATGATGCCATTATAAGGAGAAAGAGTGGTGGGGAAACAAAATCAAATGTAATATTTGTCCTTTGACTAGGGTGTCCAAAGACCATTGAAATCCAAATATTATACTACTTGCCAACCCTAGCCCAATAAACTGAATTTTACAGCTGTGCCGTTAAAAGTTGTGTAGTATAGCCGCTGTTTGTCGGCTCTCCTCCTGACAAAAAAACTTCTACCCCCAACGAGCAGTGCTGTTCACACTGGCACTTGTTGCAGCAAAACTTTTGTCTTTCGGAGGTGGGGGTTTAACACCTCTGAAAGACAAAAGTTTTGTCGTTCAATTGTCAGTGTAGATATAGTCTAAATAGTATGTCTTCCCCATGAAAGATCACTGGAAGAAAGATGAAGAAGGGCTTCATGCAGGGGTGCATGAAGGAGGAAAACAGAGTATGTTGCAATTCAAATTGGTCTCTTTTGTAGTAATACCTGTCCAAGAATCTCAAAGCACTTTGCAAAGGTGGGTAAATACCATTTTCCTCATTGCACTAAGGCCTTGTCTATACTAGAAGGGTTGCACCAGTGTAAATAGATTTTAAAGCAATCTAATTAAACTGGCACAAATCTGTAAGGTAGATGCACTTAAACCTATTTAACCTAAGCTATTTTAAGCAAGGGTTAAATTGGTAAATTTCTGACACAAGCTAAACTGATTTAAACAATGTTTGAATGGTTAAAGGCCATCTGCATGATGGTTTTCACTGGTTTAAATTGATTTATAATCTATTGAGTTACATCAGGGCAATGTTTCTAGGATAGACAACGCCGATATTTAATTTTTTAAAACGGCTAATAATGAAAATGCTTCCTAAAACACAAATAAAGAGTGTTATGAAAGCAAAACTTGGGAGTATTCTTCTCTACAGCCTCAGTAGCTGGGGCTTGGGATGGAAAGTGAGTCCCAATCCTGAGAATCAGAAGGTTCTTTTCTCTCAGATGCTGTGCTACCCTTCTCTAATTTATAGAATCTAATGAAGCAAATAAGGACAGTAACCTTGAAGGGATTTTGCTGCCAGTGCAATCTCTGAAAAAAATCAAAAGGGAAACACCTGCTTAGGAACTTGGAAAATAAAACAGATCTCTTAACTGATACAGTGGTATCAATTGATCAGAAATTTGGAGCACTGAACACTTTATAAATGAGGATTTTAAAAAATGCAGTCATGGCTTCTCAATTTAGCATTCTTAAAATTTTGGTTTAATACAGTGGCTAAAGATAATTCAGGACTTCACTTTAAATATTGGAGAAGTGGTAGTCGGAGTTCAGGATTACCTGATGAAGATTGATGAGATTGGTTCAATAATGTGTACAGGTAGCTAATAAAAAGAGGTTTTAGAATTGAATTCAGTGATGGAGGTCACTGTAGAGAGACTTAGTAACATTATTTGTTGAGTCCAGTTTGTGTGTGCTCAGTGCTGTAGAGGACCATTGTTGTCCTACCAGGTAGCAGGTGAAGTGCCTGAAGATGTACCAGAGGGTGGAGCAAGAAGTGATGAATCCAAATCCAGTAGTGGACCTTCCCCTTCCATTACTGTTACTACAGTCAATTTTTCCCCAGCTGTCTGGCTTGTGGTTCTTGCCGACACACTCAGGGCCCAACTGATTGCCATATTCGGCGTTAGCCAATCTGACCAGGGGAAAATTTATTCCTGAGACCCTGGGGAGTTTTAGCCTTCCTCTGCAGCATAGGGCGTATGTAATTTGCTGATTTAAACTAGAGTGGATTGAAGTTGTTAATCATGATATGAGGACTTGAGTAACTAAACCAAAGGTTATGGGTCTATTACAGGAGTGGGTGGGTTTAGTTTCTATGGCTTACAATGTGCAGGAGGTCAGACTAGATGATCATGATGGTCCCTTCTGGCCTGGAAGTAGGCTGTGCTGCACATGCATGTGTGGCTAACTTAGCTGCATGGGGTGGAATTTTCAAAAACACTCAGGGCTAGCCTACACTGGCAGCGCTTTAATGTGGCTTGTGTAGTCGCGGAAGAGCACTGGGAGAGAGCTCTCCCAGCGCTCTAAAAAAACCACCTCCACGAGGGGCACGGCTCCCAGCACTTGGGGCACTGTTTCCACTGGTGCTTTACAGTGCTGAAACTTGCTGCGCTCATGGGGGTGTTTTTTCACACCCCTGAGCGAGAAAGTTGCAGCGCTGTAAATTACCAGTGTAGACAAGCCCTCAGTGCTGGCCTAACTGCTCTGCCCCTGAAATCAATAATAAAGCTCCCATTGAGTTCAGTGAGAGCAGAGTTAAGCCAATGCTGAATGCTTCTGAAAATCCCACCCATAGTGAACGTGTATATCTTGTCAGGTGCACACTGAATGAAGCCGTGTTCCACAGGACCAGAGCAAAGCAAAGCAAAATGAGCAAAGGGAGCTTGACCAGCACCATTCACTCCTCTTATTCAATAATCTAGCGACTCCGTTGTATCATTTTTTTAAAATTTAAAAAAAAACCTCTTACATGAAATAAAAAATATATAAAATAGAAACCTGAGAAATTCCATTTAACCTACAAAAACAAAACATTTAAAAGCAAGAAAATGTCTTGTTACGAACCTAAAAGTTTCCACTGCCTGCATGATGATATGCAGATACAAATATAAACCCAGCACAACCCTTTTTGAAGAGTATATATTGACATATACACGCATAACTTATGACACTCATTAGCCCCAAAACAAGTCCATAGACACATCATTTTTTCCAAAAAGGCATTGTTACAGTTTTCCTTGCTCTCCGTGTCAGGTTAGTCTTAGCTGCTCCACCTTGTGGCCATAGACCATATTGACTGCTCAGCAGAGTGGCTGAGTTAGCTGCCGCAAGCCAACTGCTAGCCAGGAATGCAGTTGTGCAGCTACTGGAAGAGCAGAAGAAATTCCCACATGTAGTGAGAAACTGGTCTGGTGTCTACTCAAAAATCAAGGGATCCACAGATGTGGATTTCACAGGTTTTAAGAGCTAGTTGCAGGAAGGGCTGTATGTACCTTGCGATTTTTAGAAAAAACAACTAACAAAGTTTAATCCTCTGGAGAGTTTGCATTTTTCAAGGCTGTCTTTGCAAGGAAAAGAGCTGTAAACTCACTGACAAAATAAACTAAAGATGAGGTTAGCTTTGGTGTGTTAAAACAGTCAAAATTAAAACCCCCTGGAGGTTTCTGGCTGTAGCTCCTCCGGGCGTCACCCACCCACCCGGGCAGTTACAAGATGACTGATGAAAAGAGAGTGATATGGCAGCTTGTATTTTATGTTCAGCCAAGTTAACGGTAATTCATCTCAGTGTCATCCCCAAGAGCTCAGTTGCTATATATGGCAGTATAGTGGGGCAGCGTTGCAGATTCCAGTCCTGGCTGGGGGTTGTCCATATCAGAGTGGAAAGTACAGTAGAGAGTCAGTCAGGGAGGTCTGCATAGTGTCTGAGGGCTCTGGAGCTGAGGTGACAGCTTGGACTGGTCAGAACCCTTAGTTAGGATTTTATTTCACGACAAGCAAACACTGAGATGACATGGTCTGATCTTTCATGTAAGCAAATCCACATTCTGGGGACTAGGGAGCAAGGAATTGGAACACTGCACCCTCTGGCCTCAGCCCATAGCAAGCTCTGTGTCCCTGTAGCAGATTGCCCTAGTAGCAGCAGGCTTGGCCTTGATCCCACCAGCACCAGCATGATGCCTATCACCAACACTGAGGTTCTGTAAAGATGCATGGGTCTGTTTGTGTAGAGCACTTTGTGGGATCAGCACCTTCGTTTGGTGATTAACACAAATGATGAAAATGCCTCCGTGCCTGGCAGCATTGAATGTCACCGTGCAGGATGCCCTTTCACCTCTGCCCCAAATTAGCTCAAGCTGGGGGACATTGTGTGGGGAACCAATAAAATGTAAGAAGAGGTATAAATTAAGTCACTGATCCTAAAGGGGTGGCAGCTGTGTCATTTTTCTTTCAATCTTTTGTTTGCTTTTGTCCTTTCCCTTTATTTTCCTGTCCATTTTCTTCTCTTCCCTTTATCAATTCTCTTTTATTGCCTTGCAAGCCAGAGAAGCCCATGGTTTCCTTCTTACTGACAATCTTTTCCGTACCTTGTTCCCTCTCTCCTTCAGTCTCTTTCCCTCTCTCCTTCCTGCTTCCTTCCTTGTCAGTGACTGTGCTAGGTGACCTTCCCCAGCAAAAAGTTTTTTAAAACGGGGCCTTTTATCAGGAAGTGGCTGCCCCAGGGTAACTTATTAATGGGAATTTCCAACTTCAAAAGTGAAGGCAATTAACTTCTCCTGCTAAATACCTTGATTGCCTGTATTGGATTCCCACTTCTGACTATTGGTACATCAGGCAGCGGGGGTCGATTAAACATACATGGCCCATTCAGCATTTGGACACAGGAGTACCCCATCACCCAAATGGCTCACTAATTTGAAAATACAGCAAAAGAACCCTCTGCCCAGTGCTGGAGCAATGGAAGAGGGTTACCAGGATAATTCCTATGGCGCAGGGAGCATGGAGAGATCCAGAATAGGGAGTAATAATAAGCATAGGATTCTTACTGCAGCATAATCTAAGGTTTACGTCTCTGATTCTCACCTGGCAGGGTATAAGCAGGTCTCCTCGATGTCAGACTATATCTGATGAGAGTGCAGTCAAGAGTCTTTGTAAAAAGTCAACAGGCATTATTTCCTATGCCCAAAATTTGATCTTCCAGATTTTTCTTCTATGTTTATAGAATCCATAGACCTAAATCACTATTTAATGGTTTAGTGCAAAGATCAGTCTTCCTTCCTGAGAGGAAAAAAATTAAAGTTTGCAGCTCATAAGCAACTCTACAGTAATGAACAAGTGTCCATGTAATGGAGGAAGTATAACCTGAGCAAGGAATCTCATTTAACTGATTTCACTTTCAGGTTACCAGGAAATAGTTACATCTTTTTAAGATTATGACAATAACCCTTTGAGTGTCCTTTTTAATAGCAGCAGTCATCTATCTTGAAGTAAAATTGAGCATTTTTTTTCTAGTTAAAAGCAACATTTATGTTTTGAAAGAATCCGATTTGGGGGGGAACTAAAATGTTGCAATGAGTGTTATTTAAATAAATAAATAAAAAAGACAGAGGAAAAATACAGTTCAATTTCAGCCCAAATGATATGTAAAGGAATTATGTTAGTTGTTTACATAATGAAGAAGACCCTTGCTGGTGCAACAACTATTAGAGAGAGAAAGGTAACTGTCCAAATGAAAATTACTACTGAAAAAAATAAGGAAATGAAAAATACTAATGAACTATAAGTTTCTAATATGGAGAGTCAGAGATACTTTGAGATTGCTTTAGTAGATTTCATATTGGAACCCTTAAGTACTACCAGGAGTCCTTAACAGCAGTGAGGGGGGAAAAGGCTTTATTTTAAACACTGGTATTTTTGTTGGCACCAGGTAGAATAAACCTTCCTGTCTGTTAGCTTTTATAGGCACAGAATTCCAAAGGCTACTCTGAGGGTCTGTACTTCCCTTTCTGGTAACCCCAGCATATGAATTTAGTTGTAACATTGCTTTAATATGACTGCCAGTGGGATGTTGAAAGCATTTCAGTCTGCACACTTCTATCCTAAGTATAACTAAGAACTAACTAAGAAAGTTGCCAACACAGTGGTCCAGTCCTGACCAATCTGTAAAGCAGAATTGTTAAGGGCTATGAGTCCCCAGTGTGGCAAGCTAACCAATGATGCATCAGAGCACCTCTATTTGTAATATTTATTAATACTACAGGTTATAAAAAGCCCCCAAATCAAATTTGGAAACTACATTAAACAGAAGAAGTCAGAGACTAACTTACCACTATTTTTCCATATATTGCACTTTATATAAAGTAGGGTGAAAACACTGGAGAAAACGCTTTGCAGAACCCTCTATTCTGCACTCAGGTATTTCAAAAAACTGACCATAATAACAGCTAGCTCATAGAGCTTTTCATCGTAGATCTCATTATACCCATTTTACAGATGGGGAAACTGGGTCACAGAGAGGAAAAATGACTTGCCTAACATTGCCCAGCGGGCTGGGGCAGAGCTGGGAATAGAATCCAGGTCTCCTGAGTCCCACTCCAATGCCCTAGGCACTGGTCTCTCTCTCTCGGAACCATAGGGTTCCATAGAGAAGCCTGAAGAGCATTTTTCTAAGGGGTTGTTGACTCTTTTGGTGTCAGACTTGGTCTGTTGATATTTTAATTGTAGGATGTAAAGTACACTATGCTTCTATTGTCTTGTTCCTCCCTTCCCCCATGAGTGTGCAGCAGCAACTGCAGAGGGGGCTGACAGGAGATAATACTGTTTGGAGCTGTATTAACTTTGCACCCTGTTTCTGCATAGCAATCTGGTGGCTCTGCAGGGGACACTGATGCAAAGCATGGCTACTTCTTTTCCCTGACACCTTTGTCCACGTGATTGTTGCAGGAATGTTCCAGAAAGCTTTATTCAATCATGTAGATATGCCAGAGGACTCTTTCATTTCAACCCGTGTTTTTGATCCACCAGGTGCTGCAGTTTTGTATGTATTTCTGAAGCACAGCCCATGCTGCTGACTGCAGTTGTGAAGGAGCTATTTATAAGGATCAAAAACGGAGTTTAAAATGCAGAATGAATTTTTTTGTATGGAGAGGTTGTATTTCTAATTAATTATTAGACTGACTAGGACTGGTAGTCAGGAGAACTGCTCTAGCCTGCTGAGTGACCTTTGCCAAGTCATTTCCCCTCTCTGTATTTCAGTTTCCTGTAAAACGAAGCTAATGAGTCTGACCTCCTTTTAAAGTGCTTTGAGATCTATCGATGAAAAGTGCTGTGTTGGCGCTGGGGGTGTTCGTCTTTTCTCTTTAGATTGTAAGCTTTTCAGGGCAACGACTGCATCTCACAATGGGTTTGTACAGTGCCTAGCGCAATGGGTCCCAGCCTCATGTAGTGTGTGCAGGTGCTACTGGAATGTAATAATGATCATATAAAATTTTCTGTTCAAAACTCTACCACGATTCTCGCGCCATGCTTCCTTATTTTAAAAAAGGAAATAAAATCTAAGTTCTCATTACTCAGACCAGTCTGTCTTTCAACTGACAATAGAAGGAGAAATTACTTGAAAATGGAGAGGAAAAGAAACAAGGTGAATTCAACTTTTTTTTTTTTTTTTTTAAAGTGGAAGTTACTTAGGAGGGAGACTTGCAGGTTGTATTCAAGCGTCAATCATGCTGAGTCTTTCCCCTAGCTCTGCCTTTCCCTCTGTGCAGGGACAGACCTTTGTCTCCCACTTTTCCTCCTAAGTGCTGTTCCTAGTGTTCCCCAGCCAGAGGAGCGCTCTTCTCGTTCACAAATGTACAGAAAGAACCACAGACAGCTGGAGAGACTGAGAAACCCTCACTCTCCAAAGCTCTTCAGAGCTGGTACACTGGCTTCCACACAATCATTTGTCTATTGCATTAGTCTGACTACAAGCTTCTGTGATGCGAGAGGCCCCAGAACACGGTTTTTACACTGACCAGAGAGCCTCTACCGGCTCCTTTCTCTCTGTGTGTAGTTTTTGCAAGTAGAACAGCTCTTTGCTAGTGCAACAGAGAAACTAGCTGTGGGGAAAGAGATTTAGAAAATTGTGAACCTGGAGTAGCCAGGGCCGGCTCCAGGCACCAGGCAACCAAGCTGGTGCTTGGGGCGGCACCTGGAGGGGGACGGCGCGGCGCTCGGGCCGCCGGGGAGAGCGGGGCCACAGCCGGGCTCGCCGCCCTCCCCCCGGCGCTCTGGCCGCCCTCCCCCCGCTCCCTCCCCCCGGCAGCCCTGCGCTCTGGCCACCGGGGGGAGAGCCGAGTCCCAGCCGGGGCTCCCCCCCTCTCGCCGCTCTGGCCGCCGGGGGGAGAGCCGAGCCCCCGCCGGGGAGAGCCGAGCCCCCGCCGGGGCTCGCAGCCCTCTCGCCGCTCTGGCCGCCGGGGCTCGCCGCCCTGCCCCCGCCGGGGCTCGCCGCCCTGCCCCCGCCGGGGCTCGCCGCCCTGCCCCCGGCGCTCTGGCCGCCGGGGGAGAGCGGAGCCCCCGCCGGGGCTCGCCGCCCTCCTCCCAGGGCTCCGGCCGCCCTCCCCTCCGGCGCCCTCCCCCCCGGCCGCCGGGGGGGGGGGTCGCCGCCCTCCCCCCCCCGGCCGCCGGGGGGAGAGCGGAGCCCCCGCCGGGGCTCGCCGCCCTCCTCCCAGGGCTCCGGCCGCCCTCCCCTCCGGCGCCCTCTCCCCGGCCGCCGGGGGGGCTCGTCGCCCTCCCCCCCGAGCCCTGCCCCTGGCCGCCGGGGAGAGAGCGGAGCCCCCGCCGGGGCTCGCCACCCTCGCCCCGGGGCTCCGGCCGCCCTCCCCCCGGCGGGAGAGCGGAACCCCCGCCAGGGCTCGCGGCCCCCCCCTCCGGCTCCGCCCCCCCCCCGGAGAACGGAGCCCCGGCCGGGGCTCGCCGCCCCCCTCCCGGGCTCCGCCCCCCCCCGCGGGGGGGGGGGGGGGGCGGCCGGAGGCTTTTTTGCCTGGGGCGGCAAAAAAGCCAGAGCCGGCCCTGGGAGTAGCCATTGTTAAGGTGACCTGTAAAACACCATCTCATTCAAATCCAGCATCACTCAGTGCTTGTCTACACTGGCAATTTACAGCGCTGCAACTTTCTCGCTCAGGGGTGTGAAAAAACACCGCCCTGAGCTCAGCAAGTTTCAGCGCTGTAAAGCGCCAGTGTAGACAGTGCACCTGAGTGATGATGGATTTGAATGAGATGGTGTTTGAATGAGAGAGCTACCAGCACTGGTAGCTATGCCCTCGTGGAGGTGTAGACTAGCCCTCAGTCTGGTGAAAGGAATTAATATATTGCTTCCCCTTTTATTTAGTTAGTAGAACCGGAATCGCCACAAAACACTGGTGCATTAAGTGTAAAATGATAATGAACTTTATATTCATAAACCATAGGGTAACTTAAAAGAACCTACATTATTCAGTAGATTAGGGCCCTTCTAGTTGATCTCAGATTAATCTGTCATTATGGTGAATTTTTAATAGGTTATATGTAAAAAAATGTGAAGACTTAAATTTCAAAATGACAGGGGAAAAGTCTCTGGCTGAAGATTCAGGTGTCTGATTAAAAAGAAAGTAAACTGAAATTTAGAAATAAAAGCATGGCCATCAGGCTAACTTTCCCTTCCGTCGTCATGGAGAACAGTAGAGTAATCAGATTACTTCTCCGGGTTATATCCTTAATGGTATGGTAACCTGGTCACATTACAGGCCAAAAGTATGTCACTTGGGAATGTGTCCTTCCTGGCCATAGCATGAGTGGAGGTATCATTGTGTCAGTTCTGGACAGTGAAAGTATCAGTGCAAACCACTATTTTCATATAAGTCATGGCTTGTATTTTTGATGAATATTTTAGAAACGGAAAACCCATTTGTAGTAGGAGGCAGAAATCAGATATGCTGTTAATAATCTCCCGGCAATTTAGGCTAATAAAGTGCTTCACTGCTAATAAAGTGAGGGTTTTAGAGTGTGATAACTAATACACAATAGCTATCTTGCTGCAAAATCCTAGTAGAGACAAGCTCCCTTTAGATTTAACTGCAAGGTAGCTATAGAATGTAAGGCCAGAAGAGACCATTAGATCATCTAGTCCAGGGGTGGGCAAACTTTCTGGCCCGAGGGCCACATCGGGGAATAGAAATTGTATGGCGGGCCATGAATGCTCACAAAATTGGGGTTGGGGTGCAGGAGGGGGTGCGGGCTCTAGGGTGGGGCTGGGGATGAGGAGTTTGGGCTGTAGGAGGGGGCTCTGGGCTGGGACTGGGGGGGGGGGGCGGGAGGTGGATCAGGGGTGCGGGAAGGGGTGCTGGTTCCGGCTGGGGGTGCGGGCTCTGGGGTGGGGCTGGGATGAGAGGTTTGGGGTGCAGGAGGGTGCTCCGGGCTGAGATCGAGGGGTTTGGAGAGTGGGAGGAGGATCAGGGTTGGGGTGTGGGGAGAGGCTCAGAGGTGCAGGCTCCGAGCGGCACTTACCTCAAGCGGCTCCCGGAAGCAGTGGTATGTCCCTTCTCCGGCTCCTGTGCAGAGGAGCAGCCAGGCGGCTCTGCATGCTGCCCCATCTGCAGGAACCGCCCCTGCAGCTCCCATTGGAGCGTTTAGGACCCAGAGCAAGGCCATGCCGTGGCTTGTGGCCAGAGTGGGGCCGAGCCACGTGGTGCAGGCGGAGAACAGGAGAAACCAAGCTGCCACCAGTGCCCAATGGGGAAAATCTTCCTCTGCAGGTGAGGACAATACTATAGCCACACTCATGGTTAGCTGTGGTTGGCGGGATTACATTTTGGGAATGTTTGAAAGTTTTTCTTTTTTAGTAGTCTAAAACAACATTATAACATATTACTTTGTATTTCTTCTTCAGTCCTACTTCAGACTGTGTCCAGAATGTGTCTCAATTTTCAGGACCTGTTCCAACTTCCCAGTTGGTTGTATTAATTAAAAAAAAGTATCTTGTCTTCTTGTAAACCTTTTCAGACTCTGACCACTTGATGAAGTTGCTGGTGAAGTTGACAGTAAGTCAGATAAGCACACCTAGTGACAAACTGCCTGCTTCTTCCACCCCAAGCCCAGGAGGAATGGAACAAAAGAAACAAGAAATAAGTGAGGTCTCTGAGCAGGGATGATTTCAGATCAATTTTTTCAGAATGTTTTTCATAGTGGAAATTTTGGCTTTGTTCCAATTCGAAACTTTTTTTTTTAAATTCAGAATTTCCCTCAGACAGAAATTCTGGTTTCTGACCTGCTGTGATTGTTACTTTGTGCTCCTCCTCCCTGCATCCATCTGTTGTCTCTTATATTTTACTTAGATTGTAAACTCTTTGAAGCGGAGACCATCCTTTTGCTAGTTGTAGTTGTACGGACCCTATCACAGTGGAGCCCTAGCTCTGTTCAGTACTATAATACAAATAATGTATAATACAATCTGCTTTTGGTTGAGGGTATTAAGCCTGAATTTTATCTGTATT
The DNA here is from genome assembly GCF_028017835.1 of Emys orbicularis. Classification (NCBI taxonomy): domain Eukaryota; kingdom Metazoa; phylum Chordata; order Testudines; family Emydidae; genus Emys; species Emys orbicularis. The sequence goes on along the minus strand of NC_088693.1, from coordinate 41,947,201 downwards.
GAGGTAACATTCAGAGGCGTCAGGTATGGGTTTGGGACCCCTTTGTGCTGAACATTGTAGTAAAGACTGTCCCTGCCCCCAAAGAACTTACAGTCTAAGCATATGAAAACATGTGGGGGAAGAAGGCAGAGGAGTAACAGGCACAGCTGTGTTGGATATATTAGGTATGCTTAGACTGCTGCTTATGACCTAGCCATTGCTGAATGCTCTGTAGATGCATTAGCAGTAAAGCACAAATTGGATAAATTTTTAAATTGCTCTTCTGCTGTACAACCATTGCAAATCCTCCAGTGCTGTAAACTGAGAAAGATCAAATTCTATGTACATCAAATGTCCACAAGATGGCACTTGTCATCTTTTTACCTTTGTGTTTCAAATGTACTTTTACACTTGCAGCAGCCATTTTTAAAAATGATTTTTAGAGATTTAGAAAACATGATATTTAAAAATAGTTGGACAGCTGTGTTTTTATGTGCAGTATTTTCATTGCAATTGCATAGCGGGGGGGAGAGAGGACCCTAATCTCCATAAAATCCAGTTCTTACTAGACTGGAAATAAAATTAATTCTAATTTTTGTGATACTGAGACGGTCTTTAGTAATTTCTTGATATAATAAATATTTCAACCATTTTTTCTACATAACAAATACTCCTGTAATCAGCTGTCATATTATGTATCTAGTGTTGGGAAGGGAAAGCATGAACATCTACAAAATAGCTGGTCATAGCTTGATTCTCTGTTCCCTTTGTCTTGCTGAAATCAAGAAATGAAAATATGGAAATAAACTACTGCAATCTGATCTATTAATTTTCATAGATTCATAGATTCATAGATTCTAGGACTGGAAGGGACCTCGAGAGGTCATCGAGTCCAGTCCCCTGCCCGCATGGCAGGACCAAATACTGTCTAGACCATCCCTGATAGACAGTTATCTAACCTACTCTTAAATATCTCCAGAGATGGAGATTCCACAACCTCCCTAGGCAATTTATTCCAGTGTTTAACCACCCTGACAGTTAGGAACTTTTTCCTAATGTCCAACCTAGACCTCCCTTGCTGCAGTTTAAGCCCATTGCTTCTTGTTCTATCCTCAGAGGCGAAGGTCAACAAGTTTTCTCCCTCCTCCTTATGACACCCTTTTAGATACCTGAAAACTGCTATCATGCCCCCTCTCAGTCTTCTCTTTTCCAAACTAAACAAACCCAATTCTTTCAGCCTTCCTTCATAGGTCATGTTCTCAAGACCTGTAATCATTCTTGTTGCTCTTCTCTGGACCCTTTCCAATTTCTCCACATCTTTCTTCTAAATGCGGTGCCCAGAACTGGACACAATACTCCAGCTGAGGCCTAACCAGAGCAGAATAGAGCGGAAGAATGACTTCTCGTGTCTTGCTCACAACACACCTGTTAATACATCCCAGAATCACGTTTGCTTTTTTTGCAACAGCATCACACTGTTGACTCATATTTAGCTTGTGGTCCACTATAACCCCTAGATCCCTTTCTGCCGTACTCCTTCCTAGACAGTCTCTTCCCATTCTGTATGTGTGAAACTGATTTTTTCTTCCTAAGTGGAGCACTTTGCATTTGTCTTTGTTAAACTTCATCCTGTTTAACTCAGACCATTTCTCCAATTTGTCCAGATCATTTTGAATTATGACCCTGTCCTCCAAAGCAGTTGCAATCCCTCCCAGTTTGGTATCATCCGCAAACTTAATAAGCGTACTTTCTATGCCAATATCTAAGTCGTTAATGAAGATATTGAACAGAGCCGGTCCCAAAACAGACCCCTGCGGAACCCCACTCGTTATGCCTTTCCAGCAGGATTGGGAACCATTAATAACAACTCTCTGAGTACGGTTATCCAGCCAGTTATGCACCCACCTTATAGTAGCCCCATCTAAATTGTATTTGCCTAGTTTGTCGATAAGAATATCATGCGAGACCGTATCAAATGCCTTACTAAAGTCTAGGTATACCACATCCACAGCTTCTCCCTTATCCACAAGACTCGTTATCCTATCAATGTACAAGGTGAATTCATTTGTTGCGATGCCAATTGTGGTAAGTCAGAAAGTATTAGAGATTTCCTCTCTCCGTTATTCACTGGACAAATAGTAATCATAGCCTGACCCTAGGAGGAGCTGTACGCCGCCTCTCCAGTTTTCTTTGGTGGGAGTTGAGCACATTCAACACCCCTCAGGATCCACCTTAAACCCAGTGGAAGGCTTTCCATTGAAATCACTGGTCTTGGATCAGGCCTATATAGAAGCTGAGATTGGAGTAATGTTATTTTTTCCCCCTAAAGCTTGATTCAATTATGTAATGCATAGCCTTCCTTAAGCCACCTCATTTCTGTACAGTGTATGTAAAAGCTGTTTCTTTTCTCTTTCAAGCAGTGTAACCGCTTGTGCAGATTACTTGGGAAATGGAACTAGCCCTGTTAGCCTTCATGCATTTAGCTCACCGTTGGTTTCTGTTACTCATTTTTACCGCAGTATTCCATTGTAGAAAGCTAACAACATTTGTTCAGAAAAGTAATAACTAGGGTACACTTGTGAAGATGTAAACTATGCCACTGAAGACAAATAACTGAGTTTTGATCCCTCTAAAAACATGTTAATGTGCATTATATATGATTTAGTGCCATGTTACAGCTGGAAGGCCACTTTTAATTTAAGATCCTGTTTTTACTGGCTCATAACTTTCCCCAAAATTGCATTATAGCCTTATGCTCATCGCACATGTGAATGTCTATGAGACATTTGATGAGAATCCATTCAGCTGGTTTTAGTTTATTGCTCAGATAACTGCAACATGGTTTAATTGTAAAAGTCCTCTGGCATAGATGTACAGGTACAGTATTTATAAAAGATGCTGTACAAGTGCAAAGTGTTGCTAACTAGGGCCAAGACTGGAGGCAAAAGAGTTTGAATGTGGAGAGAGTCATAGCTGACCATATCCTCCCCCTGCAGCTATGAGCAGGCAGCCAAATGTATAAGGGATGCAAAACTGCAGAATTGGAGATGAGGGCACGAATCTTTCCTTCCTCTTCTTCCTCTCCCTCCTTCTCTTCCTCCTCCCATCACTGCTGAGACGAGGTGCCTGCTATTGGACTTTCTGGAAAGACTTGAGCTCAGTAGATGGACATGCTTCAGCCAAGGCTTTAGGGAAACGAACTGTGCAGACTGCTAGTGACTAACAAGAGCTTGTCCTCTCCCCTACAACATGCATGTGTATGTAACAATATGGTTGGTGGAGCAGCACAGTCATATACTTACTGGCCATACCGTATCATTTCCCAGCTTATACCAGAAATGCCCTCCCTCCCTCCCACGGTCTGCTGTAGAGGTGTGTTTTGCAGGCACAGGAGTGAGATGCCTCGGTTGTTGCCTCTCTGCATCCTGCCTCTCCCTGCTCTTTTACTGGAGCAGAACAATTTAGCCTTCCATGCACGTCTAATATGTGTATTCACATAGTTACTCTTGCTCTTCAATATTTAGACATTAAAATGAATGCATGACTGGTTTCATATGTATGTGGGATGTTCAAACAAATATTTGCTTCTGTTTGGAGATGCACTGAGAAGCTTGTTGCTTTGAGGCTCTTCTTGGTTTATCTAGGGGACCTGGATACTTGAGGAGTTGTGTTGATGCTTCAGCAAGCTTTTTAAATGTGTGATCTCCCTCCCTTTGTGCCTATTTTTTTTAACACAAGGAAATTATGTTCAAAGAACTATGTTAAAGCAATGTTAAGAGTTAGCTACTAATTGAAGGAATCCAGAAAATTTAGCTATGACTCCTGAGCAACTACAACACTGTGACATTATACATACTGGTTATACTTGTGGACACCATTATAAACTCAACATTCACTGCCCTACATACCTGCAGAACCCAAGATACTTTCCTATAGAAAAGGAGATACCATGGTATCGCAGTCACTGTAGTGATAACAATTACTGCAAGTGCCAACAGGGACCACAATGCTTAATATACTTGCTTTCATGAATTAAAATACCAATGCTAATTTTGTATTAAGAATGTGTTTAATGTATTTCAAATTCTAAATAAAATGGAAATGTCGTAATTAACAAAGCCATATAGTAATTTCTGAGATAAACGAGAATATACAAAAGAATAATCTTAAGGTTCTTACCTGTGTTTCTCACAGAATTAATTTGCCATTTGTGCACTATTGGAAGGCAAAGATCTGGTATTACTGAGTCAAAGGACCATTTCTCTCTTCATTTCATGTGCCCCTGTGAAGAGCGATGAAGGTAGAGATACCTAATGCCAGAGAGATCCTTGCTCCTTGGAAAAAAATTGATGTCAGGAAAATTAAAAAAGATTTTCACTTTTGTTAGCCAAGCATAAGGTAGGCTGAAATGAACTTCTTAAACCTCTTGGTTCCAGAATTGGCTGGAGTATGAGCAACAGACTCCCTGCTGGAGAGCTGATGATCTTTCTTGGTTTAGGCAGGTCTTCATGCTATGCTTATTACCCTTTGTGCCAAGACCCTGTCTCCATCTATCACCTCATTCAGACAGGATACCTTATTTTAACTTATAAGTTCTCCCAGAATTGCTAAGAGATCACATACTATTCACACAAGCCAGAGATAAACTTTTTTCATGTCTATCTTGAAAGTAGAGGTCATAGACCTCTTTGCTTTATTAATGTTTCCTGTGTACAATCTTTAATTAACTTACTTTTTTTTGTCTGGGAATTTAGAGGCCCTGGCTGCTCACCCCTGCCTGGCTGCAATTGAAAACATTTTCTGGTGGGTTGAGTTTCATCTTTGAGATACTGTTGGCACTCTTACTCTAAAAACAGAGAAGAAATGAAATATCCTGTTTGACTTGGCTGTCTTCTTGGTTTGAGAATGTCATCATTAAATAAATGCTTGCTGTTGTACAATAGGTCAGGTAATTTCTTGAGAACATCCCATGAACATCTTGGAGATGCTAACCAACAGACCCTCGAGGCTGAAGAGGAGTGTTCTAGAAATTGTTTCTGAAAAAATGGCATACACCTAAACTGGCCATGGCGATTTGTCAGAACCCTTCTAGCCACTACTCTCCAATGAAGATCTGTTCCGTTCTACTTTTCAAAAGAGACTAGAGACTGTGTGCTTCAATTTTGGGGGTGATAACCCTCTGAAAAATCATGCCCCTTTAATGTGCGTCTAGCTGATCACCCAAAAATTGAGGCACCCAAACTTACTAGTCAGTTTTGAAAATTTAGGTCTAAATACCCAATCATTGATGTGCTAATAGGAATGTTGCCAGAGTAAAGCCAATCTATAACCTGAAATGTTAATGCTGTTGTATTTCTGAAGCCCACCTTGAACAAGTGTGCTCTTCTAGTGAATGTGCCTTCTTCCATATGCCTTCTGAAATAATAGTTAGTGATGCCTCAAATGCAAGGTCTTTCTCTTCTCAAGGGAGTACTTGTTCATGCAGAGGTTATCAGCATTAACGTAGAAGTGCCCCATTAGCCTGTTGCGTGGTTGTCCTTGGTGGCCCTGGTTCTTGACAATAGTGTGCATACACATAATAGGCAAGGAAAATCCTTTGCCCTTTTCTGCTTGTAAACCTAATATTTTTCTGAAGGCACATCGAGTTCCATGGTAACCATTACATGGGTGAATAAATTAGACCAGCTTTATCTAAAGAGATAAAAAGAACGTGCAATTAAAGGAAGAAAGAAGGAAAAGAACAAAGGAAATTCTATGCTTAAATGTCAGAATTAGCCATTTATGTGTCCAAGAACCTGAAATGTTCTTGTACTGTTTTGTGATCTATATATGAATTTCTCATAAATAGCTGCCTCTAACTGGAGTCCATTCTCTCAGTGCTAGCATGTTTTTCAGATTTCACTGTCAGCCTATCATTTCTTGGCTACTATTTGACTTCTAATGACCTGTGGTATTTTTGTTCGATTCCTTCCTCAGTTCCATCACACTATGAAAGGAATTCTTCCTTATTAAGGAGGGCAAAATTGTCCTCTGGCCCTGGACAGAACGCATCGAGTTTTCTTCACGTACTCCTTTCCCGGTGTGCATATTCTGCCCTTGCCAATTACGTGGTGTGACAAAGTTCCTCCTCTATCTTGGTGGGTCCTGCGCTTATTGGCGGATTTTCTTGCCTCAGAGATTCACCATGTGGGTTGGGGAACAGCCCAGAGGCCTTCCCCTCTGAAAGAACCCACAGTCCAGGTCAATTGGGAGGTTTGGGGGGAACCCGGGCCCGCCATCTACTCCAGGTTCCGGCCTAGGGCCCTGTGGACTGCAGCTGTCTATAGTGCCTCCTGTAACAGCTGCATGACAGCTACAACTCCCTGAGCTACTTCCCCATGGCCTCCTCCAAACACTTTCCTTATTCTCACCACAGGACCTTCCTCCTGGTGTCTGATAACGCTTGTGCTCCTCAGTCCTCCAGCAGCACACCCTCTCACTCTCAGCTCCTTGCGCCTCTCACTCTCAGCTCCTCACACTCGCACCACAAACTGAAGTGAGCTCCTTTTTAAAACCCAGGTGCCCTGATTAGCCTGCCTTAATTGATTCTAGCAGCTTCTTCTTAATTGGCTCCAGGTGTCCTAATTAGCCTGCCTGCCTTAACTGGTTCTAGCAGGTTCCGGATTACTCTAGTGCAGCCCCTGCTCTGGTCACTCAGGGAACAGAAAACTACTCATCCAGTGACCAGTATATTTGCCCTCTACCAGATTCCTGTACCCCACTGGTCTGGGTCTGTCACAGTGGGCAGAGCCTACCATAGATTGGCAAATCTTCCACCCATATCTCCAAGTCAAAGAGGAAAAAGAGGACAGCTGGACTTCTGAGAGACTTGAGAATGAGTTCAGCTAGGTAATGAGGGATGGTTGAGGAGAGATGAGAAGGTGGGATTTACATGCTGAACATGTTGGGAATGGGGGTAGGCAGATTGCAGTGGAGCTGGGATGGGCTAAAATGGGGAGCAGAACCAGCAGTTAGCATGAGGTGAGGGTGGGCCTCTGCTGTGAGAGTGGAAACTGTTGAGCTCAGAAGAAAGCCAGAAGCTGGAGAAGAAGAGATCAGAGTGCTGTTTGTGAGGAAACAGGTGAGCACTAAGGAAGGATTGGGAATTCTCTGGAGGGCCCAAAGTTTCCTTGCCCAGCAAAGGGAGATGAGTAGGCAAATGCTGGTGGCTTTGCCCCTGCCATTGAGAAGGCTAAGGTATGGTCTGTCACACTGTTGTGATTTCATGATGTGTGGGACTGGGTGGTCCACATTGATAATTTTTTAAAACAGATTTTAATAGTTCCATGTGGTATTTAGACTTTTTTTATCGGTGGGTAGCAGAGTAATGTTTATCAATTGCTAACAGCAACAGCGCTCTGTTACAGACACAAGTGTACACTATAAAACCTCTCCTTCATTATTGTCATTATCCTGTGCTTGCTGCTACATATTTTATATCGGAGAACATTTTTAAAAATTACAATAGAAATGACCTTTTGTTTTTCATTCCCGAATGTGGAATGTTCTCTGGGAACTCTAACAGCGTTAAGGTAGTAAAGTATGCTGACAGATTTCTAAACAAAATACTTGTGCACAGCTGCAGAACATAAATCATTCCTTCCAGTTTCTGAATTTTATAAATTATTGTTATGTGAAAGTTACCTCTGTTCTTGTTTGACTTTAACGAGATTTGTTTGTTTAGGCAGAAATATTGTTGCTTCTCAGTTTTGCAAATATAATGCCCTTAGTTGTAATGATTACATAGCTGTAGTTCCTTCAAAAATGGTTTAAACTGCCAAGATATTTGTATTTTCATAATAGTCAGCTCACATTGTACAAAATTTGGGGATGATGTCCTTTACCTGTCATTTATCTGTAAATCAAATGGATGCAAATGTTGTTTATAAAGTAGCAACAGTAGACCAAAAGCCAGCTAATAGTGTAGTCATATTCTTCTAGGAATAAGGGCCCATTATTTTTAGACACAGGTTTTGCCATTTTCCATATGACATACAGTACAGTGCTGAGGGATCATGTTCCAGTGCTCCTACCATGCACTTCCTAACATGGCTTTAACTTGAAATAAAATAAAAATTAGGAACGGACAGTCCTTAATGTGTCTACTGATGATGTTCTTTCAATGACACAGCATAGGGTGGACAGCTGAAAACCTCTGTGCTGTTGTGAGACACTTGGCAGGCAACCATGAGATGGTAGCATGTCTGCATGATCTCTTGGGGATTTAGAAATGGGATTTTGGGAATCCATTTATCTCACCCAGATGCTCACTTATTAATAACAATATAATATTTATAAAAGGTCCTAATACCAAGGCACTTGAGGCACTCTATAAGCAATTAATATATGATAATCATATATAGTAGTTAAAATGTCATACAAGATAGATAATAAAAAGCCAGACAAAATGACAGCTATACAAATATGGTGGAAAATGCAAGGTGGAGGAGTTACCATCCATAGGTGATAGCAATTAAAATAGAAAACATTCCTGAATTAGAAGTGTTTACAAATGTTTCTGAATGGGGAGGTGGTGGGTTAAGGTAAATATCCACAGGAAGTAAGTTCCTTACCCTAAGGCAGGAGTGGGCAAACTTTTTGGCCCGAGGGCCACATTGGGGAATAGAAATTGTATGGCAGGCTATGAATGCTCACAAAATTGGGGTTGGGTGGTGGGAGGGGCTGCAGGCTCTGGGGTGGGGCTGGGAATGAGAGGTTTGGGGTGCAGGAGGGTGCTCCGGGCTGAGATTGAGGGGTTTGGAGAGCAGGAGGGGGATCAGGGCTGGGGCAAGGGGTTGGGGCGTGGGGAGAGGCTCAGGGGTGCAGGCTCTGAGCGGCGCTTACCTCAAGTGGCTCCCGGAAGCAGCGGCATGTTCCTTCTCCGGCTCCTACATGGAGACACGGGCAGGCGGCTCTGCATGCTGCCCCATCCGCAGGCACCACCCCTGCAGCTCCCATTGGAGTGCGTAGGAGCCGGAGCAGGGCCATGCCGCGGCTTCCGGGAGCCGAGTGGTGTGGCCCCAACCCTGCGCCCCAGCCAAAGCCTTGGAGCGGGGCCCAGCCATGTGGTGCAGTCCCCGATCCAGCGCCCCGGCCGGAGCGGGGCTGAGTTGCGTGGTGCAGCGCCCCAGCCGGAGCGGGGCTGAGTCGCAGGTGCAGCCCCCGACCCAGCGCCCTGGCTGGAGTGGGGCCCAGCTGCGTGGTATGGCTCGCGGGCCGGCTTAAAACGGCTCGCGGGCCAGATCCGGCCCGTGGGCTGTAGTTTGCCCACCCCTGCCCTAAGGGAATGCAAGCCAAAGACTTTCTCAACCTCAAGTTTGATGATAGAATCCCTGAAAGGTGGATCGATAATGCCTGAGTAAAGATGTCTGTCACTACAAGACTCAAAGAAGAGGTCTCGAACGTAGTCAGATAGATAGATTATAAAACCAGAATGGACCATTGTGGTGATTTTGTCTGACCTGAATAACACAGGCCATAGGACTTCCCTGAATTAACTTCTGTTTGAGCTAGCGCACATCTTTTAGACAAACCTCTTTTGTTAGTGTCTTCAAGATGATAGTCAGAAGTCAAGGGGGTATATGTGATGCATCAGACAGCATCAGTGCCAGCAGATATTTGCCTACCAAAAGTTGTGGTGTAGCAGAAGACACTGTCATCTACTCTCAAGTGTGATTGTGTTTCATAGATCCTGCAACATGCAGAGTGCCACTGACTCCCATCAACTGCAATGGGAGGTGAGGTAGCTCATCATCTTGTAGAATCAGTAGCTCATGGGATCAAAACCAAAGTTAGGGGGTACCTGATAGGAGTAGAGGAACCAGTGAACTGACACGAAGCAGCTGCAATGAGGGCCAGAATCTAGCCCTATTTTTGTCACAGAACATTGTAACTTAAAACATCTGGTAAATTGTCAGCAAGTCACAAGACAGACAGAACCTAGAAAACCAATTTATTTTTATGACAAACTCCAAAGTACATGACAAGAATTAAAGTTTGAGGTTTGCAAGATTTCCATTTGGAGAGACACTCGTGGTATTCTTACGGCATCTGATAATTTTTACTATGTGAAGCTTGTACTCAATATAAAAGGAATGCAAGTTTTTTGCAACTTCTTCAGTATTACTTATATGCTGTGAAGTGTATCAGATTGCAAATCAAGGATTAGCTGGGATCAATGTAATTAGAAGATTTGAAAAAGAAGAGAGATCTCAGTGGAATAAAGTTACAACATTGCTTCTTATACAGATTGATACCTTCCAGTTCTCTTGCTTTCACAAATGTAGGGCCTGATCCTGCTAGCATTGAAGTCTATAGGAGTTTGGCCTCTGATTTCAGTGGAAGAATGTAGTATCCCTTTACATAGTTTGTGAGCCCTCTTGTGACACAATCTTCTAAAACAAACACAGAATACAGTGAACTCCACTAGAGCTCACAAAAGGGATACACCCAATCCCAAAACACTTTAGAGAAGGACTAGGTTGTTAATAGGTGGAATGAAAGTTGATTGATCTGACCTTAAGTTAAATATCTTTAAGGAAACATTTTCTAATACAAACTTTTTTTTAAAAAGCATATTTAAAGAAAGCAGTATGCTTTTTCTTCCCAATTTTGCACGTCTGTTTATAGTAGCATTAGGGTTCTGTGTAAATTGGCCATCTTGCCAAGTGGTATTCTATTGCTCTTCTTCCACCTTGTTTTGAAAAATACTTTTACAAATGTCTAAGTAAAGAAGAGAAAACTCTTAGCTCGAGCGCTCATTTTTTTACACCTCCCTTTTTGTAGCTTTTAAAATGCCAATAATACTAGCATATACTGCAGCTAGATTTTTGTACAGTTATCTTGCTGAATTTAACAACGCTTCTGCCAGAATGTGTTTACCTTGTTTTTAATAGTGTATTTAGATAAGTGTCATTATTCTTTCAGATACTGATGAATACCAACCACCTGTTTGGAAATCTTACTGTAAGTATTCAAACAGATTTTTTAAAAATATTGTAACAAAAAACTTTCATTTCTAGTGCTTTTAAAACAATTGAAATACCATTTTTATCGAGATATGAGCTCAAGAAACATTGTGCATTAATATGAAGAATAGCAGGAAATGTTGTCATTTGGAGACACTTGCACTCCTTGATGCCAAAGGCCAAGTGCATCTGTACAGTCCCTGGGGTTGGATTCTGTAAACCTTGTTCACATGAGTGTTCCTATTAATGTCAATGAGACTACTTGCACAGGTATGCCTGGTGGCATAGTGCCTAAGGGCATTAGTGACCCGGATTCTTGCACGGGAGAAAGAATCAGCCTTTATTTAACAGCAGATTTTCAGAGTGAGTGTGAGTGTGTGTGTGTGTATTTGGCCACACAACTACTTTTAAAATGCCTCTAACTCTACATTTTCTGACATATTTTTGAGGCTAGATGTCCTTCTGAGACAGGGGCAGGCAAACTTTTTGGCCTGAGGGCCGCATCGGGTTTCCGAAATTGTATGGAGGGCTGGTTAGGGGAGGCTGTGCCTCCCCAAACAGCCAGGCAGGGCCCGGCCCCCGCTCCCTATCCGACCCCTCCTGCTTCTCGCCCCCTGACGGCCCCCTGGGACTCCTGCACCATCCAACCCCCCCATTCCCTGTCCCCTGACAGCCCCCGGAACCCCCACCCCTGACTACTCCCTGCCACCCCATCCAACCCCTCCTCTCATTCCTGACTTCTAGAAAGAGACCTTCTAAAAATGTTAAAATCTATTACTGGCACGCGAAATCTTAAATTAGAGTGAATAAATGAAGACTCGGCACACCACTTCTGAAAGGTTGCCAACCCCTGGACTAGAGCCAGCGCTAGGCATAAGCAGACTAAGTAATTGCTTAGGGCCCCAAGCAGCTCAAGGAGCCCCCTATTAATTATTAGTATGTGTTGTATGTGTAGGGCCCCCCAAAAATATTCCTGCTTCGGGCCCCGAATGGGCTAGCAACAGCACTGCCAAAGACACATGAAAGCAGCACTTAACATAATGAAAGAATTCACCTGTGTAAGTTGGGATTTATTTTGAAATAAATCCATTTTTTTGGACGCTGGATCATGACAGCACATCATGGAATCTGTTCTACTGAGGTCAAGGTTTTAAGTTTGTGTTAAACCTTTGACAAAAAAATGTATAAGCATATTTTTGAAGTGTAAGATGTTACTAAAGTTTATAGAGAATGGATTAAAATAATTCTTCTAAACTGAAAATATATAATAGAAATGAGGAAAAAAAGACCTTTTGAATCATTTAGTTCATGCCTTTGCTAATGCAGGATTATTTTCTACAGCAGGGGTTCTCAAACTGGGGTTCGGAACCCCTCAGGGGGTTATTACAGGGGGGGGCACGAGCTGTCAGCCTCCACCCCAAACCCTGGTTTGCCTCCAACATTTATAATGGTGTTAAATATATAACCAAGTGTTTTTAATTTATAAGGGGGGGTCGCACTCAGAGGCTTGCTATGTGAAAGGGGTCACCAGTACAATAGTTTGAGAACCGCTGCTCTACAGTATATATTCTAGGTCTAAATGCACAGAACTTCCATCTCTTCTGAAACGTTCACTTTCAGTTTCCATGAGTCCTGCAGAGATTGGATGTTTCTGTTCCAACAGGCACTTTGTAGACAGCATTGCCAACCCTAAACATTCAAAAATCATGAGTCATGCTTCAAAAAACCCAAAACATTAGTGTTGGGTTTTTTTTATTTGCCATCTGGTTTCTGAGCATTTAAGATGAATTCAAGTAATAGTTTCAAGCTTTTCTCTGCTGCCATGAAGACTAGAAACTTTTTTTTTTTTTTTTTAAATCCCCAAAGCTGAGATTCTTATATAATCTCTAGTTTCCAGGCACTGGGCCTTTAACTAAAACACCTAATACTGTGAGACTCATGATACGTTCAAGAGAGTTGGCAACACTGCATAGGCCTGAAAATTTTAGCAACTCCAGAACCTTTTAAAACTTATTTTAAATTAATTGAAATGACTGAAAAATAAGCAGCAAGGATGGGGGGAAATGCTAAAGATTTCCCCCCAGCTGTCTTTGGTCTTCTCTTTAGATGGTTGAATTTGAAGGAACTGAATGTGAGTAACAATCTCCAACCCATTCAACTGCTGTCACATAATTGCGGTGGTTGGAACCTCAGTCTGCATGTGAACATAGAAGCAATCTCTGTGTGGCTTTGAATCATAACTTATTACATCAATGGCTTGCCATATGTCAAGCCAGTCACTTAAAATAAAGGCACTTACACATGAAGTGACTTAAAGCAGGCTTTTGCCTTGTAGATGATGGTTAAAGAATAAAATTGGAGCACATTGTAGCTTTAATATTAAACATCATTAATCATAACAGCCATTCATCTAGTGTTTGTCACCAAGTTCTGTATGTTTTGCTTTCAGTTGCAAATATTAATAATAAATCACAATACTGTACCTTCTGTGAACTCAATGAACTCTGCCTTTTCATTCATTTTATTTTACACCATGATCTATAATGAGGTGTCCAACCTTTACAATGCCAAAGCCTCACTGGCAGCTAGCCCAGTACCTAAAGCAACACACATCATTTGTAGATGTAATTTATGTTTTTCATAATTTTCCATAATTAGAAGTAAGTGCACACAGTCATATTATTTGCTTGTGTTGCTGTCTCTCTTGATGAATGAATAGGAATGTCTTATTCGAGTTCACTAGCAATAGTAGCGGCAAGGAAACAGCAGCTGATAGCTTGGTTCTCATGCAGCAGTTATAGGAAAAGGATAGAGAGCACATTTTATAACTTGACAGACCACACAGTGTATTCCTGACCTGCAAAGAATAAAAGGCCCAGTCTTTGAGGAGAAGGTCATCTTCAGAAAATCTTTCTAATGTTGATGTGAGGCAAGAAATGATTAGCCTGAATTTTTTTAGTGCTCTACAAAGCGTGTCACTTCCATCATCACATTTTTAGATCTAAAATTATCCATTTTCTCTCTGAATTTTTTCTTATAAAACCTGAGCTAGTTCTCCACAAGTATCAGATTTGGATCAGGGAATAATTTCTTCATTTGTGGCATAAAATAGTGGAAACTGGGGAAAATAAGTGTTCATGCTGTACTTCCAATGAAAAGTTGCAAAGTTTACATTATTTTGCTATTTTTCATCACTTTCAAAATCACCCTTTTCATATCTGTGCAAAACAATTTTTAAAAGTAGTGAAATAGGTTTTAAATGAAATGAAGATAAAAATGTTGCTTCCCCCACCCCCCTTTGGAACAAGGATCTCTAGTGTGAGTATTTACTTGTCATCTAACACTGAGCCATTTTCTCCATTGTGATGCTTATATTCTTAGCATCTTAATGAAGTATGAGTGTCAAAAAAATAGTTATGGTCAAATGCCAAACATAATGAAATAAAATCTCATTGGATAAACTAATTTATGTTCTTGTTATGTGAAAGAAGTGACAGCATATGTTATCAGAGTTGTTTGCTAGTAATATTGTTTGAAAGATAATTTAATTTTAAGGGATTACATCTGTGTCTATTTCAGAAATAAATCTAATCAGATCCAAATTTTTGTAAAGATAAAATAAGTATCGACAGCCTCCTTTTTAAGGTGATTTGGCAAATCAAGAGGAGCTGAAAGTCCCTCCTTTATAGCAAAGTAGCATGTTACTATCATAAATTTACAACTTACTTTTAAAAATGCCTTGGTCTCGGTGAGGCTCAATTTTTAAAAGATAACAAAAATAGATATTTTGGTATTTGTACCCATTTTAAAATAGGTTACATTTTAGGCCTTAACGATGGGAAACTGCCCACTGAATGACCATAGGTTCACAGCCATAAATGACATTTTGTTTGCTCAGAAAGGTTAGTGAACAATCATAAAGACATAGGGTCTGATTCTACAATGCTCTGAGTTTCTTCTGCAAGGTCCTGAATAGCTTCAGTCCCAAGTGAAATCAATGGGAGTTGAAGGTGAGCAGTGCCTTACAGCACTGACTGAATCCTCTTGCTGAAGAACAGAGTTGTAGAACCAACATCTTTTTGATGTATTGTAAAATGAAGTTTGCATTGATCATAACTTCTGTTCTTTTCTGCCTGAGTCTAGCTTTTTCCCCACCTTGCCCAGTTATCACACAGTAATTAATTAGATAAATGAATTCTAATAGCAAGTGGTTTCTGATTAGTTGTGAATCAATTATAATATCTTGGCCTATGTATCCCTCTGCACAAAATCTTGCAGCAAGTATTTTTTTAAATCAAAATTTAATGTTTTCAAATGCCTAATTTAACAAAAACAATTCTGTGTTAAGCAGAAAACTGAAATATATTTAACTTCTGCCTTCTCTCAGTGTATCAGTTGCAACAGGAAGCTCCCCATCCTAGAAGGATTACCTGCACTTTTGAGGTGGGTATCATGATGATCCAAAGCTTTACATTGTCCACAAACTCCAGATCCATCCACACACTGTACATTCAACAACTGCTACATGGGAGACATTGAAGTATTATGGAGAGGGCAACTTGAATACATTGCTTTTTCTGATGTTAAAGGGGCACCATCAACTGGAAATCTGGTTAATTTAAAATAAGAGTTAAAAAGACTTTCAGGTACTACATCTTCCCCCTGCAATCACCTGGTAACTTTAGCAATTTTTTTTTTTTTTTACAGTTACACTTTTTTATTTTTAGAAAACATTTCTCGGTCCTCTCTTTTGTGTGAAAGACCCACACAAACAGGGGAAACTGACTGTACAGGGCAAATACCAAGACTGTCCCTTCGTTATTAAATGCACACAATAAATACAATGAAAGAACAGTGAATTCCTCCTCCCATCCCAATCTTTCAGTTATAGTCACCTGAAGCATTACAGACAGAAAGTGTGGGCCCTGATGCTTCAGTTGTGGAATCCTATTGAAGCATAGGGAATACCCATGTGTGCAGAGGGTCAGCTCATATGGCTCGGATTGTAGTATCAGGACCTAAAGTGATACTGTCCCTTTAATGCTATTTGACAAGACTCTTTCATAACTGTTTTGAAATTGTAGATTAAAATATTATTGTGTTTTAATTGATATTGAACATCCATGTCAGTAAGTTTTTATGCATAACTCTATCCCATCACTACCTCTAGGAACTTGGGAAACATCAGTGTCAATTTTAAGAATGCTGAAATGTTGGGTTTGACTCATTAAATGATATTACAAAACACTGCTCATACTAAACCATTGCAAGTTATTGAATTGTTCAAATTTTATTGCAACATTTTTATCATGCAACAAGAGAGAGGAAATTAATCTCTGGAATGTGTTTGTCATGTTGACATAGCATTAAATATAGTGGAGCATGGTACTGTCAGGGGCATTAATAGCTTATAGCTTAGATCACAAAGAAGATTACTTTACTGACTTAAACAGGGATTTCTCTGTACTCTCTTTCAAATGCCCAATTGCAGTTCTTCCAAATAGTCTGTCAACTTCTCGGATAAAAAATAGAGATTTAATGGGAGTCAAATGCTTCATTTTAATGGAAACACCCTGATCTTCCATGATTAACCTGGCAGGTTTGCATTTTTGCAATAGGTGGTTAGCTATAGTTGATCGGTCTTTCATGTAACTATATCTTGATCAAGCGTGACAGACTAATTTTTTATGGAACATGTCTCAGCAAGAAAAATTAGTTTTAAAAAATGTTTTGTGCTGTTAATGAGTTTGCTAACAAGGAAACAACATCTAAGCTGTTATTGTTTCTGTGCAAAAACCTTACACATTAATATTGAAGTTGAGATTTTAATCACATAGAAATAATTACATTCACAGTTTTTGTTTCCACTTCAACCTTTCTATTTTTCCTTTCCATGTATTCAGCACAATAGGATTTTTTGTGATATCACTCAAAATTACACACGTTCATTTGGGTATGGTGCTTTTTTTCTCCCTGCCTGTGGTGGGGCGGCTGCCCTAAACTGTTGCTAGGTGTCAAGAAATAACTGCTGCTGTCCTCCCCAAAGGTTCCTGTGTTTCAGTGGTGGGTGAAATGTATCCAGTGTATATACATTTTAAGACTATAAAGCACTCTTGGCAGGCTAATAGCGTAGACTGTTACATTTATTTATTTTGATGAGCTGTATCTTTACATTTCCTGGCATTGTCTGTTGATGTAACGAAAGACCATATTGTAATACATATGGATACTGTGGTAATGGGTGCCACTCAGATACCTTGACAGTATGGGAACCTGATCTATACATGTCCTAATTTTTGTGAATTCAGAGTCTCAACTTTACTATTGATATGTATAGCTTTCAGGATAAGCTTTCCTTCTTAAATAAACAGAGAAATACAAAGTATGCAGGAATAGTGCAACCAGAACTGCATGGAGTGGCCTTATAGGAAATAAAATGATGACTGCAGTTTTGTGCACAACATGTATGCTTCATGGACTTTTTTTCCCCACAGTGGAGAGTTACCGATAATAATACAGAGGAGTTCTAGCCTTGTTTAGCTTAATAGATCTGTCAGGAGCACAGCCCATGCTAATTTGGCTGCAGGCCGGTGTTTGTGTTAATCATTAATGTCCTGGGAAATGAGAGATCATGAGCAGGAGTCGTGCGAAGATCTCCTTTATAATATTAGCAATACTACTAGACTGCCAAGGCAAGACATAAAAGAGATAAAGTCATATACTATAGATAAACATTTTGAGCATCTGTTTCAATTGCAGTAATGGAACAAGCCTAGAACACCAGCTGGTCATTCATTCAAATTCTAATCAGATCCACACTTGCATTATTTTTAAAATTAGACAAGATCAGGCCAATTCATACTGGGGAGATCTTCAGGCATCCAGATGCTGCCACTTCAATTACAATTTACTTTTACTTAATTTTCTCATCCCAAGATGTATGTGTATCTCTGCAATATCATTGAGTTTACACATTAGTTTTAAAATTTTATAAGCTTTTGTACAGGTGGCAAATTGCAATTCGTGGTTATTTTAGGAAGAAATAGGCTGGAACTGAGCAGTGCTCACCCTGAATTAGTGATCCAAGCTCTAGAGGGTATGTAGGTTTACTATATAGTACCTAGAAAGGTCTCCGGGTTTAATCCTGTAATTGTAAAGTCTGTCAGTCTCAACAGAGACGAGTGTTTGTAGGATCACTTGTGAACATTCATAACACCAAACTTCACTAAGTACTTCACACAGGAGGGACAAAGAAGCTAGTGTAACTCTAGAATGGTTTTGTCCCAAAACATAAACTGTAGAGTAGAACATGGTCTTGGTTTTAATATGGGATAAGAAATGCATATCTGCAATTTTTAGGAATCATGTGGGAATTGAGAGTTGAACAAAGCAGATTTGTGCAGGATACAATTTGTTGCACATAGATAGCTGCTGAGTGTAAAGTTTAAGGTATTTTTAGGGCCCTTCATTTTCAGTTTTTATTTTATTTAATTTTTCCTGGGAATTTATCAGTATTTATTACCACAACAAAAACAGGTGAAAATCAGTGCAAACCACTATTTAATAATTTTTCTGGGTGAATATCGGGGTTTATTTTGGTGGCTGGAAAGATGGGGAGGGGGGAGTACTCAGTAGATTAATGCTCTGAATTCCATTAATCAATGTGGTTTGCTGCAGAACTAAAGCAGAACTCAAAACACAGTGCCAGCTCTGAGTTTAAGAAAACAATAGATCTCTAATCCCCAAATAAAACTTTTCATTTGAAAAAACAGTTTACTGTTGTACACTTAGAACTATTAGCCCATAAGCATTTATGTTTAATAATTGGGTCACACCATTTGCAGTGCGTACACTCAAGTCTATCCTTTTCTCCTGTTCGTTTTTTTTAAACTTGCAAATACTTCCTTATGTTCTGAAATGTATTCTGATACAGATTTTCATTTTCTTCCCATTTTAGTGTGTCAAATCTTTAATCCATCATCTGCTAACAGTTTGAAATGAGTACATGGTGGGCATGAGATTCATCAGTATGTTCAGAGGTGCAACGCGCTTCAGAGCTTGCCTGCGTGCCTTTTGTTTATTGTGTGTATCTTCTAGACTAACACACAGCCTTATTTCAACAGGCAGCTTTGCATATACACACAGACTATAATGTATTATCGTAATACGTATATCTCATGCAATGATTGTATTTTCCTAATAAAACAAGTTATTTTTATATATTTGAATGATACAAAAGTAGGGGGAGAATTGGGGAGAAAAAATGAATAATACTTTTTGTAAAACCTGGGAATTTTCCAGCAAAAATCGGTTTAAACTGAAAATGAAGGGGCTTAGGTATTTTTTTTTAAATGGAAATGTTCCATTTAAAAAATCCTATTTCTCAAATAAGGTCAAAACGATGACCATTTTGAAGGATATTTTTACATCATAAAAGTAAAATTGAAATAATTATAATGTAGCATCAATGTGTATTTTTTGCCTTTTTTGGAGGCAGGGGAGTTGATTTCAGTGTCTTGCCCATAACAATGTTTTTCATTACAAGTACTGAACATACTGTACAGCTGAGCCAAAGTGGAAGTGAAAATATATTCAGTGAGTAGAAAGGTGTTAACCTTTCTCTGTGGTCTAAGCTCTTCCTGCTAGTGCTGAGCTTCGATCTACTCTTTCTCAACTGGGTTTCTATTAGCAGCCATGAGTGAGGTGGTGGGGAGCAGAATCTTCTTCTAAGTAACTGAATAGTTCTGCTGTATAAGTAATTTTATAAATATTAGGAAGATAATCCCAGAGGTTAGGGGGAGGGAGTAATATGTAATTTGGTATGGTACTAATTATGTTGTTCCTCTTGTTGAAATAAGCAGGACAATTAAAGAAAAAAGTACTGGCCAAAGAGTAATTGGCAATCACACCATAAATAATGTTTATTCAAGGTGCAAAGGCACATGCTGCTACAAGAGATAATGTAGAGAGACATTACCAGCAAATAACCCAGTAACTTGAAAATGGTTCTAAAATACGCCGACTATCCACTCTAACTCTGCTGAGGTCAATGGGGTTACACTGGGGTAACGCCAGGATAAAGGACTGGAGAATCAGCCCTTGTTTTTTGGTCATGTGATGGTGCAGCACAGCTAGGCATTTTGAGTGAAAAATAGCATTGTGGGTTAGTGCTGTAAATACTTCAGGATCTTTGAATTCTACATCAGATTCATATTGAGATTATAATATGAAATGTCGGTGCATTGTCCAAAGCATATTGTGATTGCCTCTCTGGGCTGTGTGTGCGTGCACGTGTGCGCGCATGAATATATATGTATAGTTAGAATCTGTCTTCAGGGCACCCCTTGCTGTCACAGCAGGGCACCTCACAATGAATTTAAAATAATCATATGTGAAAGGATATCAAGCCAGCCAAATGATTGAGTTAATTAAAATTACTGCCCTTTTTCGCCTCATAGTAAGACTCCATCCTAATCTTGTGCTAATTGCTAACAAGCCTGAATGAGCAGCATCTCTAAATACCCTTGTCAAAGCAGCCTCTGTGGGTAGCTAAGAAGCATTTGATCATGCTGAATGGGGGTATTTAATGTAACTTGTTAAATTTGATCTCAAAGACGAGTTCATATGAACAAGATTCACCCTGGGTGACTTCCCAAGGCACAGAGGACATTTCAGAATGACACAGTCAAGTGTGAGGCGCATGCCAAGTCTACACCATTTATCTATTCACCCACTTCAGTTTTATTAGCCATACGCCAAAGTTTAGAGGGGGAAATAGAAACAAAACCAGAGCAGAACCATAGTGACTTGTGTGTTCAGTGCCTAGCACAATGAGGCCTGGATCCTTCCTGGGCTCTCTGGGCACTACTACAGTACAAATAATAATAATTGATGACAAATACCACATGGGTACCACTGTTAGTTTCCATTGTCAATACAGGGGAAAGTGTGCTGACTCTCAGACCACAGAGTAGTAACTGGGGGTAAATGCTGACTTTAAAAAAAAAAAAAAAGGTACTAATTAGAACTGTGTGAATAACTGATTTTTCAAATCACTGGCAGTTCCAAAAAATAAAGTAAAATAAATTCTGTTTGGGACAAACACGAAAAAAAAGTCCAGAATTTCCAGCACATTGAAAAAGGCATTTTGTTTTGGGCATAGAACATATCATGTCATTCTCTTTCTGGCCCAATGACTATTTGAGTATTTTATAGAAAGTGGAACAGCTTCAATAGGAGAGACTGAGAGAGTTCTATCCCAGAATCCTCTGTAGCCTGGTGGTTAGGACACTCAACTCAGTGGGGGACACCTGGATTCCAGTCCCTGCTTTAGTGAATATTTAATTATTTATACAAAGTGGGACACCTTCAACAGAAGACATTGAGAAACCCCCAACCCTGATATACCCCATCACCCAGGACACTCACCTAAGATGTGGGAAACCTTGGTTCAAGTCCCTGCTCCAGAGCATCCCCATCCCACCTCATTCTTGGGCATCGTGCTGAAATCTTCTTGGTAATGTAGCCCAAGACACTGAAATGTTTCTTTTTGATGATATGATTCATTTAAACATTTCTGAAGTTTTCTCTTTTTTTTCATTTTTGACTAAAACAAATTGTCAAAATTGACCTGTATTCGCAGAATGTTTGTCTTCCCAAAGCTGCATTTTTCGGAGGAAAAAAAATTTTGGCCGAAAATTTTTGCCTAGATATAGAACTGACATAAAAAGTCTTTGCTAATACAAGAATCAACTTTTATGAACCCTGTACAAACCATCACTATGATTATTGAAATGATAAGGCAATTTACAAACTACTCTCAAAAATTTCTGAAACGCAAGGAAATTTACACTGACATTTACTTGGATGCAAGAAAAAATGAAGCAGTTGGGGACACAACTTATGCTTCATGTTAAATAAAATTTTCAATTTTAGTGGCCCCCAAATACTGCAAAAAGCAAAAGACATTATGGAGAGATGGGGCACAGCTGAACTGACCTTTCCAGCAAGAATGGATTTAATTAAAATGACCATTCTCCCTCAGCTGCTTCATTTTATTATGGCAATATCCATATTTCATCTCAGACAGTAAGTGGCTCCAATCTTGGAAGGCATGATTTTGCTCCTTTACATGAGGGTTGAGAAGAGTGAGAATAAGCATTATGAAACTCCATCATGGAAAGCAAAAAGGAGGGTTAAACTTACCAAATCTGTATAGTTACTTCGACAGCTAACTTTAGCTATCCCCGGATCTGTATTGACCAGGATGACATACGTGGTGACTCGGAGAAAATAGTGTTACAGGAACTTTGTGGTATCAAAAGAAACTTTGCAAAAGATCATGGCAAGGTCAAACAGTGCTTCCAGTTCTGATGAACTTAATGGCAATATCAACAACTAAATTATGAAAAATGCTAGGTGCTGACTAAAGAGATATGCCTATGGGGAAATGTTTATGATAATACTCATAGAAAACATTGCAGAAAATAAGAGGCATATAATTTCCTGACCTACGTTATATACTTGGCCTACAGAATACATACAAATCAACTCTATTCTAAAGGCACAATTCAGCTTCTGCTAAAGTCAATGGAAAGACTCCCATTGATTTCAGTGGGAGATGGGTCAGGCCCTTTGTGAATACATTCAAAAAATACAATAGAATGGGGTAATGAGACAACATGGGAGGTTATAAAGAAACAGGCATGTAAATTAGGTGGGCTCAGTTTATCTCCAATCCTGAATGGGTTCCCATTGTATTAGATGCTGTACAAACACACAGTGAAAGGTAGCCCCTGTGCAAAGAGCTTACAGTCTAATTGGAGAAAAGTGGATGTAACAGTTTGAAGGAGTGAGGGCAGTCAGGCCCAGGTTCAGAGAAATGGTAATTTCTCCTTTTAATTTAATTTATCATCCAGAAAAGTCAAGTCCCACACCCAGTCTGAGTGTAGTTACTCTCCAGCTGAGTTTTTCTTTGACAGTTTGCTCTAATCTTCTGCCACTTCACATTCTCATCTTGTTTGCACACTCAGATTTTATTGTGATTTGGATATTTTCTTGGTGTGCCATGTTGACCATTAATCCCATGACAGGCATCTAAGTTTTTTAAAGTTACTTATACACAGTTTTTATGCACAGTATTGCTGTGTGTATGTGTGTGTGTGTTTAATGCTTTCATTTTGTCTAATTTCATATTGTTTCTAATGTATAAAATGAAGTGGTTTGCTTGGCAGGAGGAGGGAAATTAGGACCTGATCCTACAAATTTTTATGCATGTGTTTGCCTTTAGGCATGTGAGTAGTCCAACTCAGAACAATGGGACTACTTGCATGATTAAAGTCAAGCATGTCTTTGCAGAGTAGGGGCCTAATTTTGCTTCTCTGGTAATATAGGCTTTCTGTTATAATCTAGACAGAAGTATAAAGCAAGTTGCAAGGCAGTGGTTACATAAGTTAACTCTTGTTTCTTCTATTATAAATTGTATTCTACATCTAAATTAATATATATGCACCAATGATTATAAAGGAAAATGCACACTTTAAAACATTATTGATCACTTCAATAATGAACACTGATTTTCTAAACTGATCAACCATCACAATAGCTCTTTATTTCCTGTGACTATGGAAGGATTGTTGTTGCTAGACTCTGCATCATATTTAATTTTTGACATCTTGGACTTTTAAAGATCCCATTTAAATGCCATCTCAACAACAAGGGCGAAATATTTATTTTAGTTTGACATTTCCCTGAAAAGATGTGAGGATGAAACTGAAGCGGAAATAAACTGTGAATGTTTTGCGCTTGATTATAGCTGGATCATCAATGACTGCAATGGTTAAGGTTGCATAACTGTTGAATTCAAAGCCCAAAAGATTTCCCAGTTCCATAGTCAGAGGAATGATGGTCTTGGGGTTAAGGCACTGCATTGAGATGTGAGAGAGCTGGGTTCAATTTCCCAACTCTGTAACAGGCATCCCAGCATCCCAGTTGTAAATTGCTTTTCTCAGTGCCTTGTCTGTAAAATGGGGCTAATGATACTCCTTTTCTGCCACCCTTTGTCTGTGTGCACATTTAGATTGTCAGCTGTTTGGGGCAGGGACTGTCTCGTACTATGTGCTTGTACAGCAACTAGTACAAAAGGGTCTTGATATTGGTGGGGCCTCTAGGTGCTATTTTAATACACAAATATGAAAGTTTTGGGTGCACAAGAAATGCAAGACTTGTATAATATTTCATTTACTGCTGAAATGTAGCCACCTCTCAGGTGAAATATGGCAATGGTTTAACAGTGCACAGCAACACTTCGAGAAACTTTAGAAGAGGAAGATGACTTGTAAATTGAAGATTTTTTAAAAAACGTGTTTCTAGATTATCACACGTACTTATGCCAAGAAAAAAATGGCATGTATCATTTTAAAAAAAATTCAATATGGGCATATAGTAGTTGGACAACGTTACTAATGTGGCTTAGAAAAGCACCAGCATGCACATGGTTTCAAGAGACTCCATTTCAGCATTTAAATAGGCTGCTTCCTCGGGTTGTGTTTAGATTGTTGGACCTTTCAATGTGTCTTCTTACACTATACCCACTGGAAAAGTACTGTAGTGCTGAGTGATTATTATCCTTTCCCTTCAGATACGCTATATGTTCTCTCCTATTTTAAAAAAAGTTGTTCTATACAAGATGTTCATTATGTGCCATCTTTTCTGAAAGTAAAATATTTAAAATGTTGTTTGTTTTTTCAATAGGTAGAGAACAGACCCAAATATTATGGAAGAGAGTAAGTAATGTGCTGCTGTGAATCACTGAGTCTAATGTGAGTGGGTTCAGTTCATGTTCAGTGTTGAGTAAAGGTGCCGCAAGTGCACCCCATGGCCTTTTCATCGCCTTTGTGTGTTTAACACCACAGGAATGTGGGGCTAGCTGTGCTAACACTTTTAATTTGCAGGACATTTTGCCTTGCAAAGTAGTGACTCTGCAACAGCCTACCCTCTTGGCTGTTCAGCATACTGTGTGTGGGACCTTGTCAAGGTCATGCATTACATTTTGATGGGTACATCTTGAGTGATCACTGTGAAATTGTGCTCTGCCCTGTTTCTGCCAGTCTGCTCGTTGGGCATGTACAGCAAAGAACTTTGCTCCACTTAATCACACTACTCTTGCTTCCCTGCAAACTCTAATTTGGGTATGGCATTTTGCCCACCTCACATCACCCCTGCAGTTTCAGATGGATACGGTATTCTTCAGTTCTGCATTATCTAGGACAATATAGTGCTGCTGTGCTTCATGTGGTTGGTTGGTTCACCCCAAAAGTGAAGGTCCTGCAATGAGTGTATGTGTGTGTAAAAATCTCTTTGGGGCCATTTGAAATGCCACATGCTATAAAAATGCACATTATCATTTGTATTTACTTGTCCTCCATTTCACTGCATTAAGCAAAGATTGTTCTGTTTAGCACAGAGAATGAAAGCAAATTTTATGTTTGTGTTTATTTTGGTATCAGTGTATGTAAATTTTGCACTTTGTTATGCAGATTATTAGTCAGATTAAATGGATCCCTTGAGCCCCTGGCAAACTAGCAAACTGTCCCTCAGTAAGTGTGAGTACCCCTAGCATAGAATATTAAGCTAATGGGTAACATGGACACTTGTCTATTAAACTAATGTAAGATAGCCATGTTATGAAAAGAATGCGCTTGTTCTGTAACGAAAGAGTGTTCTTCCCATGCTGTCTGTTAAGTGATTTTGACAGCTAAAGCCTACCAGCCGCAAATAATCATGCTGGCGAAATGCCAAGCAGAGAGAGAAATTAACATAATGAATAGGTTCCTGCTAATTACTGTAGTTTTTATGGAAGCTTCTTTTAAAAAGCCACATTTTTTTGTTTTTTGTTTTTCTTTTTCCTTAAAACCAAACAAAGGTGTGGTCTAAGATGGAAAAACAGTGTGTTTTGAAACAGCTTTGATTGCTAATAAAAATGAGTTTTGTTTGTTAGATTCCATGGTATGATCTCAAGAGAAGAAGCCGACCAATTATTAAGTGTTGCAGAGGGAAGTTATCTCATTCGTGAAAGCCAACGGCAACCAGGAACCTACACTTTGGCATTAAGGTTGGTAATTACTATTTTATTTTAAAAGTTATAGAATATTTGTTATCTCATGGTATTAAGATGAACTATTATTTAATTCCTTTATAGAATGTTTTGTAATAGTGATCATTTAATGACATTGTATTTTTGTGGCCTGGTTACTGTCCAGTATCTTCAAAGTACAGTACTTTAAATCTTTCAGTGAGAGGTTAATGTCTTGGATTTGAAATACTGGGATAACTCTCTATGGCCAATTGGTTTTATTTTAGTATAGATTTCCCGCCTTCTCTCTTTTCCCACTGCCTTTCGGTTGTATCCATAGATGCCACATCTGGATATTGAAAATGGAGGTGGAGAAGAATTAGAAAGTTCTTCTGTGATCCCATGTGACTAAACCCAACCTTGTATCAAGATTGGTGACCTGTTATAGGAGAGTAACTGGCTGTCCTCCAGTGACTCATGATACTACTCATACAACCTGTGTGCCAGCCTAATCTGGCCTGGGAACTAGTGTCTATCCTTGAACAGTTATGTGCCAACTGGGTGAGAATGCATGCCACCACCTCTATACCGCTATGAAAACTCAATCAGATTGTTTCCTAACTGAAATAGTTACAGAATGACTTTATAGTATCTTTTACAATTTTTTAGCTTTGTCATTTTATTGTTCTCAGAGATAGTATGTGAAATGAATTGACTCTTCAGTTCTACATACACCTCTACCCCACTATAACATGGACGTGGGGAGCCAAAAATCCCTACCGCATTATAGCTGAAACCTGGTATATCGGGGTAGGGGCGGCAGGGCTCCGGCGGTGATTTAAAGGGCCCAGGCTCCCTGCAGCAGCCGGAGCCCTGGACCCTTTAAAGCTCCGCACGAGCCCCGCTGCTACCACGCTATACGCGAACCCGTGTTATATCGGGTCGCGTTATAGCGGGGTAGAGGTGTAGTTTAACTGAGTATGGCCCAGATCCAGGAAAACATTTAAGCATATGCTTAACTTTAAGCACACAAGTAATCCTTCAGTAAGACTGCTCATATTAAAAGCAGGCATATGCGTTCCCAGATCAGCACCAGCTTTTCCATATCAGTGGTCACGCATGGTTTTTCTCATTATGACTGTACAGCTGAAAAGATTCTGAATTGGATAGCTTCTTTAGTAGCTTTGGGTCCAGTCCTGTAAACTGTACTCACATTGAGGCCAATAGTAAGCACTACTCAATGGGACTGGTCATGTGAGCAAGCGCTATGCAGTGTGAGGAAGGGTTGCAGAATTAGGCTCTTAGTTATGTTGAGTCCTGCATCCCATGTTTCACAGAGGGGAATAGAGAGCAACATGGATTATGGGCTTACATTTTCCTGGATACCAGCTGTATTGATGGTAGATGGTCTGCCAGTCTGACCTGGAGGAACATGCCGTCCTGACCCCAAATATGGCAGTCAGATAGGGAGCATGTCGGTGCGACCCACCAGCCAGACCTGAATATTTTTAGTGATGGAGCCTCTGTTTCTGCCCTTGCATTACTTCCAACCACTCTAAACAGACACCGTGTATAGGAAGCCTTGACAAAGCTAGGTTATGCATTCCCCACATGGTCTTTCCAAACCTGACTCCTGTCACTCCATGGAGCCAAATGTCACTATTTCTATTGAAAAAGAGCCCTCCAAACCCACAAAGGAGGAGACAAGATTTCCCCTTAATTTTGACCTGTATATCTGATGATACACCTGACATGCAGATCTTGCAAGTACTGTACATATTTAAAGGGACACTGAGAGATTGAGAGAGTCCTAAAATTTGATCCTCTGTTGTTTTTTTAATCTGTCCCACTTTGTGTTGTGGATGTTTTTTTAGCATCACTATTCTATAACAAGAACTGCAACCATTTCACCATTTCATAATCTCAGCTCTTCAGTGAGACAAGCCAACAAATAATGCTGTTTGCTGCTGTGCATAAGCACGCATACAGCACAAGCATACAATGTACAGGTTGCTCCATCCTTCCCTATCCTTGTCATCTATGTTCTTGCAAACAAACTGATAATAGATTCAAGTTGATGAGACTCCTGCTCTCTAAAGAGCAGGAAACTTTTGAATTGCAATCTCTGCCTAGCCATGTTCTTGTGAGCGCATAAGAATAAAATAATACACACAGTGGAAAACAGTATGATGTATGAGTTATCACATCACAAACAAACTCCTGGCCCAAAAAACTGTCTCTCTTTGGTTAGTCATTTTTGCATTGTACCCCTCCAAAAAGCAGGAATTTTAAGAGAGTTATTTGGATACGTTAACTAGTGAGTCAGTTAGTGGGTATTTAAAACAAACACACACAAAAACTGTTCTCCAGACATTCCATCTTCTCATACCAGATTTCTAAAATTCTTCCAAAATTTGTAACCTACTGTTGTTCTCTACAAGAGTTAAACTGATGAATTGCAGTTCCTCTGGAGCAAATATAGGATACCAAACTGAAAAAAATATGGTGAAATATCAGTAAATACCCACAGGTCTCACAAAGAAACTTATCCAGCAAATGTTTATCTTTAGGACATGCTGGACATCTGGAAGAGCAATAGCAATTAATGAACGTATTATACAACAAAAATAGAAATATGGCTGAAATATTGATATCCTGGAATAATACACTGGGGTGAATGCGTTTTCTTAGAAAAAATTACCGTATTTACATTTTAAAAAATAGACTGCAGTAAGATATTTGTCTTTGCAGTAATATGATTCGAACAGGAACATGAATTGACATTTATATTGATTCACATGTGTGAATACAGCGGTATTATTATTTTTCATGATCTAATGACTCCTTCCAGCCCTGTAATAAAAATAAATTCAAAACTGAACAAACTGATGCAGGCCTTGTTTGAATGGCTGATCTAAAGAGAGAGAGATTCTGTCACTGAATTTTGTTCCTGCTTCTGCAAAACGCACAGTGCTTTTGACCAGCAGGTGCTGAGGTTGCTGGGCACCTTGCATGATGATTCTTGGTGTGGCTTATTTTATTTGAAAATGAGTAATTTTTTCCCAGGGTAACAGATTGTACCTATATTTTAGAAAGAGGGAAAAACATGATCCGGGCAATTACAGATCTGTTAGTCTGACCTCAGTAGTATGCAAGGTTTTAGCACAAATTGTGAAGGAAAGAATAATTAAATTCATAGAGGTAAAGGGGATGTAATGTAATATGGATTTACCAAAGGTAGATCATAACAGCCTAACATGCTTTTCTTCTTTGAGAAAATAACTGATTTTGGAGATAAGGGAAGTACAGTAGATCTAATACACTTGGACTTCAGTAAAGCATCTGCTATGGAACCACATGGGAAATTATTGGTTAAATTAGGGAAGATGTGGATCAGTACACACATTGTAAGATGGATAAGGAATTGGCTGAAGGGGAGAAAGCAATGGGTTGGACTGAAAGCTGAATTATCAGACTTGAGGAGGTTACTAGTGGAGTTCCTCAAGGATCGGTCTTGGAACCAATCTTAGTCAACATTTTTGTTAATGACCTTGGGACAAAAAGTAGGAGTGTGCTAAAGAAATTTCCTGATGATAACAAGTTGGGAGACATCATCGATACAGAGGAGGATTGGATGACCTTGAAGACTGGAGTAATAGGAATGGGATAAAATTCAATAGTACCAAGTGCAAAGTCATGCTCTTAGGGGTAACAATAAGAATTTCTGCTTCAAACTGGGGGATCATCAGTTGGAAGTGACAGAGGAGGAGAGAGACCTGGGTGTGTGTCTCGATCACAGGATGACTATGAGCCACCAATGTGATGCGGCTGTGAAAAAAGGCAAAAGTGATCTTGGGAGGTATCAGGCAAGGCATTTCCAGTAAAAATAAAGAATTAATTCCATTGTACAAGGCACTCGGAAGACCTCATCTGGAATACTGTGTACGATTCTGGTCACGTGTGTTCAAGAAAGATTAATTTAAATCGTAACAGATTCAAAGAAGAGCTACTAGGATGATGAGGGGAATGGAGTGTCTATTTTATGAGTGGAGATGGAAGAGCTTAGCTTGCTTAATCTAGCAAAAAGAAGGCTGACCAAGAATATGATTGCTGTCTGTAAATACCTTATGGGAAGTAAATACCAGGGAGCGTGAAGAGCTATTTAAGCTAACTGATAATGTTGGCACAAGAACAAATGGATGTAACCTAGCCATGAACAAATTCAAGGTAGAAATTAGAAGGTTTCTAACCATCACAGAGGTGAGGTTCTGGAACAGCCTCCCAAAAGCAGTTGTGGAGCAAACTACTTAACTGGTTTTAAGAAAGAGCTGGACAGAGTTATGGGTATGATTGTATGACAGGATTGCTTGTGATGGTAAGGGATAGTACTCAACAGTCCAGGGGCTCACTTCCAGTTTCTGCCTTATATTCCTAAAGCTCATGCCACAAGGTTTCAGCTGGCCACTGGCAGGGGTTAGGAGGGTTCCCCTGTCCCCGAATGTATTCGGTGAAGTTTTTTCAATTTCCTTCCTTTGAGGCATCAGGGATGGCCATGGCTGGATATTGGGGATGGGTGGGCCAGGGCTGTGAGCATTCTCTCTGTGTCTCAGATGCTTGATTGGCTGGTTCTGGCTCACATGCTCAGGGTCTAACTGCATGCTGTGTGGGGGTTAAGAAGGAATTTCCCCCCAGGACAGATTGTAGTTTTTTGCATTTCTGTGCAGCATGTGGATGCAGGTCTCTTGCCAGAATTATTTGATTATGTCTCACTTAATCATTTGGATGTAGAATCATAGAATATCAGAGTTAGAAGGGACCTCAGGAGGTCATCTAGTCCAACCCCCTTCTCAAAGCAGGACCAATTCCCAACTTAATCCCCATATCCCTAAATGACCCCCTCAAGGATTGAACTCAAAACTCTGGGTTTAGCAGGCCAATGCTCAAACCACTGAGCTGTCCCTCCCCCCCTCCCTGACATTATTGGCACCTCAGGTTCTGGTGCACCTCAGTCCCTCCTGTTCTCTGCCAGTGGCGCACAATAATCTAGACTCCTGTGGGCTGTAATACTTTGATCTTATTTTGGCTGTTGGATTTAGTGTGGGGTGCTGGGTGGTGTAGGTGGCCTATGATACAGAGGAGGCCAGACTAGATGATCTAATGGTCCCTTCTGTCCTTAAACTCTCTGACTCTAGGAGAAAGGTTAGTGTCTTCAAACTTTAACATTATCTTTTTCAAGGTAGAAAATCCCCTTGAAAGCAACTTTTGCGGACAGTAAAGTATACATAGTGATGGATTTTACTACACAAAAGAGCGTAAGGCAGCTCTCCCTCTGAAATTTCGTTTTTCTGCTGGTTTGGGAAAACGTTTAATATACCAGTTATAAAGAATGTTTTCAAATTATGGCCAGGCTGTATTTATGTAAGAGGTAACGTCAGTTGGATATTACATGGCAGGAAAATGCTCTGAGACCTCTTTAAATGCAGTGTTCGTGCAGTTAACCTTAGTTTACTTTAAAGAAATTAGGATTTGGAATTATGCATTGAAATATAAACATTGTACATGCAGATGTCATTTTACTGTGATTAAGCATTAGCTTGACCATCCCGGTTTTACCAAGGAAAATGGCTTGTGATGTTGCTTTCCATTAGAGAAGCAAGTGATACCATATTATCCTGTTCGTTGCTCTCACTTTAAAATGTGTGAAAGTGAATCCACACACTCTGCTATCTCATATGCCATAGCTGAATATGAGTGCTTCAGATCTTTTTGGCAGCACTGTGTTTCCTACCCTTGGAGTTCCTAATGCTTCCAACATTTATTTTCCTTCCTAGAAGGAAGGAAGCAGCAGGCATATTCTTTCCATCAGCTGCAGGCAAGAGTTTTGCTCTTTGTTTCAGTTTTTCTCTCTCTGATAGAAGATATTCATAGTATACCCATGTTTCCACTAAGTGTGATGTTGGCTTTGCTTACTTACAACTAGTGTTTAACCCAATCCTTACCCTGTCACTGTGGTTACTATTACTACTGTATTCTACTCTTATTTCAGCTTTGGGAATTTTGCTGTGCATACCTTGGTAGGTAAAGATAATTTTGCCTGTAAACTGCCAGATTTTTTTATGGGACCACTTAATTTTTTGCCCATTGCTACAATGTCAGGATGAATGGTCAGCTTCATCTGCAGCCTGAAGGTGACTTTGATAGCTGTTGATCTATATTCTGAATATCATTTCCCAGACCAGAAATGAGGAATGCCAGTGAGATGTGTCTTTGCACAAAATCCTGCCCCCTTTGTCAAGACTCCCATTGATTTCAGTGAGCTAGGATTTCACCTTCTATGTCTAACTCCATGATTCAGTTTGATCTTTTCCTACTAGTATCACAGGTGGACCTAATCCCTTTAAGGGAGAGTGGTCCAGCCCACCTGTAATTAATTAGGCAGTGTCCTCTTGGGCCTCATGAGCATGGATGCTAGAAATCTGTTTGCTATGGGAAAATGTGGAAAAACACGAAATTTGCATTTTTACAGAGAATCTTTAGTTTTTACGTTTTGTGAAAAAATACAAATATATATTAACTATTAAATACATTTTGCTGAAAGTGCCAGTGTCATGTATTCAGTGCATGCAACCTTCCCCTCTTGTGGTTGATTTTTGAATGCACTTTAAATTTACATAGCTAAACATACTCAAGTAAACTGCTTCCAGCGTATAGAGGTTACTCAAAGGCGTATAGTGGTTCGGGTTCTAATGGATCTCAAATTTCACTTCAGCCTCCAGACGTGAGTAATTAAAGTTATGAAAAGACAGTGAAAACTTCCCTAAAGACGGTGTCACTGCGTTTGGCAAGGAAAAAGTTCTATGTTGATGGCAATGTGCTGTTATGTACTGTATGCAGAGCGGCTTTAGATTATGTTCGAAGGCAGACAGTTGTAGAACACATGGAAAGCGCTGAACATAAACTGAATGAAAAAACATGAGAACAAGAGGCTGAATCAGCAGGGCCATTGACAATAGTAAAGAAACGATGCACTGTGACTGGATCATTCCAGTGCATTAAAAAAATTTTTTTTTTCTAAAAATCTAGAAAACAGACAGAAGTAAGAAATACAAATTGCAATTCTATTAATTTTATTATAATGATTGATGGCACTGGTAGGCTTCGAACTTGCTTAAAAATAGTAAATATACCAATAAAACATTGTGTTCAACTAATACCTATTTATATTGTGGCTAGGGAAACTTAAGTTCAGCGTTTCATTTTAAACGAGGAAAAACACAGATTTTTTTTTTATCAGAGAATTTTGGTTTTTTAATCACAAAAAACTAGGTCCCTGCTGATAAGGGATAGCTGGCTCCTATAAAGATCAATGCAGAAGTGAGGGAAAGCGGCTTAGAGTCCAGAAAGGCTCTGAAAGGAACCCAGGGTGGCTGGGCAGACAGCATGGGAAGGAGAGTGAAGGCTTCCAGGGGTTCCCTGGACAATAACAATGATGAAAAACTGATTGAGATAACACTGGGTAACACTGTAGCAAGCTCTTAGGCAGATGTCAGCATTAGGACCCAGAGTTTAAGGAACTGGGAAGAGATGCAGCAACAGACTAACATGGAGTCAGTGGGGAGCTTGTTTGAAGGGAGGGACATTTGGGGAGGGGGGGGCATGAGAGGAAAGATAGTACATGGTTTAGGACATGGAACTCAGGAGACCTGAATTCAATTCCCTGTTTCAATTTCCAAGTTTCTGTGTGACTTTGGGGAAGTCACTTAGTCTCTCTGTGCCTCAGTTCCATCTGTAAAATGGGGATCACAGCACTTTCCTACCTCACCAGGACGTTGTGAGGATAAACACATTAAAAATTGTGAGATGCTCAGATACTATGATGGTGGGGAACCATTTTTTTATTCATGGATGTGGGGTTTTGCGGGGAGACAGACCTGAAGCTCCCAACATCCCCCACTTCACAGCTCTCACCCCCTTTTCATCCCACTCTTTTTTCTGTACTGTTCCAACTCGCACATTCCCTCCAACTGCTTAGACTCCCTTACTACTGCTCTGACAGTGCTCCATCTCCTCCAAAATTCCTTCCATCATCCCCAATGCTTTGAGGCTCCTGCAACATTCAGATCCCTATTGCTCTGAGACCCCCACCCACATCCTCTGCTGCTTGGAGCTCTCCTCCTTCTTGCCACGGGAATGCATGGAGGAGTAGTGGGGAGGTGGTGGGTCTGTAAGGTGTGCATGTACCAGCTGGATGCAGAGATGGTCAGGAGCGTGGAGATGCATAGTCCCTAGTCCAGATCTGGGCCTAGTGTATGGGAAAGAGGCTCTTCACATCCATCTGTAGCATAGGAGGCACAGAAAGGTGTGAAGTGACACATTGATCTCAATAAAATGTTCTCAGCTAAACCAGAACAATCCATGGGGATAGATTCAGCATGAAACAATAGCTCTGAGATGTGTGAACTGCTCTATTAATTTGGGTGACCCTTAAATATGGGGAAAAGATAATTATGACTTTGCTGCTGCCACTCAGAGTGTTCTTTCCTCCCACAAATTCTAAAGATAAGAATAAAAGTGAATGAAAGAAAATAAGAATCATATAGAAGCAATCCTGAAATCAAATCTGTTACTCGAATAGCAGAGTGACATTTGAGTAATGTTACAGGGTTGTCTCCTGAGCGCCTCTTCCTGGCTGCTGGCCCACTCCTTTCCCAAGCAATGTACAATGCAGGCCCCTTTCTTCCCAACTTTGCAATTTTATTTTCTATGACAAAGTTATTGGATACAGAACGTTCTCTGCCCCAACCAGGCTTCGTACAGCTTTATACCATGTTCTCACAAAGTCTTTTGCCTGCCAGAGCTTCCTACAGTGTTATCCAATGTTATCTCAATCAGTTTTTCAGCATTGTTATTGTCCAGGGAACCCATGGGAGCCTCCATGAATTTATCTAGTTCTTTTTTGAACCCTGTTATAGTCTTGGTCTTCACAACATTCTCTGGCAAGGAGTTCCACAGGTTGACTGTGTGTTGTGTGAAAAAAAACTTTCTTTTGTTTGTTTTAAAACTGCTCCTATTAATTTCATTTGGGGACCACTAGTTCTTGCGTTTATGAAAAGGAGTAAATAACACTTCCTTATTTACTTTTTCCATACCAGTCATGATTTTATAGACCTCAAATCATATCTCCCCTTAGTCGTCTCTTTTCCAAACTGAAAAGTCCCAGTATTATTAATCTCTCCTCATATGGCAGCCATTCCATACCCCTTTGTTTCCTATCTTTTAACCAGTTACCAATCCATGAGAGGACCTTCCCTCTTATCCACTGGTAGCTTACTTTGCTTAAGAGCCTTTGATGAGGGACCTTATCAAAGGCTTTCTGAAAATCTAAGTACATCAATGGCTATTAGCCAGGATGGGCAGGGATGGTGTCCCTAGCCTCTGTTTGCCAGAAGCTGGGAATGGGCGACAGGGCATGGATCACCTGATGATTACCTGTTCTGTTCATTCCCTCTTGGGCACCTAGCATTGACCACTGTTGGAAGACAGGATACTGGGCTAGATGGACCTGTGGTCTGACCCAGTATGGCCGTTCTTATGTTCTTATGTTTTCTCCTGTCTATGCATAGTTCTTGTCTTTATGAGAAGGAGTAAATAACACTTCCTTATTTTTGTGTACCCCCCTTTCTGAAATTAAATGCTACAGTGTTGGGCTGCTGTGATGTTTTCCCCGCCGCAGGGATGTTAACAAAGGGATGATGCAAGGGCAGCGAAGAGACTAACATTCAGCCAGTACGTTCTGTGGCTGGTGTAATCATACCTAAGGAGTCCAAGGCAATGGAGGGGGAGAGCTGGGCTGTGGTATGTGGAGGTGCTAAGAAATGGTTTTTTGTTTTGTTTGTTTGCCTGTTTTTTTTAATTAAATGCTTCAAAACTTTAAGGCAGCATGAAGGTTGCCCAGTCATGCCTCATGCTCTTCTATAATGCAGGGTGTGGTTAAACTCAAACCTCTGAAAACCAGGAAATGAGTTAAGGTTTTAAACTGCTGAAAAACAGGCAATACAAAGTTAAGGTGCATGCCACCCCCACAATGCAACATTAACACTGTCCTCTTTGGAGCCAGCAATAGTCACTGGGAATGGTTCAGTAAGGGTAATGCAAAGGTTAACAAACTACCAAGGGAAGTGGTGGATTCTCCATCTCTTGAAGGCTTCAAGTCAAGATTTATTAAGCTCAATACATCAGTGTCTGGGGTAAATTCTGTAGTCTGTGTTTTATAGGTCAGACTCTATGATCTGGTCCCTTATAGCCCTAAAATCTATGGATCTACAATAAGAACATATAAGGACGGACTAAGAGAACATGCCATTATTTGTGTTGTGTTCCACAGATAAGAATTCCAGCATTTATCTGTGTCCACTCCAGCTGTGTTAACTGTACCTGCACTGAATGGAGGAGGGATTAACGGGAGCAGCTTGGCAGAGCTGTGCCTGTGATATAAAGAGAAGTGCATGTGCACTTTGAAGGATCAAATATGCCTCATTTTTGCACTGAATTTTGTAGCTTGTGGCAGTAGAGGTACACAAGGCTGTCGTCTTGCTATGGGGATTGTCAGCAATGTGGTGGCATATATATGACAGCAATATCCAGGGGTGAGTGAAGACAGTATCTCAGAAGGAGTGCTCAGGTCAAGAGTGAAGCAAGTCCAGGATGGTCTGTGTGGAGTAAGCTCAGTGTTTGGGTGTAGGTAGCTCCTGTTTGCTACGCTTGATCTGAACCCATGGTTTGCCTTGGAAAAGAGACAATGTTAGACTTTATCCTACAGTGCTCATGTGCTCTATTC
Organism: Emys orbicularis; assembly: GCF_028017835.1. Taxonomy (NCBI): domain Eukaryota; kingdom Metazoa; phylum Chordata; order Testudines; family Emydidae; genus Emys; species Emys orbicularis. The sequence goes on along the minus strand of NC_088693.1, from coordinate 41,910,306 downwards.
CCAATGTGTTCTGTGGCACAGTGGTTCTCAACCGGGGGTCCGTGACTCCCTAGGGGTCTGCAAGCCCTTTCGGGGGGGGGGGCGCGGAGCCCCGCAGCTGAAACCCGGTGTCCCAAACCCCAGCGCTGAAGCTGGGAGCGGTGCATCACTGAAGCCGTGAGTGTCCCCCCGCGCAGCCAGGAGTGGTGCAGGGCTGAGGCTGGCACCCCTGCCCCGAAGCTGGGAGCGGCGCGGGGCTAAAGTCAGTGGCCCCCGCCCCAAAGCTGGGAGCGGCGCGGGACTAAAGTCAGTGGCTCCTGCCCCGAAGCTGGGAGTGGCACGGGGCTAAAGTCAGTGGCCCCCGCCCCGAAGCCGGGAGCAGCGCGGGGCTGATGCCAGCACCCCCTCAAGCCCCCGAAGCTGGGAGCGGTGTGGAGCTGAAGCTGCAAACCTCCCCTCCCCAAGCCTGGAGCCCCAGGGCCCCCCCGAAGCTGGGAGCTGCACTGGGAGCCCCCCCTCTCCCGTAGACATCCCCTAGCTACCCCCCGCCTGCACCTTGAGCTACTCCCCTGCCTGCAAACAGCCCCTACCTACCCACTCCCTGCACCCTGAGCAGCTGTCAAACTTTTTGAACTAAGTCTCCCCTTGAGTTATATTTTTTGTTGCGTCCCCCCACAGACTGGATGGCCTCCTGAGTGAGTCGGGGGGGTGGAGGTTGCACGCTCTCTCTCTGGATCCCGCTGTGCGGAGCTGGCTCAAGCCCCCCAGTTCTTCCCCCCACCCCCCATAGAAGTAAAATTATGCCTGTGCCCAAGGGTCCCCCTCTGGCCCAGAACCCGGAGTTCCCCCCTCCCAATCTCGCTGGGCCCTGGCGTTTTTATAGCATGTTGAGGGAGGCCTCAGCAAGAAAAACGTTGAGAACCCCTGCTGTAGCATCTGTGAGGGTAGAGTCCTAATACATGTGTTATGGTCATGTGTTACAGGTTTGGTGTTTATCTTCACGCTTCCTTTCTGGTTTTAAGAGGTTTAAAATTAGCCACTCTCCGCATTCTGGAAGGGCACAAAACACCATTGGGCAACCTTAATGAAGTTTTGGGGCATTTAATACATAATTACTCTTGTAGAGTTGGTCTAAAAATTTTAAAGATCATGATAGAAGTTGAAAATTCAAAGTTGTTTCTGTTTCACAGGATTCAGAACACATTTTTATTTTTAAAAAAGTTTTCTGGGGAAATTCTTTTCATCAAAATCAAAATTTTAACTGAAATAAAAGCCATGGCCTCGGCCCTCTCATGGCTGCTTTGTACCTCTCCCATGCTGCGAAACTGCTAAAGCACCATTGAATCTAGCCAGTCAGAGAATTATCCTTGTGTAAGGAGAACCCCCCCAGGTGTCCCCTGGTGACATAGGCCCAGCATAAGTCAAATGCAAGGGGTGTTCCCATGGAGAAAGTGGGTGTGGCCAGGACATCTGGTGATTCACAATTGTCAGTAGAGCAGCTGGAAATAAATCAGAGCAGCTTGAGGGGCCTCAATCACATTAGTGTAAAATTTGGTGTAACATTCCCTGTCCCACTCCAGGGTTGGAGGAATGTAGAGATGGCTCAACACCACATTGGCCACATCCTTTCCAGGATCCTGCACCAAGTGTCTCAAGTGAACCAAAGAATCTCCCTCCTTGCGTATAGAAATTCTGTCAGTTTCTTTTAGTCTCACTGGTGGACACTTGACCATCTGTGTTAATCTGAGTCATTGCCTTCCTTCTAAATTTGTGAAGCAAGATTCCCTTACAGAGAGAGAGAGAGTGTAGGAACAAGAAACCACCCACAACCCTTCTCATTCTGTTTCTAACTCCTCTGCTTATTCACACCTTGTCAGACTCTCATGACATGAGATGTTCAGATTCACTTCACTTCACACTAAAGATTTTTACTCATGGAACCCAGTGTAAAGAGATGGAGTATACTGTAAGCATTACAAATCTAGAGCAACCTTCCAAATCACTAGATAAGTAGACTTAAGACACGGGACTGCGTCATCGAGTCCAGTCCACTGCTATTGCAGGCAACACCCTTGTATAACCCCATGCATAAATTTATCAAGGCAGTTGAGTTACACCAGGAATCAGTTTACCCCCATGTATCCCAAATAAATCCATGCCAGATTCACAGTGTAGCAAAGGTTTTTTTTGGGAACAGAGTGAACAATAATAGCAGGCCACATCCTTGTGTACAACCAAAATGCATAGAATGCCAATTGGGTGGTACACAAAGGCTCTTCTTTGCACTGTCCTAATCCCAATGTTGCTCTCTTCTTGCTATTCTTTTTGAGCTCTCAGTATGGTCTGAGGAGTACTCTAACTTAGTCTGGCCTGTAACAATGTGGGCTAAAAATATTAGACAACAATCAGTATTCCATAGGTGCATCCTGGTATGTCCCCTTTTTCTCTTGTATGCCAGCAGCAGGGTGGGTGTTTGGTGTATGAGCCCCGTGTAGACATTCCAATCAGGCTGGAGCTCAGGTTCTGAGACCCATACCTTCCCTGAGCTTCAGAGCCTTAGTTCCAGCCCTAGCTGGAACATCTGCATGACTCTTTTTAGCACCATAGCACAAGACCAAGTCTGTAGACCTGGGCTCTGAGACTCACTGCTGCAAGGTTTTGTTGTTTGTTGTGTAGAAGTACCCTATGTCAGCTCTACAGTACAGTCACCTTGGCTCGGGGGTGATCCTAGGTTGTGTGGATTGGGTTTATGTCCAAAATGGCTGCCCTACATCTAGTGATCTCACTTCAGTAGTGTCTTTCAGCCAAGAACCACAGAGCCCATCATAGTTAATTAAACCTCACAACTCCTGTAAGATAAATAAAACAAGACAAGATGAAATATGGGGTTTTAGGTTTTCTAACAAATATTTATTTCCTGTTCTAATAAGAAAGTGGACCGACAGTTTTCCCCCAAATAACCTTTTAAACATGAAGTTTCTCAGTTAGCTAGGTTATCTATAGGCTGTACTGAAATATGCTTTCCATTTTCATGGGGAGCTGTGTTTTGATTAGTCTTGATGATTACTTTCCTTCCTTGTTATTAGTTAGTTTGCATCTTTACTATTTTTGTTCCAGCTCGAGTACCCTTTTACATCCATACATGACGAAAATGCACTTCTGTTTAAAACCTTTCCTAAGGAAAACAAACATGTCATAGTTTGTCTCAAGGGTAGAAGTGAATTCACAGGACAGAAGAAAATGATAAAGCAAATGCATTTTTACCCATGTTTTACAAATATTACTAGCAGGAGCAAATTGTTGCCTATATATTGGAGTCTGTATGCAAGAATAAAAGTGTTATAACATACATTGTAATGGAAATGAGATATTCCTAATGGATGAAAAGACCTGGAAATTCCTAATTATTTCCTAGAAGTTTTAGATTTGCTTTTAAATGTCAGCAAAACAGTAGGTCCATGCTTAATGCCAAGACCTAGAGCAAATGATGATAACAATAAAACATCACTCACAATGTAGGTTTTTGTGATTGAAAGCTTGTTTAATAATTAGGATGAGGATAAAAAGGAAATGGGGAGAGAATGTACTTGTGGTAGGCGTTGAAGTGCGATCGCACTGTATGTTCTTTTGCGCTGATATCTGCTGCAGCAGGTTTAGTTGGTTACCATGGTTTCCTTTCCTGCAAATCCTATTGTTTCAATATTGTGAATAAATGGAAATAGGTTCTGCAGTCTGATTAAAAAAAGGTAATTCTCTTAGTTGTGATTAATAATCGCAAGTTTTGTTTACAAATGGGTATATTCAAAGGTAGGTGGCATTGGGATATAATTCTTGAGAGAAGTTAAATGTCAAAAAACTTACTAATTCTTAGTTTATTTCACTGATTTTATGTATTGTGCAGTAATTAGAAGTATATTTTAATAGACTGCACAGTAAAAAACACTGAAATTTTGAGGTGTATGTAAAGAAATTTGCCACTAATATTAATTATTAATATTAATTATAGAATGAATTTTTACTTTAAAGAGTACATAATCAGGGGTTCAGGGTCAGGGGTTCAGACTCCGGGCAGCACTTATCTCAAGCAGCTCCTGGAAGCAGCGGCATGTCCCCCCCTCCTGTTCCTTCATGGAGGCGTGGTGCCGGCCAGGTTGCTCTGTGCACTGCCCCATCCGCTGGTGCTGCCCCTGCAGTTCCCATTGGCTGTGGTTCCTGGACAATGGGAGCTGCAGGGCTGGCACTTGGGGCGGGGGCAGCGTGTGAAGCCCCATGGCTGCCCCTAAGTGTAGGAGCTGGAGAGGGGACATGCCGCTGCTTCCGGGAGCCATGCAGAGCCAGGTAAGCCTCTGACCCCACTCCCCAGCTGGAGCTCGAGGGCCGGATTAAAAGGTTTGATGGGCCAGATGTGGCCCACAGGCCATAGTTTGCCCACCCCGAGGTAGAATATCTCTGGCCTAATCCAGGGATATCTAGGAATTTCCTTAGATAGATACCCATGTGATTTCAAGCATCTCTATTTTTTCTTCATGGCCTATTCTATTCTCTTTATTAGGCCATGATTGATTGTTCATTTCTCGTAGGTATCACAGCAAATGTGTGATTGAGGAGGGGTTTGAAGGACGGGATGGTTTCATGTTTCTCTCTGTTTATCTGCACTCAGCTGTGCCAAGCCAATTTGTGTGTTGCTGTGCTCAGCCTCCTTTTGGTGGTCTGTAGCATGGTAGGGCCCTCTGAATAAAGAGTTCTCTCTGTTCCTGATGCATGCCTATTTGAGTGCTTTATTACCTAACGGTGGTGCTTGTTTTCTCTACGGTTTTATAAACTCTAACTTTGTGGGGACCTCATCCTGTGTTTGTCACCCTCCTCTTACTCCCATGGTACTGTCTTGTTCCCTAAAAGGCTCTTGCAGTTCTGTTATAGTGCATTTTACATTTTTCAGAGAAGCTGGCCTAGAAATCTCTATTCACTCCTGTATTTCCTTGGTTGTGATGTGGGTTGAGTGAAAATTACTGGATGACTAAAATTAGGGTTGTATTTTACGTATTCGTCCAGAGTGCATAAATCCAGGGCTAGATGCTTGTTGTTATGTTTGCATAAATCTAAATAAATTAGAGCTGTCGATTAATCGCAGCTAACTCGTGCGATTAATTTTAAAAATTAATCGCGATTAAAAAAATTACTCATGATTAATCACACTTTTTATTGCCCTGTTAAACAATAGAATATCAATTGAAATTTACTAAATATTTTTGAATGTTTTACTACTTTTTCAAATATATTGATTTCAGTTACATCACAGAATACAAAGTGTACAATGCTCACTTTATATTATTTGTATTACAAATATTTGCACTGTAGAAATGATAAAGAAATAGTATATTTCAATTCACCTCATACAAGTACTGAAGTGCAATCTCTTTATCATGAAAGTGTAACTTACAAATGTAGATTTTTTTCTTTCTATAATTGCACTCAAAAACCTGAACAATGTAAAACTTTAGAGCCTACAAGTCCACTCAGTCCTACTTCTTGTTCAGCCAATCGCTAGGACAAACAAGTTTGTTTACATTTACGGGACATAATGCTGCCTGCTTCTTATTTGCAATCTCATCTGAAAGTGAGAACAGGCGTTCCCATGGCACTTTTGTAGCCTGCATTGCAGGGTATTTATGTACCAGATATGCTAAACATTTGTATGCCCCTTCATGCTTCGGCCACCATTCCAGAGGAAGTGCTTCCATGCTGATGACACTCGATAAAAAAATGCGCTAATTAAATTTGTGACTGAACTCTTTAGGGGAGTATTGTATGTCTCCGGCTCTGTTTTACCTGCATTCTGCCATATATTTCATGATACAGCAATCTCGGATGATGACCCAGCACATGTTCATTTTAAGAACTCTCACTGGAGATTTGACAAAACGCAAAGAAGGTACCAATGTGAGATTTCTAAAGATAGCTCTAGCACTTGACCCAAGGTTTAAGAATCTGAAGTGCCTTTCAAAAATCTGAGAGGGATGAGATGTGGAACGTTCTTTCAGAAGTCATAAAAGAGCAACACTCTGATGCGGAAACTACAGAACTGAACTACCAAAAAAGAAAATCAACCTTCTGCTGGTCGCATCTGACTCAGGTGATGAAAATGAATATGTCAGTCCACACTGCTTTGGATCGCTATCGAGCAGAACCCATCATCGGCATCGACGCATGTCCTCTGGAATGGTGGTTGAAGCATGAAGGGACATATGAATCTTTAGTGCATCTGGCACGTAAATATCTTGCAATGCCGGCTACAAAAGCGCCATGCGAACGTCTGTTCTCACTTTCAGGTGACATTGTAAACAAGAAGCGGGCAGCATTGTCTCCTGCACATGTAAACAAACTTATTTGTTTGAGTGATTGGCTGAACAAGAAGTAGGACTGAGTGGACTTGTAGGCTCTAAAGTTTTACGTGGTTTTATTTTTGAGCGCAGTTATTCTTTTTTGTACATAATTCTACATTTGTAAATTCAACTTTCATGATAAAGAGATTGCATTACATTATTTGTATTAGGTGAATTGAAAAATACTATTTCTTTTGTTTTTTACTGTTCAAATATTTGTAATCAAAAATAATGTAAAGTGAGCACTGTACACTTTGTAGTCTGTGTTGTAATTGAAATCAATATATTTGAAAATGTAGAAAACATCCAAAAATATTAAAATTAATGGTATTCTATTATTCTTTAACAGTGCGATTAATCACGATTAATTTTTTTTAATCGCTTGATAGCCTTAAAATAAATGCAGACTTCTGACAGATCCTGAATTCACTGACACTAGCAGTGACCAGAAACCTGCTTTCCACCTTCTGCTGGCTGCATGACTGCGTCATTACCTCTCAGATGGCGATATTGCCACACTCCTTTGTTATCTCCAGGAGATACTAATTCAGTGCGCTCTGCTTGCAGTCTTGAATGCTACTTGGACTCTCCAACTGATGCAAATTGCAGCTGTCTGCCATTTAGATTGCTGAGAGTATGTTACACCTCCGCCTTGCTCTTTGCATTTATTGCCAATTTGCTGCCAGATGAAATGCAATGTGATTACTGTCTTCAGAACAGTTCTTTGCTTGGGTTCCAGTTATCTCAGAAAATGCCCTCCTCTCTCTCTCCTCTCCCCCATACCTATTTTCCACCCACTACTTGTATTGGCTGGCAGGAATGCTTTGGATGACTATCCCAAGGGTGAACTCATAGGACCTGGCTTTTGTCTAGGGTAGGTCGTGTCTTCTGGAATTTGCTCCTACTAGAAATATTTCTGTGCTTAAACCTGGCCCATAGAAGAATGCTTTATACAACTTATCTCTTTGTTCCAGGTTTCCATTAAAATCTGCTGTTGAATTCCCATTTCTGGCACTGTTATGGAAGTAAATTTGGGATTATTTGAGGTTTTTGACCTCAAGATTTGGGGGAAATGGTTGTTTTGTACTTGATCTATCTTATGTAAATGCATCTGGGGACTACTGAGATGGGCTCATTGTAAGTGTATGGAATGATGATAATCCTTTCCTAACCTTAATGAGTAATTAACTGGCTACTTGCAGCCTCCCACAGACTGGAATGCTTTTTTTCCTTATGGTTCATGTCTTCTTGCTGTGTTCCTGTTCTCCTTCCCTCCTCTTCCCATCTGTTGTTGTTGTCAGTTCTGTTTTCTTTTGGCTAGAGCTTCAAAGTTATCCTTGGCTGTTCTGTACATTGCAGACTTTTTCCTACTATTATAACTTCAGCACTTTCTGGAGATGTGTTCATTGCTTTAGTAGGTTTTGTTTTCTAGATAACCAATGTCCAAGACTGGGTTCAGTGTGTCTAGCGTATGTCAAAGCTTCTTGCTGAGCACATAGTTCATGTTTCACTACAGTCACTACTGTACTACAATTACCTACTGTAACTCATTCCACAGCAAGGGAGGATGGTCTTGTGGTCAAGGCACTGGACTGGAACTCAAGAGATCTTCCTTCATTTTCTGGCTCTGACAGACTTCCTGTTTTACTTTGGGCAAGTCAAGTAAACTCTCTGTGCCTCAGTTCTCCAGCTATAACATGGGGTAACAATACTTCCTTTCTAGGATGACCAGATATCCCGATTTTATAGGGACAGTCCCAACTTTTGGGTCTTTTTCATATATAGGCACCTATTACCCCCCAACTCCCTGTCCCGATTTTTCACACTTGCTGTCTGGTCACCCTATTCCTTTCTCTCACTATTTGTCTGTCTTGTCTATTTCATATGGAAGACTGGAATTTTGGAAAAAAGACCTAAAGGAGTTAGTGGGAGTTTGTCACCTAACTTTCTTAGACTTCTTTCAAAATCCCATCCAAATCTCTTTGGGGCAGGACCTGTATTTCACTGTGTTTATACAGTGCCTAGCACAATGGGGCCCCAATCTTGGTTGAGGCTTCTAGGCGCTATTGTAATTTAAATAATAAATAAAAATAAAAATCCAGTAGCTCAAGTGTCAGAAGAAGTGTTACCCATATTCTATGTTGTGTTCTCTTCTTGAAGAAGGCCACTATTCTAATTCCTTTCTGGCTCCCACCAGTAATGTTGCTCCCTCCCCCACCTCGTATCTTGAGGGCTGCAATTTAGACACACATCTTCCAGCCAGTCCTTTAGTTGCCCTTCTTCTATTGTCTGCCTTAGCAAATGGGCTGCTTTATAAATATGCATTTGAGGAACCATTTTTAAAGTTTATTACTCATGCATAAAAAAAAAGAAATCCTTCAGTGATAAATACCTTTTAAAGCTTTTTCCCCCCTGAAAAGAGCCTGTTCCATATTGTTGTTTTATCTCATTGTTTTTATCAAACACACTTTTAATTATTCAAGCACATAAAGCACTGTAAATAGTAAATGTATTAGTGCCAAATTTCTCCCTCACTTATACCTGTTTTATACTTAAGGTAATTCGATTGAGTTAAATGGCATTACTCCTGCTTTATGCTAGTGCTAGTGAGAGGAAAATCAGGGCCATTTCTTTTAACATTCATAAACTACCAAACGGAGTTTAATACATTTGGTAACAAATATTTTTATGTGTATATGCGCCACATATACGGTACACACATTTAGGGTGCCAGTTGGATGAAATCTTTTAAATTTATTCTGTTTCACTGAGTCCTACTAAAATGAAAATCACTGGTAGGATAGGTCATTTTAATGGGCATATTACTTTATAATGAGTGTTTATCATCTGTTCTCTCCCATTTGTTAATGCAGCAAGCATTTTAATGGCAGATCACGCATCACACTAAGAGAATTAAATTTTTATCGATGATGAAGCACCACAGAACAGCAATTAAACTATTCCTCCGCAATTGATTTATGTAACCGTGGTCAAGAGAAATTAAGGTGGAGGTGCATAAAAACAGTAGTTTATCTGTTTTGATTATGAGCATAGCACCTATTTTGACCTACTAAGATACGTTTCCCTGAATAGTATAATTATTACATTTAGTTAGTAATTTAAAGCAAAATTTATTCAAAAAGACTTCATAGTACAGAACTTTTTCTTTTTTAAGTCCTAGTAGGTTTTGCCAAGGGAACAGTGGGAAAGACTCTAGACTCTTTCAAACAGTAATATTTTCCTAAATAAGAGCTGACACATGTATATAAAACATGGCACCTTTCATCCAAAGTGCTCACCAGTATATACAAACTACTATGTATAGCTTTCACCTCATAAATCACTGAAATGTGGCCATGTCTTGTAAGGAAAGCAGCAGCTTTCAAATAGCACACAGCAATATTAAACAACAGTTCAGGACAGAAAAATAAGAATTCCTTTTTCAGTTAAAACTACAGGATGACTTTGGAATTTAGAATTAGAATTTAGCCAGAACATGAGGGCAAACACCTCATCTCTCATAAGAAGTATCATAGGCGTTTTAATGATTACAAATAATTAGAACCTTGGTTTTAAATTTCATCAAGACTACAGAACCAGAAGCATTTTACCACCCTTATTCAAAAGTAACTACAAGAATAGCAGCAGATGCTAGTGGTCTAACGGGGGCAGCATACTACAGCTCATGGGACACTGGAGTTGATTGCTACTCTCTACTCTGAAACTGGCCTGCAATGTAACCCTGTGTGAATCACTTAACGATTCATTTTCTTCATCTGTAAAATGGAGGCAAAGCACTTTGAGATCTCTGAATGAAAAGAGCTATGTAAGTACTACTCTATCATTATTATTACTCTATTACTCAGACATAGCCTAAACCCTTTTGAATTTTATCCACTAGCCAAGCATTATAAGTCTTATTCACTAAGGTTTTTGGCTTTGTGCACCATCAATACTAAAGCAAATATCAGTAAAAGCACCTTAGGGCAGGTTTTGAATCTTAAAATGTTTGTTTGTCTTTCACCTGCCATGCTACTTGACACTCTGTTCATCTATATGTACCAGATATCCTTAGATATCCCCAGTAGTTTGCCTTAGATATCCCCAGCCTCCCCTGGTTTATATAAATACTAATATTTTGTTAATTCCATTACTTGTTGCAATAAGAAGGCTTTACTTGCTATTGATTCCCTTTTTTAAAAAATCGGTAATCAGTTTTAACAAATTTGTGTTGCTATTGTTTATTAAATATTATGGTAGTCAAGCAATGAAACTTTATGGAGAACAAAACCAAGACAGCATGATCAGTAAATTGTATTGTGTGGTATACTGTTTACCAAAGAAATGAGTTCAGGCTGCAGGAATTTCAGAGGTCAAACTTGTATTGGAAAAAGTAACCATAAAATGCAATCACAGCCTGTAATTGGTCTTTAGCGAAACTGCAAACTCAATTTTGTCTAGTGAAATAGCCTATTCAATAAAAACCTACTTAAACAATTTGTATTATCCTGGTAGGAAAAGAATAAGTGAATAACATAAATAGTGAAAAGCAAATTGCACTTCTAAAAATTCTTTCAGTTTTAAATGATACAAAGGGGTATTAGGTAAGGACATTTCTTGACTTTTATAACTTAATACTGACCATTCAAGCCATATGTTTTCTTACATTCACAATTTAAATATTTATGTGGGTATAGGGAACTAATTTAAGAACAAGTTGTTTTTAGTATGAGAAAACTATGTAGGCAAAGAGATGGATTATAAACATGGTATGAAAACTGCTTAAATGAAACCAATGGGAATCACGCTAGTGTAAACGAAGGTGTAATGTGGACCATATTCTTACAGAATGTTATAGAATGATGGTCATCTCTCTATGATAACGACTGCAATGAAGTTTCCATTTCAAATCTGATTTTGCCCCCACCCTCCTACAATTTACCAGGAAAAAATTCAGTTCATATAGAACTCAAAATTAGAAGGCTAGATCTGAAATTAAGATAGAATCTTTATGCAAATGTTGAAATTTGGTGGACACCAGGTTTCTAAATTATGACACCCTCACTATAGAAGGGTTAAAACATAATTCCAACTTTTTGACCCTTAGCAAAAAATCAGAAGGTAAAATAAGTTTTACTAGATATCCCCAGCTGAGATGTTTTTCTCAGAACCAAAATTTAGTTGATTAATTTGAATTTTCAAAATTATTGATATTTTATTTAGTAACATTTCTAGAAAATTTCTGCTCCAGGCATGTTACTATAGACATCAGAGGCCTGCTAGAGACCTAAGCTTTCCTTTAAGAAAAAAGTAAGGCTTCTAGCCCTTTCCCCAGCGGCAATAGACCTCAAAGTGTAACCTGACCACTTGGGAGCTGCCAGGTCCAGGTGGGGCATTAGCTCTTCCTTTCCATGGGGTATATTCAGGAGAGGGGAACTAGTGCTCCTCTACCTTCACCACCCAATCAGCCACATGAGGGTCAGCAAATAGAGAAGCGGTGACTAGTTAGTGTGTTCCCTGACTGCTCCTGAGTCAGAGCTAACCGTTCACCTGGACCCCTCTGCTCCTGGCAGCTCCTACGCTAGCATTAGGTCTCTGGTGGGACTTTCCCGATGGGGTATAGGAGTAAGCACCCCCTTATGACTATATTAAAAACTAAGGAAGTTCAACACAAATAACTTTGCTAAGATTTACTTGAGAACTTCAATCTTAACTCTTGGTTTTCTGTGTTTTAACATTTGAGGGATTTTTAAAGTCTGCATCTCCTGAAAGGTAATTTACTCAGCTCATTGATCTGCACCTACTACTTTAATTTCATCTTAACAAATCTCTCTGATATATATATTGAAAGCACACAGGGACTTTGCATGTTATTGACTCTGATTCACCACTGTTACTCCTGTTAGTGTAAAGCCAATGAAATCAATTAAGTGATATGGGCATAAAACAGGAGTAACATAGTGAAATCAGAGCCAGTAAACTTTTCATCTCCATAAGATACTAATTTCAAAGCCAGTTATATTATTTTCATGGTATCTATTAGCAAGCAGGAACAATGTTAGGGAAAAATACTACTACACATTAATAACACAATTTTCTCCTAATAAATTGTCTCTAACATTTGTATAAGGTGACAAGTGAGAAAAATCAAAGAAACTCAGTTAAAGATAAAACAAAACATAATGTACTCCATTGTTTGTTATTATTTTATTACATGTATTTGTAAAGCACTCATCATATGTAGTATCAGCTAGGTACCGCCTCTGCTCTTGAGTCATGCTACAGCAATTGAGATCAGCTGCTGACACGCTAGAGTGTACAGTCTTCAGATTCAACTGGGAGGGCTGCTAGGAGGCAGTGAAGGGTCATCACTTGCGGACTTTGTTGCCCATCCTGATGAGACTGAGTCTAAGTTTGCTAACCTTCGGGGCATGCTACAAATCCTGTATGTTTCCCAGACGCTCTGAATTAGGAGGGTTAGAGAGGTGAGGGGGATGGGTGGCAGTTAGTGATGGCACTAATTCCGGATACAAGTTTGTAATTATATATATTTTGTAAACACACAAGTGCATGTGCCTAGAGCAATGCATAGGTAAATTTTTTAAACAGCAAAATATATTAAGTAGGGGCAGTGAAGCATACTACAGAGGTGGATGACTGGTGGTATGTTGTACAATTGGTTTCACACTGTTGCATTTGTACTTTTAAAATCCATATTCATAGAATATTCTCAAATCTGGATGGTTTTGCAGTTATTAAACATCCTCCCTATGTTTCACCAATGTCTGCTGCATAAAGAGCAGATAGCTGAGAGTCTGCATTACATCTCTTAGGGCTAAGGGACCTAATTGGTCTCTCCACTCCTTTATTTCTGGCCACTATTGCCACTTTAATCCACTTTCCCAGATTGTGTTATCCTCTCTGCCCCACTGGCAGCCAAATGGGCTAGATAGAGCAATCGCCTTTCAAGCAACTTCGAATAAAAAAAAGTCCTTTATCTTTAGGTCAGCTACTTGCAAACAAATGTGCAGTAGATACACTAAGAATGTTTTGATGACATGTCAAAGTCCATTTTTTATTCTCTTTCTTGGCAAAGCTTCCGGTATTCCACTGTTAACTGAAAGAGAGCATATATTGTATATGTCTTGTTTTCTGTTTATTAAACAAAACAAAAAACAGCTGTCGCTAAAGCCTCCCTTTAGAAGGAGAATATCAGGAAGTTCAAGCATAAAATCTGTGACCTACTTAGTTCAATAGCCATGTAGAAATGAACAAGGTGTAGTAATGTTATAGATATGGTAAAAATACCAAAAAAACATGTCCTGATGGAAAAATTGAAACCAAGATATCAATGTAGGTAAAATAAGATCGAAAGGATTAAAACACAATTTTTTTAACAGAGAGCTTGCAGCTGCACCAATAAGATACATGTTGTAATTCATCAGAATAGTAATATTATAGAGTAATAAAGAGATTTTAAAAGGGCACAGGGAAGCAAAAACTTGGAATTGTTGAAGAGAGAAATGCCTTCTGGACAATAATAAAAATAATAATAACCATGTAAAGAATCAGAGGCTCTTTCATGGTAAAGTTTTCTTTTCTCCTTACTAGTACTACCTTGAAAAAATACATAAAGAAGGAGTTGCAGAGAAATAGGCTGGATTGGAATGTAGGGGAAGGAGATAAGGGGAAGCTATTTAACTTTCACCTGTTGCAGAAAAAAGTTTATTTCAGGCATCTTTTCCAAATTAGTGTGTTGCTGTTTGGATTTCACAAACACACATGAGGTCCATTTATCAAGTACCTTGCTTATGAGAGAGCTCCTGGGTTAGGACCATGCACCTGAAACTGATTAGATACCTGGAGAAATACAGCTTTTCAGAAAGAAAGTATGTGGTTCCCTAAAACTGTGCCAAAGAGTGAACATGGAGGAAGTCTGGTCTGTTTGTGTTGTGTATGAGGGAGAGTTCAGTTTGCGGAAGTGGATGCTGGACAGCTGACATCACTGCTGATGCAGAATTAAGATTATGAATCATTCTCTAGTGCAGGGGTCGGCAATGTTTGGCACGCGGCTCGCCAGGGTAAGCACCCTGGCGGGCCGGGCCAGTTTTATTTACCTGCTGACGCGGCAGGTTCGGCCGATCGCGGCCCCCACTGGCCGCGGTTTGCCGTCTCGGGCCAATGGGGGCGGCGAGAAGCCGCGGCCAGCACATCGCTCGCCCGCGCCGCTTCCCGCCGCCCCCATTGGCCCGGGACGGCGAACCGCGGCCAGTGGGAGCCGCGATCGGCCGAACCTGCCGTGTCAGCAGGGCTGGCTCTAGGATTTTTGCCGCCCCAAGCAAAATCAATTTTGGCTGCCCCCCCCCTTTTTTTCTTACCCCACCCCCCAGCCCCGCCTCAACTCCGCCCCTTCCCCAAATCCCCAGCCCTGCCTCCTCCCCCCAGGCTCTCAAGCCTGGGAGGGAGGGGGAGCAGCGGCGCACAAATCAGCTGTTTCGCGCGCTGTGGCCGCTCGGGATCTCCCCCTCCCTCCCAGGTTTGAGAGCCTGGGAGGGAGAGGGAGCAGCGGCGCGTGAATCAGCTGTTTCGCGCGCCGTGGCAGCAGCAGAGGTGAGCTAGGGCGGCCGGGGCACATTTTTAGGGGCGGCATTCTGGCGTCGGCCATGCCGCCCCTAAAAATGTGCCGCCCCAAGCATCAGCTTGTTTTGCTGGTGCCTAGAGCCGGCCCTGCATGTCAGCAGGTAAATAAAACTGGCCCGGCCCGCCAGGGTGCTTACCCTGGCGAGCTGCGTGCCAAACGTTGCCGACCCCTGGTCTAGTGGTTGCGCTAGTGGTAAGATGAAGATCTCTGGGTGAAGGGGTAGAGGATATGTACTGTTAGGCACCTTAACTTTCTATTTCCTTATTTTTGAGTTGTGTGTCAGGTATGTTATATGCAGCATCTTTAAGATATCTTTTTTTCCAGTTTAAATTGAAAACCAGAATGCTTAATTTTAATTGAGAATCAATTATTTTACCTATGTTCTGTTATTAAAATACATACCTTTTCAAGAACATTAATTACTTCTTTTGAAAAATACATATGTGTCAACCTAATACTAATCATACAATTTTGTGCTTTCATCTGTTTAGGTAGGCTCCATTCAAAAGGCATACTTATAGTAGAGCACTTCTGTTTTGTGTTTTGTGTTTTTTTTGTTTTTGTTTTTAAACAGCAATATGCAGCTTTCATTTCAGAAATTAAATCTGAAGGAGGAGGTATTTTGTTTTTATGATTGATTTGGCCAGTTAGACAGCAGCATAAAGAAATCTAATACCCCAAACAGCGGCACTTACTGCTGTCTGGCCAAGGAGTGACATTGGAGTCAGAGGTGAAAGCAGCTTCTTGCTTCCATCCTCTCTGCAGGACAAGCATTGGTAGTTGCCAAATGCACACACTGATGTCCGTTCACGCATGTGCAGATGGCTTCAGAAAGCAAATTGTTCCAGGCTTTCAGTAAGATTTTTGAAAAGGTGCTGGAAGTCAGGTGGAGTCAACACATTCATTTATGGTTATTAAAAGGTTGCATCAAAATGCTATTCAAACCAGGCTGCAGAATTACTAGCATCAGATAGCCTATGGCTTAAATATCCTGTATATTACAAAGATTTGCTTGAAGCATAGCACAGAGGGCCTTTTGTACAAAGCTTGAGGAGTTAGTCCTTGGCATTTGGCCAGCAATAAAGAAAGCTTGCCCTTGTGCCATTCTGTCCTCCACTGCTCAGATTCTGGCAGCAGTTTGACTTCAGTGTAATTGTTGGCACTAAAGCTAAACTGTGCCCTGAATGGCCTCTTCTGACAAAAAGACAGGACTACAGAGGTCTAACACTGCATCAAATCTCTGTATTGGTCTACTGTAATAGAGGAGTCTGTTATGAGAACTTTTCATATCAGAGAAGCAAACAATAGACTACAGAGGCGCCGTACTAAAGAAATCCCTTAAACAGAGTGTGAAGTATTTTTCATTTTTTCCACAGGATAATGAAGTGTCCAAACAGGATAAGAGAACAAATAGCTCGTTCTAGGGCAGGCATTAGTTTGGCTCTCTATCCACAGTTGTTGTTGTTCTACTCTTCTAATTTCTGTATAGTAGTTTAATTTTATATTCCTCGTTCAGACCATACACAAGCATAGTCACAGATTTAAATGATAGGGTATTTTTATTGTTTGCAAGGCTTCACTTGCTTAATCTTTCTTTAAAAAAAAAAATATATATATATATATATGTATACTTTCCCATTTCATTGAGGCAGATTTGGAAATCAAACCAGAAACTTCAGACTCTACTACGATGGAAAACACTTTGTTGGGGAGAAACGTTTTGAGTCCATCCATGACCTGGTGACAGATGGATTGATTACTCTTTATATTGAAACCAAGGCAGCAGAATATATTGCCAAGATGACAATAAATCCAATTTATGAACACATAGGATATACAACCTTAAACAGAGAGCCAGCACACAAAAAACATATGCCAACCCTGAGAGATACATATGATGGCAAAGAGGCTACAGGAGAAGATGAGGTAGCAGAGAAAAGGGTAAGCAATTGTTAAAACACACTTTTTTTTATTAGTCTTTTATTTTATACTCTTAACTCCACTGAAGAATATTAAATATGTTTATAGGTGTTTAATCTAAATGGTTACATCAAATATTTTTGATGAATAGTAAGTTATATGTTAAGATGTTTTAATAATCGTTCCAAGTTTTTAAATGGAAATTTTTGCATATTGCAAATACCTCTGATTCATAAACTTTTATCATAAGGATCTTTGTTTTTTTTAAAGAAATGATTGTTATTACAAATGTCAATTCTCTGATAATCCAGATAGGCTAAAGATATTTAAACTTAGTTATTTACTGTGCAAAAAGACTATTGCCCTTTAATACAGAAATGTATTCCAAAATCTATTCAGCATTCCCCATACAGTGATAGTAAAGTTGTCCACTTTATAAATAAGTCTGTTCATTAACAAGATAAAATGTTAAAACATTTCACATGACTAAGTTCAGCCTGTCAGAAACTGACAGAACTATTTTTGGCCTCAACCAGGCTTATGAAGAAGGATATCTCTCTTCAGAGACTTGCATTATCAACTGAGAGCTAACTGCATTGTGGGGGGGTTAAAATAAATAAATACATTAGAACCAATGCAGGATACATTTCAGACTTTGTACTCTTGCAGAACATCTTTAATGTAATGTAGAAGACCCCAAAAACAGTTTCCATGTAGCTTTGTTAACATGACAGATATAAAACTTGTTTTTAAATTCATATTAATACATTTTTAAAATAATGATAGTTTTTAAAATAACTAGAGGAAAAATTGATTGCATTTGTTTATTACAAATATTTCCATTTATGGGCTTTTTAAGTGTGTGTTTAAAAATATTACTTAAAATATCTGTATATTCACACATATATAATATGCGCTGTAGACTCTCCTGTTACAATGTAATTAAGAGTTTTTTGCAAATTACTGTAAATCACAAAAGAAAATACTACGTTTAGGTTTGATTACACATTCATCTTCCCAATCAGAGATCAGGAACACATTTCGTGTAATCCTTACATGTATTGACATTCTGTGTCTACGCTGCTGTGACTGAACTTTTTTAATGTAGTAAATCATAGAATCATAGAAGATTAGGGTTGGAAGAGACCTCAGGAGGCCATCTAGTCCAAATCCGTGCTCAAAACAGGACCAACCCCAACTAAATCATCTCAGCCAGGGCTCTGTCAAGCCAGGCCTTAAAAATCTCTAAGGATGGAGATTCCACCACCTCCCTAGGTAACCCATTCCAGTGCTTCACCACTCTCCCTAGTGAAATAGTGTTTCCTAATATCCAGCCTAGACCTCTCCCACTGCAACTTGAGACCATTGCTCCTTGTTCTGTCATCTGCCACCACTGAGAACAGCCGAGCTCCATCCTCTTTGGAACCCCCCTTCAGGTAGGTTCAAAAGCTGCTATTAAACTTAGTCCCCCCCCTCTTCTCTTCTGCAGACTAAACAAGCCCAGTTCCTCAGCCTCTCCTCATAAGTCATGTGCCCCAGCCCCCTGATCATTTTCGTTGCCCTCAATATATTGGAAAATATAGCTGTCCATTTTAATCACCTGATTTCTTGCCTGAAACTAGCAGTGGTGTAGGTCTGATTTACCTGGGTTCTGTTCCCTGGTGCCATTGACTGGCTGTGTGATGTTGAGCAAATCACTTAACCATTCTGTGCCTCCGTTTCCTCATTTATAAAATTGATACTAATGCTTATCCGCTTTTGTAAAGTGCTTGGCATGACATACAGTTGAAAAGCTCTGTGAAAGTAGTACTGTGTGACCATCTCTGACTGCCAAAGTTCACTCACCAATGTGAAAGAGAAACAATATGCATTTGAACATGTCTCCAGAATTTATCTCTAGTCCCAAATGAAGCCTATTCCATTAAAAATAGGTTTATCTTATTTACAGACTTCATTTATTGGGAACAAGAAAACTGTTTCAAATCAATAGGTTGGGTCAACATTCTGAAATATCAGTTTGCCCCTATAAATAACAGCTGTAAGTAAAATACCTTTTTAAAATAGCATAGACCAGAGGTTCTCAAACTTTGGTCCGCAAGCTCCATTCAGGTGGTCCGCAGATAGTTCCCTCTAAGGTGCGTGCCTGGGCAGCCGCGCACAAGAGAATGAAGGGCCACCCACCTAATTAGTGGAGCTGCACAGGCGTGACTCCACTAATTAGGTGCCTGGACCCTGGAATAGACGTACATGTAAGGTGGGGTGGTGGCCTTGTGGGGAGGGGGCAGTGGGGTGAGAAGACAGGGTGGGGGGAATTTGGGACGTGCAGTGCTGCGGCGACCAGAGAAAGAGGCAACTTTCCCCAGCTCCAAGGCTGTGGCTACTGGGGAGAGACGGCCCTCCTTCCCAGTCTCAGCTCTGTGGCTGCTGTGGAGGGGGAGATACCCCCCTCCTTCCCAGCCCCAGCTCGGGGGCTGCCGTGGCAGGGGATAGAGGGCACATCCATTGCATTAGAAAGGTAAGGCTACTGATATTAAAATATGAGTTGTATGCTTTTATTTGTAGAACAAAAAAACTTTGTTTTTTTTATATAGCGCTTTTATCCAAAGCGCTTTACGATAGATAGCTAATGGTACAAACAACATTTGGAAAGATCATTAAGTGGTCCACCAAGACCCTCAGGAATTTTCAAGTGGTCTGCGAAAAAAAAGTTTGAGAACCACTGGCATAGACTGTCTAAATGGCCTTATATGCTTTTTCTTCAGTACTTAAGAAGCTTTCTCCTCTCCCAATGAACTCAGAGGGGACTCAAGGGGACTCAGAACCTCACAAGATCAGGCTGTTAGTACTGAATTCTATAGATCCTAACAATGGGGGATGTAAAATATTAGTAGAAAATGTCACCTGTTAATTACAGGTAAAGTTCAGTCCAGTGTAGAAGGCTGACACAAGGTCCTCCACACCACTTACACCACCTAATAATGGCTTACGTCATGTTGGAGGGTCTTGAGTGGGCTTTCTGCACTGGGGTTTCTTTCATTCTACAAGGGTTCGATTTAAGGCAAAACCTTGAACAGAAGTTCTGGAAATCACCAGGTCATGTGGGTGGTGGTGGTTGTGTGGTTTTTTGGTAAATTCAACTCTTATTGCATTTATCATACTTCACATACTCACCACTATTCAAAGCGAGTGCTATCATTGGAGTCATTTTGTGAAGAGGTAATAGAATTTTGTTGTTTAGTGTCATAACATTTTCTGCACTGCTGGAAAAGTTTGGACAGTGTAAGGATTGTAGAGGAGGTTATTATGGAAGGACACAGTTGTTGTTTTTTTCTTAGATGGATGCTGTCAAGTCAGACTTCCATCAATAAAAATGTACATATTTTTTCCTCATGGAATAGATCAAGAACTATTGAGTAGTTCTCTCAAATTGAAATTTTAGATGAAAAGCCTTAGACATGTTAGTCATGTAATTGCCACATCCCACACCCTTTGTTTGGAAGTTATAAGCAGCCAAACTTGCTTTGACTCCAAAATGTATAACAGTCTGGATTGGCCCGAAGCCCAATTTTTATGAGTCTGGTCTCATTATTTGGTTTGGAACCTTATTGATGTGGGCACAGAAACAATGGGTCAGTCTATACTGCCAAAAAAAAAAAAAAAAAATCACAGCAGCGAGACTCAGAGCCAGGGTCTACTGACTTGGGCTTGCGCTACAAGACTAAAAATAACAGTGTAGATTTTCCCACTTGCACTGGAGCCTGGGCTCTGAGGGTATGTCTACACTGCAATAAAATATCAATGGCTGGCCCATGTCAGCTGGCTGGAGCCTGGGTTCTGGGACCATGCGAGGCAGAAGGGTCCTAGAGTCCAGCATCCCATTTGAGGGAAGGGTTCCAGAGCCTGGACTCCAGCCCGACCCTGACATCTACGCTGCAGTGTTATAGCCCTGCAGCCTGAGCCCCGCAAGCATGAGTCAGCCGACACAGGTCATCTATGAGTGTTTTATTGCAGGTAGATATACCCTGATACCCTTCCCCCTCACTGGTGTGAGCCCTAGTCAGTTGACCTGGGCTCTGAGACTCTCTGCCATGGAGGTGAATTTTGCAGTGTAGATGTAACTAGTGAGACGCACACACCATAGCATGGATAAATGCAGAGGCTGCAACTTCATTTAAAACTATTACCAAACTGGAGTAATGCCCCCAAATTACCCAGCAGGTAATTTGTGGACTTCAGTTGGCACCCATGGCCCCAGATACTACAAACCTGAGGGTGGGCGTGTAGGCCATGCCCCCTATATACCCTTAGGCCTGCTCCAGGACCCTCACTGGAAACTGAACCAGGAAACCCAAAATGGCTACTCACCTATGCAGTTGTTCTGAGTTGGCTGAAACCTTGTTATAGGCTGAGTTAAAAAACCTTATGAAGTTAATAGATTCATAGATTCTAGGACTGGAAGGGACCTCGAGAGATCATAGAGTCCAGTCCCCTGCCCTCATGGCAGGACCAAATACTGTCTAGACCATCCCTGATAGACATTTATTTAACCTACTCTTAAATATCTCCCGAGATGGAGATTCCACAACCTTTCTAGGCAATTTATTCCAGTGTTTAACCACCCTGACAGTAAGTAACTTTTTCCTAATGTCCAACCTAAACCTCCCTTGCTGCAGTTTAAGCCCATTGCTTCTTGTTCTATCCTTAGAGACTAAGGTGAACAAGTTTTCTTCCTCCTCCTTATGACACCCTTTTAGATACCTGAAAATTGCTATCATGTCCCCTCTCAGTCTTCTCTTTTTCAAACTAAACAAACCCAATTCTTTCAGCCTTCCTTCATAGGTCATGTTCTCAAGACCTTTAAT
This sequence comes from Emys orbicularis, assembly GCF_028017835.1. NCBI lineage: Eukaryota > Metazoa > Chordata > Testudines > Emydidae > Emys > Emys orbicularis. Next base: position 41,888,521 of record NC_088693.1, on the reverse strand, counting down.
CATTCTTGTTGCTCTTTGGACCCTCTCCAATTTCTCCACATCTTTCTTGAAATGCGGTGCCCAGAACTGGACAGAATACTCCAGTTGAGGCCTAATCAGCGCAGAGTAGAGTGGAAGAATGACTTCTCGTGTCTTGCTCACAATACACCTGTTAATACATCCCAGAATCACGTTTGCTTTTTTTTGCAACAGCATCACACTGTTGACTCATATTTAGCTTGTGGTCCACTATAACCCCTAGATCCCTTTCTGCCGTACTCCTTCCTAGACAGTCTCTTCCCATTCTGTATGTGTGAAACTGATTTTTCCTTCCTAAGTGGAGCACTTTGCATTTGTCTTTATTAAACTTCATCCTGTTTACCTCAGACCATTTCTCCAATTTGTCCAGATCATTTTGAATTATGACCCTGTCCTCAAAAGCAGTTGCAATCCTTCCCAGTTTGGTATCATCTGCAAACTTAATAAGCATACTTTCTATGCCAATATCTAAGTCGTTAATGAAGATATTGAACAGAGCCGGTCCCAAAACAGATCCCTGCGGAACCCCACTTGTTATGCCTTTCCAGCAGAATCGGGAACCATTAATAACAACTCTCTGAGTACGGTTATCCAGCCAGTTATGCACCCACCTTATAGTAGCCCCATCTAAATTGTATTTGCCTAGTTTATCGATAAGAATATCATGCGATACTGTATCAAATGCCTTACTAAAGTCTAGGTATACCACATCCACAGCTTCTCCCTTATCCACAAGACTCGTTATCCTATCAAAGAAAGCTATCAGATTGGTTTGACATGATTTGTTCTTTACAAATCCATGCTGGCTATTCCCTATCACCTTACCACCTTCCAAGTGTTTGCAGATGATTTCCTTAATTACTTGCTCCATTATCTTCCCTGGCACAGAAGTTAAACTAACTGGTCTGTAGTTTCCTGGGTTGTTTTTATTTCCCTTTTTATAGATGGGCACTATATTTGCCCTTTTCCAGTCTTCTGGAATCTCTCCCGTCTCCCATGATTTTCCAAAGATAATAGCTAGAGGCTCAGATACCTCCTCTATTAGCTCCTTGAGTATTCTAGGATGCATTTCATCAGGCCCTGGTGACTTGCAGGCATCTAACTTTTCTAAGTGATTTTTAACTTGTTCTGTTTTTATTTTATCTGCTAAACCTACCCCCTTCCCATTAGCATTCACTATGTTAGGCACTCCTTCAGACTTCTCGGTGAAGACCGAAACAAAGTAGTCATTAAGCATCTCTGCCATTTCCAAGTTTCCTGTTACTGTTTCTCCCTCTTCTCTGAGCAGTGGGCCTACCCTGTCTTTGGTCTTCCTCTTGCTTCTAATGTATTAATAAAAAGTCTTCTTGTTTCCCTTTATTCCCGTAGCTAGTTTGAGCTCTTTTTGTGCCTTTGCCTTTCTAATCTTGCCCCTAGAATTGCTAGGTGTGAAAACACCCTTCAGTTAGCATAGCTGTATGGCTAAATTAATCACAACCCCCACCTAAGACAAAAGGGCTAAGATCTGGGTGAACTCACCCAGGAGTTTTATATAGGATGGGTGGAGGGATTTTTGCTGAGTATTATTTTAGGTAAATACGTGTGTTTGTGTGTATGTGAGGGAAAAGAGAAGAGAGAACAAACTGAGACACGGAGAGCAGCAAAAAGCGAGAAAGCCAAGTAGCAGCTTGTGAGTATGGTGTATGACCCTGGACAAAGCCAGAAAGAGAGTTGGGGTCTGATGTTGGCTAAAGAGGCTCGGGGCTGTAAGATGATAAACTATTACTTTGTTTCTGATTTCTCCTGCATTTGGAGAAGCAGGACCTTGTACATTCCTTGTAAATAAGCAAAATTGAATCGAAGAAAATACTGGATTCCATCAAGTACTACCCCCAGGTGGAACATGCCCATCTCCCCAAACTCTGACTGGCTGCTTGGGTAAGAAAGGGGCAACACAGCATATCGTACCTTCCTCCCCATCCACTTCCTCCAGGGAGGAGCCAATCAGCCACCCCCAGCACCCCATGGCAGCAGCTGTGGGAGGGATAGACTTCAGTGCCCAGATGTAGCATGCAATACTCTTCCTTCCTTTTTTCCTTCCTTCACGGCAGCACAAGGAAGGGAGGAAAGGGGAAAGAGAGAATCAACCCCCTCCCCGCACATACACATGCTGAATGAAAGTGAGAGGGGGAAGCAGAAAAAGGACACAGAGCACTGCCCTAGCTGCTCCTGGGTGAGATCCTTCACCCCCACACCCAGATATCTACACTACTCCCAGCCCCATCAGAGTCACACCTCAGCTAACAAGGTGAGCGTTTCAACAGTTTCTGGTTCACGTGGTCAATATAGACCCCACTAGTGGCTTCATGCAACACATTATGAGAATTTACCACTTTCAGCTAAGTTTTATAAAGAACATTAAAATTGTGTGATACACAATATGCATTTTTATATAAATGCTGTGTCACTTGTGTAAAATATAATATGTGTTTCAGAAATGCTTAGTGGAAAGTGACCCAAAACACTAGATAATAGGAAATATTTTCTTGCCTTTTCTAAAAACTGCCTGCTATATAACGTATGCAGTGTTGTTATAGCCCTGTCAGTCCCAGGATATTAGAGAGACAAGGTTGGTGAGGTAATATCTTTTATCGGACCAACTTCTGTTTGGGAAAGGTACTGAGAGTGTTACAGCTAAATACAAGATTAAGCAGATAGTACCTTTTCCCAACCTGAAGAAGAGCTCGTGTAGCTCGAAAGCTTGTCTCTTTCACCAACAGAAGTTGGTCCAATAAAAGATATTGCCTCACCCACCTTGTCTCTGCTATATAAAGATATTTTATGGATAGCAATAGCACACAAGACAAAGTACTTGTATCCGCAGTTAAGCTGCAGACCGTAGCCTTCTCCAGCAAACTAAACATTTATTGTCTGCAATAGAAACTTCCAGAGCCCCTTAAAAATATGTGTTGTACAAAAGTGAATACACTGTTGTATTTTTATGGTATGCTGATACTTATCGCTGTTTGTTTAAAGGCTGTATTTATAAAAAATAGGGATGTTGAGCGACTAAGAAAATTAATTGCGATTAATCGCGTGATTAAACAATAATAGAACACCATTTATTTTCCTACATTTTCAAATATATTGATTTCAATTACAACACAGAATACAAAGTGTACAGTGCTCACTCTATATTTATTTCTGATTAAAAATACTTGTACTGTAAAAAACAAAAGAAATAGTATTTTTCAATTCACCTAATATAAGTACTGTAGTGCAATCTCTTTATCATGAAAGTTGAACTTACAAATCTAGAACTATGTACAAAAAATAACTGCATTCAAAAATAAAACAATGTAAAACTTTAGAGCCTACAAGTCCACTCAGTCCTACTTCAGCCAATAGCTGAGACAAACAAGTTTGTTTACATTTCCAGGAGATAATGCTGCCTGCGTCTTGTTCACTATGTCACCGGAAAGTGAAAACAGGCGTTCACATGGCACTATTGTAACTGGCGTCGCAAGATATTTACATGCCAGATGCACTAAAGATTCATATGTCCCTTCATGCTTCAACCACCATTCCAGAGGACATGCGTCCATGCTGACTGGTTCTGCTCGATAACGATCCAAAGCAGTGCAGACCGATGCATGTTCATTTTCATCATCTGAGTCAGATGCCACCAGCAGAAGGTTGATATTCTTTTTTGGTAGTTTGGGTTCTGTAGTTTCCGCATCAGAGTGCTGCTCTTTTAAGACTTCTGAAAGCATGTTCAACACCTCATCCCTCAGATTTTGGAAGGCACTTCAGATTCTTAAACTTTGTGTCGAGTGCTGCAGCTATCTTTAGAAATCTCACATTGGTACCTTCTTTGCGTTTTGTCAGATCTGCAGCAGAAGTGTTCTTAAAATGAACAGCGTGCTGAGTCATCATCCGAGACTACTATAACATGAAATATATGGCAGAATGCAGGTAAAACAGAGCCGGAGACATACAATTCTCCCCCAAGGAGTTCAGTCTCAAATTTAATTAACATTTTTTTTTTTAATGAGCGTCATCAGCATGGAAGCAAGTCCTCTGGAATGGTGGCCGAAGCATGAAAGGGTATACGAATGTTTAGCATATCTAGCATGTAAATACCTTGCAATGCCAGCTACAAAAGTCCCATGTGAACGCCTGTTTTCACTTTCAGATGACATTGTAAATAAGAAGCGGGCAGCATTATGTCCCGTAAATATAAACAAACTTGTTTGTCTTAGCAATTGGCTGAACAAGAAGTAGGGCTGAGTGGACTTGTAGGCTCTTTGAATTGTTTTGTTTTTGAATGCAGTTATTTTTTGTACATAATTCTACATTTGTAACTTCAACTTTCATGATAGAGATTGCACTACCGTACTTGTATGAGATGAATTGAAAAATACTATTTCTTTTGTTTATCATTTTACAGTGGAAAGATTTGTAATAAAAATAATAATATAAAGTGAGCACTATACACTTTATATTCTGTGTTGTAATTGAAATTAATATATTTGAAAATGTAGAAAAACATCCAAAAATATTTAATAAATTTCAATTGGTATTCTATTGGTTAACAGTGCAATTAAAACTGTGATTAATAAACAGCCCTAATAAAAACTGATATTTCTCCATTGTTTACATTAATATAAATAACTAGAATGATTTAACCTCCATATAAAGCAGCTCTATACTCATTCTGTAGTGTATTTATACATAGATTGAGACGTTTTTCTTTGTCTTCAATGATAAAAAGAGGAGTATTAAATCCCTGTTGCTCAAATTGAAATATATAAGCAAACTGGAATTGGACAAGTCTAACAGCAGATGCAAAGAAAATTGTAGAAAGTTAAATATGACAGAAGATGCTGTTTTATTATCTGAATGGTACTTGTGATAATATTCACTAAAGGGGATTATTCCAGTAGATGGAGGAGAAAATAATTTCTGCGGGGCTCTGTATTTTATGAATGTGCCTCTTCATAAGCCTTATCCTGCAGCTTCATAGCTTCTCCCTAATTTTTCACCTCTTAGGTATAAAGTCTTATGTTTTGTCCAAGGCACAAGGGAAGAAAAAGCTTCTCTGTCTAAAGTAGGGATGAGCTTGTACCCAAACCACATGCTGCACACCTGCAGACTCTGTGGACGTTCTGATCAGGGTATAATACAGGCTTTGTGATACAGGCCTGCCTGTCGTCATGAGTGAGACAAATGGTGATGTGTAAAAATAATTTCTGGAGAAGAACAAACAGAGCACAAGGACACACAGGGCTTGATTGGGGAATAGCCGCTGGGGTTGTAATTTCACATTCCGTCATAAAAGCGCAGAGGAAATAGGGCAGCCACAAAGCACACCTCAACCATCAAAATAAAATATTAGAGTCCTAGGCCTAGTAGTAAATTTGGCAAGTGCCAGTGTCTGGAAATCCAAGGGTACATGAGATGTCTCTTTATGGAAATTAACTTTAATTTATAGCAGTAGAAATATTTTGGGTGAATTTAAAAAAATTATTGTGGTTGATGGGAGAGCCTTAATAGCTGGCTTTAGCAAAGGAGAAAGATTTAAAGACCATGAAAGATGCAAAGTTGACAAACTATGCAATATTGGGATGAGGATTGCAAAACACAAACCATCATGATGAGCAGAAGCCTTGAGTCCTGTAAGGGGCATACCAATATATTGTTGTGTGACTCAAGATAGTTTTTAATGGGAAAAGCATGAGACTCTAATTGACCACTTGTTATGTGATTACCTGAAGGACTTTGATTACCTGAAGGCCTTTGATTGCTTGTCATATACAATACAATGTAAATAGAAAATCAAAAATGATTTCTGACTTTCATGACCTCTGACAGAATTAATAAAGTTAGAGAGATAACTGGTGGGTTTGAGAATTGAAAAAGGGAGTGGACTTGACATGGCTGAATGCCCTGAACATATATTTCAGCACAGCAGCTAAAAATGTAATGATAGTTCCTCAAATAATCTGTAGGCTGTTCAGAAAGCAAAGTTATGCTGCCATTATGGTCCTTTGAGCTAGGGAGACACGCCTAAAGACTCTATTGAAAGTGTGTTCCACCTGAAGTGGCCTAATGCAGAAATGGCGATAGTTCCCAGTACCCCAGAGCTTCTTCTGCATTTCACTCCTTGAATAGTTGACAAATCATTGCAACTTCTCCTCCTTCAGAAGGTAATTATCACAGTAGAGTTAGTGGCCCGCAAGCAGATCAATTGATTCAGTTAAATACTTCATGTAAGATGATAGCTCTATTGAATTAATAAATATATAGATACACCTCTACCTCGATATAACGCTGTCCTCGGAAGCCAAAAAATCTTACCGTGTTATAGGTGAAACCGCGTTGTATTGAACTTGCTTTGATCCACCGGAGTGCGCAGCCCGCCCGCCCCCCCCCCCATGGAGCACTGTTTTACCGCGTTATATCCGAATTCGTGTTATATCGGGTCGCGTTATATCGAGGTAGCGGTGTAGTTACTTTGCCAAGGTCACTGTCAATTATCTGGCACTGATTTAAATTAATATTATAATTTTTTTACTTCACTAAGATATTGGCATTTTAAAATATTACAAAAGTGAAGTCTATCCGAGGTTTAGCTGTGCTGCTACATATCTTCTGTCTCTCAGAATGAAGTGCCTAGTTTAAACAGTTGCAGGTTAATTGTATGTTAAGATCGATGCAAGTTAAATTTAATAGTCATTGTTATTTACATAAGAAATGACTGACACTTCTGCAAGAAAAGTTACAATAAAAGCAATTACACTGGCTGTGAACAAGGACCTTCTAGTCCCTCGTGCCAACATATTGTCTGAGATGGAAAGAGTTAAGTAAAGTCTTGGAGAAGCAATCCTCCAACAACAATATTTTTGTTATATTTTTTTAATATTGATAATAGTGACAGCCATTCTTACCTTTCCATGATAAATTTGATTCTGCATGCAATGCTGATCAAAGAGATCTAGAACAGTAAATCTTTATAATGTTCCCAATATGCCTTAATTGAAAACAAGCTCTTCATGCCAGCTCCTGAGTCTAGTTAGTACTAAGAGCCTAGAGGTAGTGTAAATCTCTATATGCATTTCTAATACACCCATCACCATTGTATCCAGGAGCCATAAACAAAGTTAAAGTCACAGTTATATATGTCCAAAGGTAGACCTAGCTTCCCTCCCTAATTTAGGCTGCCATCTTGTTGAGGAAAAGTCTGCTTAAAGAGTTTCCAGTGGGCCTTAAATGACACAGGTCAGACTCAGGCAGATCTGCAGTGGTAGTGTTTTATGTAATAGTCCTCCTACAGGAAGAACATTCTGCCTCTGAGAATTTCACCCTTTGGTCAAAATTTCTGTGACATAGTATGGGGGAAGAGGTGGACGCGGACAACATTTAACCCTTTATCATTGAGAGCTTTAAAGCAAGGACCAGAAACTTGAAGCTGATCTGGAATCTGAATTGGAGTCAATGAAGAGCATGATGTATCCTTGTTGGTCAGTCTTGCTTAGCAGACACAGCATGTTGGACTAGTTGTAGTTTCCATGTGGCCTTCAAGTTGATCCCAATTAGATTGTATTGCAGTCGTTTGCCCTGGAGCTGGTGAAAGCATAGACCACCTTGCGTAGGTCCATAGATGGATGAAGACATTCTTGGACACTTGTTGTTTGGGTGTCCAGAAGCAATAATACGCCCAATAAGGGCTGAGACAGCACCACTTTAACAATCAAGGGCAGAATGTGCCCTCAGGAAGTGGCAAGGTCATAGCTGTTACAAGTTGTTTGAAATACTTTCTTTCTACCAGCACTGCTTCAGTCTTACTAGAGAGTGTTCATGGGAGGATAGTGGGGAGTGGTGTTAAAGCCTCTTTACAAGTCCATTGCAGCTACCCGCCCCCTGCTAGCAACAAAACAGTACCATTAAAAATGCAACTATCCTTCAATGGTAAATGCTTCCCTTTCAAATATGTATAAAGACATTGAGTGCTGAAGAATCCTGTGGATTAACTTGATGAGACTGTCAACTCTTTTCTCACAAATGTTCCCTCACAAGTCTCTAGATGGATGTCCATGACCATCATTCTGTAAATTTAGTATAATTTATAAATAAAACATAACTCTGTGGAAGGTAAAAAAGTCAAGCTATTTATTTTGTGCCTAGTGCTTCTTCTAACAGAGGCGTCCAAGACCACACAGCCTTGTCAATACCAAGAATGTCCCTCACACTGAAAAGGGACCCTTCTTTTTAGGTAGCTGCTTCTGCACAATCCATTTCACTGCACTTGGGCTGCCACATCCTCCTCATCTTTTATCTCCCCCTCTCTTCCCTCTAGCATGCACTGTGGGAGGGATTCCATTTAAAGGGATAGTACCCATTCATTCTGAAACAAGATCACTAATAATTATTTAAGCATACTAGCAGCCATTAAGAATGTTTTATTATTATTTAAGGCCTGATAAAAGAGGATGAGTGGAATAATAGGTGGTTTCCAGTGTGAGGACATTCGGAATATAAAGAACACTTTAAAGTAATATGTAAGGAATCCTTTCTATAGATTGTAGAGAGAGGTATTTTCCATTCGTGTTAACTGAAAGCAATTAACCCCTTACATTACTTTCATGCTATGGTTGTAGTAAAGCAGATACATACAAAGCAGATAGATAAAAAGACCATACAAACTGTTCTTGCTTTAGGAGCCAAAACTCCCAAATGAAATGTAAAGATATTTTTCTTACAATAATCCACATTCTAGCCTTGAAATTCCAATGTGTCTTGCTCAGAAAGGATCAATTAGTCACACTCTAGCCAGTCTCCAACTGTGGACTACATCCCAGTTCCCTGCTTCCTTAGTATTTCTGTTTCTTCCAATCTGAATTCTTGTTTCCCTTTTATCAACCCCTAATGAGCCTTAGGAGGGTTGTCGTGGCACCACAATCCTGACAAGCTGTAGGAACTTGTTGCTTTTCTTCCCCTGTGGGTCTTGGGATAGATGTGGGCCATAACAAGCCCTCGCAGCTATAGGGTGGATACATTAGGGAGCATAAACTTTTGGTGGAGGCCCCAAGGAGCTGTCCAAAGCAAAGAGGGTTTGGTGGGAGAGCTGAGGATAAGGTCTTCACTGCAGGAAAAGGCAAGGAGGGAGGCATTAGCACTTTCCTACCTTCTTCAGCAGACCAAATTCCTGTGGCTCTCACTAGCCTAATTGTCCTTCATCACAGAGGAGAAAGTTAATTGTCAGGTGGAGCAGGGAAGGAAGTGTTGCTTTTTTCTCCTGTCTTGTCCTGCTTTACCACGGAGCTGCTCTTGAGGCCCTCCCAAATCATTGGGTCTGTGGAAAGGGAATGAGGGATCAGGAGGACACCCTTACCCTGTGTCTTGCTCAGAGATATGAAGAGGCTGCCTGGAACAGAGGGGTACAGAGAACGATGCTTAGGATAAGCTCATGGTGCAGCAAGAGAAGTCAAGGAGAAAGATTAATTACCCCATATAATAGCTGGAAAATCAGCTCCGGTGTACAGTTTATAAGATAATATAGCTGTCTGCTCTGGAGAGATGGGCTTCCTGATACCCACGAAGAGATCTCCCATCCTGCAGACCCAAGCATGCCCCAAAAAGCGATCAGATCTCTCTTCCAAGCATAGTTCACCCTGACGTCTCCACCAAAGGACAAACCTATTGTAGTCCATGAGGGAAATTTTTATCACTGCAAAAATGCAGTGAAGTGGAGGAGGGCACAGAGATGTCAGAATCTGGGTGAGAACTGTGCTGGTGGGTAAAGAGATCAGATCCCTCCTGTGGGTCTCCTGAGATGTGAAGGAGAGAAGGTCCTACAGGAGGCTCAGGCAGCTCATCACTCCATAATGCAACATTGTGTTATCTTTATAAACTGTGCACAAGAGCTCATCTTCCATTTTAATAACTGGTTACAAAGAGGGATCTTCAGGGAAAATCATTTCCTTGGTTATTTGAGGAAATGGTGAGGGGATTTTAGGAGCAGTATATTGCGATTTCTGACACTATCTTTCCAATAGTCATACCTAGGATAAAGTGGGTCTCTTGGTCATTGTTTCTAAAGGTGGCATTTAATGGTAATTTTTACTTGTGCAATAGGCCTGCTTACATAAAATACTCTCAAATTGTGGTGCTTTGTAGCTGGTTTGCTGACTGTCAATTCCATCACTTGTCAGGCTGTTTCCTGGGCTGTATATGTTGTTTTTGTTTTGCCCTCCTTCTTCCATCTGCCTTGTTCTAATTATTTTCTATTACTAATCACTTCTACAGGAAACAGGCTGGACTTTTTGAATTAGGAGAACTGTAAAGGGATAATTTTGTTATTTACAAGTTTTTCTTACCTTGCTTTGATTTTATAATGTAACATTATGTAGCTGATGATAATCACCTGGAGTTATGACTGTGTCTAATCTCATAAACTAAGCAGAGTCAGGTCGGGTCAGTACTTGTATATGAGACTCCCAAGGAAAACCCATGGACTGCAGGAAGTGGTAGTGGTCATGGCTCTTTTCACTCTGAAACCGTCGTGAACCAACGCCCAAGATTCTAATGCTTTGTGTTTTAAGGATTAACATCAGACCCTTCTTCAGCTGTATAGTGAGAGATTCCTCATACATATATTTTACCACCTTAATAGGCTATCCCTTTTTATACACAAAGCTCTCAACCATTTTCTCCTTCCTGCTTAAGGTATGGAAATGTTTTCCCATCTAAATGAATAACAAATTTTATACCAGTTATCTTTAAATCATCCTGCATAGGAATCCACATCATCAGGCTTTTATGTAGAGCTCAAAATCGTTTGGTCATCCTACACCTTTCAATCCATGGTAGGCAGGCACATCTGGTGCAATTATAATTGTCCATTAATAAGTGGTTACCCCAACCTTGCAGACCTGTGGAGAGTAAAATACTTGGGTAGAAGTGACAGCAGAAAGAAAATAAAGCTATCACATTTGTGAGAGATCTGGACAGAAATGGTTAAATGAATTTTTTAGATGTATTGGGTTGTAAAAGAATACTGGAGCTATTATATACCCCATGGTTAAAGCTGTAATAGCCATCCTGTTCTGACCCCTATTTTTATTCCTTTCGAAGTGTCACAACTAATCATTTTTAAATTAAATTCTCAATGCTTGGTGTAAGCTCATAGTTGAAAATTTTCTTTTGAGTTTGAATAAAGTCAGGAGAGCAATTTAGTTACCTAGATAGACAGAAATGCTTGCTCTTATTACTGCCCACTTGTCACACTTAGTCCTCAGCAACTGCAAGGATACCAGATGTTTCAAAAATTGGAGTTAGAATTAGAAAGTTATAAACTCTTACAAACCTAGACTCTTTTTTTAAAATATTAGCGCCAATTATTTAGAGCTGTGCAGCTTTTAATGTTCTCCGATGTGCATCTCCTAATGTTTGTGAGCGCTAAAGGAACCATCAGATTCACAAATCTGACACTTGCTGGCTGGGTTATTTTAGCATTGACCCCTCAGCATCGATATCCCTGGCTTTTAGTGGGGCTAGTCATGTGCATAAAGTTAACCACAAGCTAACATTTGCAGGCCCAGATGATCAAATTATACTAGATATACTCAGGGCCGGGCCACAACATTTTGGCACCTGAGGAGGGGAGCTCAAATGACGCCCCCATGCCCCGTTGCTTGGGCCAAAACTTTGAAAGGTCTCAATTCTGCTTTCTTCCTGTTCTGCTCCTCTCATGGTACTGCTCTGCTACCTACCCCAATAAAGGAGAACTAACAACTTAAAATGCCTTGTTCAAAAATTTGAAGTAACACTTAACTTTCAAACGCCTGAACAGCAAATGTAACTTTTCTTGTCTGCATAGTAAACACTGGCATTTTTATCTGTTTGAATAATCAAAGTGGTGCTTTCCATGCCTTCTTGGTTGCAAAGATTTGAACTGCTTCCTGAAGGTCCACAGTCTGGGCCAGCTCATGCTCTATTGAGATGGTCCCAAGGCCGACCAGCCTCTCCTGTGTCATTGTGGAGTGTAGCTGTGTCTTTATTAACTTCAGCTTGGAGAAGCTACGTTCTCCACTGGCAACTGTTACAGGAAGTGTTAGAAGTATGCGCAGAGCAACAAAAGGATTTGGAAAGACGGTGGTCATCTTATTTGTGCACATATGTTCCAGAACAGCCTTTGGAGTTGATTCTGCTGAAAAGTATCTTGAAAGGGCTTTCAGTTAATCACCTAAATCACTCGCATCAATATCGCGCACGTCATCATGTGTCAACACTGTCTCTAGTGCCCTGTATTGCTGGTGTAGGTCTTCTTCAGGTCTGGTGAGGAATTTTGGAATATCATACAACATCCCAAATATACTGCTGTGTTCCTTGAGCTGCATGAAACGTTCAACTGACTGTATTGCACAATCTAGCACAGAGGTGGGCAAACTATGGCCCGCAGGCCACATCTAGCCTGCAGGACCCTCCTGCCCGGCCCCTGAGCTCCTGGCCCGGGAGGCTAGCCCCCGGCCCCTCCCCTGCTGTTCCCCCTCGCCTGCAGCCTCAGCTCGCCCCGCCGCCGGCGCAATGCTCTGGGCGGCGGGGCTGTGAGCTCCTGGGACAGGGCAGCTGCAGAGCTGGGGCCTGACCCAGTGCTCTGTGCTGCGCGGTGCGTGGCTGTCTCCAGCCGGGCGGCTGCCAGCCACCGGTGCTCCAGGCAGCGCGGTCAGGGGACAGGGAGCGTGGGGGAGTGGATGGGGCAGGGGTCCCGGGGGGGAGGGCGAATAGGGGGCGGGGCCGGGCCATGCCTGGCTGTTTGGGGAGGCACAGCCTCCCCTAACCGGCCCTCCATACAATTTCCAAAACCCGATGTGGCCCTCAGGCCAAAAAGTTTGCCCGCTCCCGATCTAGCACCTGGTTAAAGAATTCAACTTTGAATTGTTATTTGGGGTCTCTTACGGGATTATCCTGTGCCTCGTAATCAAAATGTCGTCTTCTTCAGTGACTCTTGTATTCTTGAATGGGTGGGAAAATAGCTTCAGTGTGAAGTTCCTCTGCCAACTTCTGTGCACTCTTCAGAACGTTTTGAAATCCCTCATCTGACTGGTAAGACTGTAGGTATGACTTTGCTTTGTCCAGTTGTTCCATTGTTCCAGAAATATAAAGGTCAACACCTTGGAGTCTCTTGCTTACAAGATTTCTTTCAAACAGTATGTCATGCCACAACACTAAGCCACACAGAAATTTGAAGTTATGTATATTTCTGTTGATTCCATTTCCCTCTGCCACGGTTCTCCCACGAACCGTTCCTGTCATAGCATTATCCTCCATAATGGCAACTACGGCATCATCTATCTTCCCAATTTGGTGTTTGATAGGCTTTATCGCCTCCACTAGACTTTCCCATTGTGTGGCACTCAGTGGTTTCAGTGTCAGAGAGGATGTTCCCAGATGTTGCTTCAAAATTTGCCATCGATGAGTTGATGCAGAGAAAAATACATAGATGCTTTGAATTACATTAAAAAATTCAGGAGCCTCACTAGAAGCTGATGCTGCATCACTGACCACCAAGTTCAATGAATGAGAACTGCATCGGACAAAAAAAGCTCGAGGGTTTAACTCTCGGATCCGTGTCTGCACTCCTCTGTTCTTTCCTCTCAGGTTGGCACCATTATCGTAGCCCTGACCTCTCATGTCAGCTATCACAATTCCCATATCTTCCAGCTTTTTAAAAAGCACATTTGTCATACCAGCTCCTGTAGTATCATCAATGTCAATAAATTCTAGAAAATGCTCTCTGACAGTCACCATTGCAGGGACATTTTCACAAGGTTCTGTTGTTGTTACAAAATGCACCATTAAAGTCATTTGTTCTGTATTGCTGATGTCAGGTGTGCAGTCCAGAATAACCGAGTAATATCTTGCTGACTTCAGATCTGCCACAATCTTCTGTTTGACTTTTGTTGCCAGTAACTGTATGATCTCATTTTGAATTGTTTTTCCAAGGTAGTGGTGTATGTACATTTTTTGGGTGGTGACTCTTCTTAGATGCTCCTGGAGTACAGCATCAAACTCAGCCATCAGCTCCACAATTTTAAGGAAGTTTCCTTTGTTTGGCACATACAGCTGATCTGAAGTGCCACGCAGTGCTAGGTTTTGGGTAGCAAGCATTCTCACCATGGCAATGAGCCTTTTCAGAACATTTTGCCAGTAAAGAGACTCTGATGCAATCTTCTCTTGATGCTGATCATCTAAGGTGGCCTTTAACCTTAGTCTCATCCCAAGCTCCTTCCACCTATGGAATGCTCTCTGGTGATTTGCTGCCTTCTCATGGCATGCCAGATTTCTAGCCAGATTTTTCCAGTCCTTTGTTCCTATAGAACCCAATGTATCTGGAACATTAGACTGGAAGAGTTTGCAACAAAAACGGTATGCAGCATTCTAGGTTTTTGAGTACATACGCCATGGCCTCTCCACTTTATCACCATTGGGGATTTCACGCCAGTAATGTGTTGGATGGAAACTTCTATTTTCATTGTCTTTGGGGAACGTGAAGTTTTTCACTTGCTGTGGCCCATGCACTACAAGAAAGTCCCTCAGGCTGCTGCTCAAGTGGGTACACAGTCCTGGATCATCTAGACTTAAGAAACTAAACTCAGCAGCAGCTGTTCCTTGCGCCTCCACCACACTCTTCTCTGATCTACATTTTTCTTCAGGAATGTGCATGGTTACATCCATTTGAGATGGAGATAGGGATGCTGCAGTAACTGCCAGGTCACCTGCACTCTGACTAACTGGAAGATCAGGCATCTCCTCACCACTCACATCCTCACTGGGGCCGGAAGGCTCACCATGAACATTTGTCTATGTATTTCAGGAGAGCTCCTTCCTGCTTAGATAGAAAAGCTTCCTTTGCTTGCTTTCTTTTCTGAATGCTGCCCCAGAGGGACGTTTTCTTCTTTCACTCCTGACTGCTGTTCTGTGCCAGCGATAGTGGCTCTCAACACTCAATTGAAGGGGACAAATAAGCAGGCTGGTAGCAGGGCCTGAGTGAGGGAAGATATCAGCATCTTAAGGGGCTAACTGGCTCCTACTACTTCAGTTAACTGCCTGTTCTCCTCAAGTGGGTTCAGGGAAGCAGCAGGAAACAGGAAGCTCCCTGAGAAGCTGGTGTTAATCAGTCCAGGCTCCTGGGGGTGCTAGAGAGGTACATAAGAGGCTTCTCCTCCTCTCTCTCCCTGCAGCTCCTGCTGCTTTCTGTTATTCCCTCTCACCTTTTCTCCTGCCTGACTGTTATGTCTCTTGTGCCCTCCTTCCTCCAGCACAGCACTCCACCATCTCTGTGCATCTAGAGCAGAGAGAATACATATGCACCAGCAGCAGACACAATTTTCTACACTCTGGGTCCTAGTGGCACCCCCTTCCCCCTCCGCCCCCCCCCCCAGTCTGGCACCTGAGGCGGCTGCCTCAGTTCGTCTCCTGGTAAGGCCAGCCCTGGATATACTTGTATACTGCATTCAGTTCATGATAGTTATATCAATTGTTAGATGGATATTGTGTCAAAGTAAAAATAAGAAACTGGTATGTCTATAGGATTTGGGTGTTTATTGTACGGTGACCAGAAGTCCCGATTTTATCGGGACTGTCCCAATATTTACTTGTTTGTCCCGCGTCCCAACCGATGTTCGGTCGGGACACGAATTGTCCCGATATTTTGCCCCCCGGCCCTGCCCCGACTCCGCCCCCTCCTTCCCCCATTGGATCCCTCCCCACATTCCTGCCCTTGCCCTGCCCCCAACCCCGCCCCCTCACTGCCCCATTGGATCCCTCCCCAAATCCCCACTCTGGCCCCGCCTCTTCCCCAAGCACGCCGCATTCCTCCTCCTGCCCCCTCCCTCCCAGTCTTGCGCTAATCAGCTGTATGGCGGCGCAAGCACTGGAGGGAGGGGGGAGAAGCAGGATGCTGCACCCAGCTCAGGGGAGGTGGAGGTGGAGCGAAGGCGAGCTGGTGCGGGGGGGCGGGGCGTGGAGCTTCTGGTGGGGGCTCAGCCCCCACCAATTTTTCCTATGCTCCAGTGGCTCTTGTTGTTTTTTGGGGGGGGGGGGGTTTGCCTTTTGCTTTTGTTTTTGTTTTTTCCTCCGCTGCTGGCTCTTGGGTTTGTTTGTTTTGGGGTTTTCTTTTGCTCTGCCGGCACCCCCGCACCCTCCCGCATCCTGATATTTCACGTCTCTCATCTGGTCACCCTAGTTTATTGCCAAGAATAATGTCCCACATTAAACCTTACTACTGGGTGTATGTTCGTAGTTTTCAGTGTGTGAATCAGGGATAGTAGCATTTAAAGAGCAAGCAGCTTTGCCCTTTCCTAGGCAAGAGTAAATGAATATGGAGATGAAAGGTTATATTGTTTGTTTCTATACTAAACATGGTTGGGAGGTGTTTAATAAGTGTTATGCATTATATCACGTCTCAAATGCTATTGGGTGAGGAGTGTTTTGGGTGATTTTACAGTGCAGAAAAGTTATCATGAAGCAGTTACCAAAGCCAATATGGAAGTGAGGTACATTTGCATTCAAACATTGCTGTGACTCAGAATCAGCTTAAAGTAGCAATATGTTTAATACAAATGCATGAAAATTGAAAGTAACATCATGTATATTTGTATTTTTCGTGGAGCTGAAATTTTTCTGATCCTAAATGACAGCTTTTCATTCAGTTCAAATTCCAAATGCTGTTAGCATTCAAACCTGCAGCTTCTGGCTTTGAAACTGACAAAAGACCTCTGAACTGACAACCACCTTTGCAATAAACAGAAGGTTTTAAGACAGATGCATTGCTCAGCAAGTTGATATACTAGCAGCTACTGAATAACTTATGTTGGGGCTACGGGTTAATTCTCTTAAGCTATTTTTATAGCTGAGAATCAAAACAACAATAAGTTTATCTATTTTATATGGTTTCAACCACTTAAAATGTTGATTGATATTAGTAGTATTAAAACAAGAGAAGAGTGGGGTTTTGTGGGTGGTTTTTTTGTTTTTTTTTGTTTTTTATTTTTGTTTTTACTTCTAGTCTGGAAAAAGATAATTAAAAAGAGCCTGGATAAGATAAAAAGGGAAAATAACTTGGCTGAATAAGCAGAAGAAAACACATCTGTTGGTTCAGTATTTAAAGTTGTAAAAATGAAATGATACCTTAAGCATGGATTTTTAACATCAATGTGTCTTGGTGTTCAGAAGAACAAAATATTCTTTCCAAAGATGTTTTACCTCAAATTCCAAATGAAATGCCAGATTTTTGTATTGGCAATAGGGGCTTAGGAGTGGTAGTTTCCTGGGCTTCATCTGAAAGTCATGTTTTAAGAAAGACTTGTGCCAATTAATTAAAAAAAAAATCATTGGGATAGAAACAATCTACTCTGGCTGCATACTGACTTTTTTTCCTAAGCCAAATAGCTAATATAACACAAACCTTTGATGGAGAAATGGGTTGATGGCAGCCCATTTTCAGAATGATACCATTTTAAAATGAAGAAGCTATTTAAATTTGTTTCAGAACTGCTGTTTTTCCCCTTTTGAGATGATAGTTTCTTCATCCCTGGAATTGCTGACTCTTGGAGTGAGAATTCCTAGTGGCAATCACTTCTGCCAGCAACATGGGTGAGTTTGCTGCCCTCTCACATAAACACTCACATGGCAGGAAAATTTAACAGGAGACAAAGAGGTAGTAAATGGGAAAGAAGACTAATATATACGAGGGTGGGGAGGAATTGAACCATTCAAATAGGATATAGACTGACTGGTTTCTAAGTCTAGGATATTAGTTGCTCTACTTTTAGACTCGCTAGTGCCTGCTAATCTAGTTTGAAACCAAGAAACCACCAAGTAATGTCCAAAAGCACCCAGTTGTCCAAGTTACCAAAGCCAGCAAGGTTGTTTTATGGGAGCAGCAACTAGAAGAGAACAAAAAGCATCTGAACAGCATAATAAAACCTGACTCCCATTAGAAGTTACAGGCATGAGAAGGTTTTTTCATCTTTTCATTTATTTTCTAATTTTCGTTGTAAGGGAGAAACTTTCTTTGTTTTGTCTTTGCTTTATTTTCCATACTTTACAATTTTAACAATATGATAAATATTGTATTTCACTGTGGTGGTGTAGAAGATCCCTGCAATTAGTAATTCTCTTCATTCCTCCTCCTCTTTTATCTTACCATTTTCTTCTTGTATCTCAGATAGGGCCCAAATTTAACAAGAGACCTAAGTACTTGCCTAATGTTCAGTACCTGAATAGTCTTTGGGCAGGTCTACACTATGGGGTTAAGTCAACCTAGTTACGCAACTCCAGCGTCAACGTAGCTTAGGTTGACTCATTGTGGTTTCTACACCGTGCTGGGTCGACGGGGGAAACTCTCCCGTCGACTTACCTTATGCTTCTCATTCCGGTGGAGTACCGGAGTTGATGGGAGAGCAATAAGTGGTCGATTTAGTGGGTCTTCACTAGACCCACTAAATCGACCCCCGGTGGATCGATCGCTGCAGTGTCAATCCATGGTAAGTGTAGACATGCCCTCTCTGAGCTCAGTTTGGGCACATGTTTATACCTCTTGTGAATTAGAGATTACAAGACTTTACTGGTGGTAATAATCTAAGGGCTTTATTTCTGAGACTTCTTTAGAATGTAGTTCCACTGCTGGAGATCTTGAATCAAGCTCTGATCTCATTTACTCTAGATTTAAATCAGAAGTAACATGGTTACAGTCAGTTGTTATTTCTGAGTTACTTGAGTGTAATGGAGAGCATATGTAAGGCAAATAGGATTTGATGCTTGAGCAGAATCTGATCCATTTTTTTGATTCTGTACTCTTGTCTGAAAGTCAATCTTGAGCCTGATGTAGCAGTTCACTGAGTGTAGGTGCAGCTGCACCCATGCAGAATCCTGCACTCAGGAAATGCAGGTTCAGGGCCTGGGGAAGTGCTGGTAGACACTTTGGACCACCAAAGTTCTGAGCGCTTTTCAGTGTTGGATGATCAACAAGGGACTTCAGAATGATGATGAAATCACATTATGATCTGCAAGAATGTTACCTGCAAATGTTACAACTCAAAAAAAAAAATTTGTAATAAAAATATTTTAAAACTATCAACTCATCTTGATTACTGGGGTTATATCCAGGATTATTTTAGCAAGGATTAGAGGGTTTAACACTTTTCAGTCTTAATTATGCTAAACAAGTATGATCACGAACTGAAAGTATGTTGGAGGGGAAAACTGTGACAACACATGTATCTTAGCAACATAGCTTACTCCGGAGGACATGGATGAATTCAGAATACTGGCTGTGCCAAAAGAACAGGTGTAGCATGAAATACAAAGAATGTTTAGAAATTAATGAGCTGCAGTTTTCAATTACAAAGTGTATTGAATCATTCTAGATTGAATTATTACACAGAACAAAAAAAGGCTAATATAAGGGGCAGAGGGCAGATTGCCATGAGAAGACTGATGTGGATGTGAAATAGTATGCATGAGGTAAGAAAATATTAACAAGAGATAAAAAGAAACGTGCATAATGCCTGCACACATTATATCCAGCTCTGAGCCTCCTATTCCTTGAATACTGCAAATTAACTCAAATCAAAGAGAGCTTTGTGGACCAAACAATTATTATCCCCAAATTTAATTTCTTTAATTAAAAAATATGTAGGGTTTTCATGTAAAAACTGCTTATGAGAACATGGCTCTGGAGTAGATCAGATAAAGAACTGTGTTTGTAAATTAATTTTTCCATAAAAATTTGTCACTATCAGAAATGTCACTTCTTGTAAATAGTTGAGAATTATTGGGGTTCTTGACAAAAGGAACTGTGTATGACAAAAGAGACTGTGTAAACTCTTTAAGGTGCAGGAATTGTGCCTTCTTTTATATTTGGAAAGTGTTTAGCATATTGTGGGACACTCCAGAAATAAGTCATAATTTTCCTCTAAGGTTTTTAGAACTAAATATAATTAAGGTGGAATTTGAATATTTATTTTATAGCCCTTATTTTCTTTGATTATTTAATGTGGTATATAACTGATAATGGACATTTGATGAAAGACTACTGTTAATGTAGTTTCTGCTTTTCATTATATTATGACTGTTATACCTATGCTAGAGCATGTTGTGTTGTGGGGTTTGTAAATGGCTTAAAAGTACATTCTGGATAAAATTTGCCATGAGGAATCGCAGCCCAAGAAATTTTTATGTGAGGGATAATACCTCACTGAAATAAATGTCAGTTGTCTGTTGGTCACAGTGATGCAGATCCCCACAAACAGGAGAAGGCAGAGGGGCAAGAGAAGGAAATAAAAGAAAATGATAAATAAATGTAATGCCATTAGCTGAAAAAAAGAGAATAAGTTGACAAAATGGAAAGTGAGGGTAGAGGAGCTGCCAATGTGCTCAGTCCAGGCAGTTAATTAGGGTCATGTGGCTACCGGGACTCCTTTCAGGATGCTGTTGCCCCAGGCAAGAACTTTCCAGAATAGTATCTGTAGGTGATAGGTATTTACCGTTTGAGGCTTAGAGGTGCTAGTATAATACAATCAGGAGCCCATTGTGCTAGAAACTGTACAGGTATGAAGTAAAAAGACAGTCCCTGACCCAGACATCTCATAGTCCTGGTTTGTGACAAGGTGAATGACACGTGTGTGTGTGTGTGGGAATGGGAGGATGAGGTAATAGTGAAACAAGCAAATTTGTGCAGTAAGCAACAGTCCTAGCTCAGTGCCTGCCTAGTCATGTTCTACTATGGGTGAAATCAACTCAGTAATGCTCATCTGTGCTGGAGACAGAGCTTTCTCACAAGTTATTCCAATACTGAAATGAACCCCGTGCACCCTCCCCCAAAGCTAAGGCCATCACAAACATCACCACCTTCTGCTCCAAGTGCAAGGTGCAGTTCTTTGACCTTGCCTTCGCTAGCATTAAACGTGCATGAGGAAGAGGATGAGAGAACAAACATTGCTTAATGCACTACTTACTGGAAGGTGCTCAGGTATTATGTGGTCACCACGGTATAAGAATCTGTATAGTAGTCTTGGGCTCTGGCGTGCATAGAAAATATATGCTTCCTCCTTATAGCAGCCATTCCAGATTATGAAGAATCAATATAGGACCCTTGGTTATTCACCCAAGAAAAATAGAAGTGCTGCTCCATTTTGTAGGCTGTGTATTTTTAGTTGAGTGGTGTTTAAGGGAATGCTTACATACCTATTTATAAAGACTGTTTAATTACTTAGTTATTCAAGTGACTGGTGTCTCAGATCACTAGATTTGTGGAGTAGTGAAAAGTGTCATGCTTTGGGTGCAAATGGTTGTAAATTCACTGTCACTTGGTAAGCTGGGTTGAAGCAAACAATATGTGTTTCAATACAGCCAAATGTAAGATCAGACATCCATGGGCAAACAATGTAGGCCATACTTATGTAACCCTCCTGCCCATCTAAGTTGGCAGCAACAAGGGCCGGGTTCTGTATCTAGGGGTTCCGTTTCAATAACGCAATCAAAACCGGCTCGAGCCCCCACCCAGTGACCTGGGACAATTACATACCACCCCCTGGGCACCTCTAAGAGGCAATACTTCCCCTCTCGCAAGCACGGCATCTGAGTGTAGCAGAAAATGTTTAATAACATGAGGTAAACGACATCAGCATTAAATTGGAAAAAACACCACAATCAGGATTCATAACACAAACCATGAGCAAAAGACCCACCCCAGCAAATTGGGCCGTGTCCTTTCCCTTTGGTTCTTGAACCCAGCAACCCAAAAATCACCCAGAGTCCTCAAAGTCCAACACCCCCAAAGTCTCTTGGGTCCAGCAACCACCCAAAGTCCCAAAAGTCCAACAACCCCCAAAGTCTCTGTCCCTGGTCAGTGCAGCCCCAGAGTAAAAGGGGGGCACGCAGGGTGTTAAGGGGCACCTTACGTGATCCGAGGCTGACTGGCTGTCTCTCCGTGGGGTTCCGCCGCAGCCTTCACCATGAGCCAGTCCACTCCAGCCGTCCCCGCAAATGGCTCTGCTCACCGACCTGTGAGCCGCTCCAGCCGTCCTTGCAAACGGCTCCGCTCGCCGTTCCTTGGGCCGCTCCAACCGTCCCCGCAAGGCTCCGCGCCGCTCGCTGCTCCTCCAGCCGTCCCCGCAAACTGCTCCGCCAGCTGCTTAGCAATATAGCTTCAGGCTCCCCCACTAGTTAACACAGCACTCAGTGATCTCAGCTCTTAGTAACTTTAGCTCTTTTGTGATTTCAGCTCTTAGTGAGTTCAGCTCATAGTAGGGGAGCCCCACTGCTGGTGCACCATTGGCCCAAAGTGAATTCAGCTCAGCAGCCTGTAACTAGACTCCTAATGGAATCAAAGTTAGCTCTGACATTCAACAGTGGAGAGAGAAGGTGGTGCAATTGGCATTTCAGGCCCTCAAAGGGGGCCCATACCATCAGGTACAAATACCTGTCCCCATTCTCTCTCAATTCACTAGGTTGTCTAACCCATGCCCCTTGTCAAGCAAGTGCTACTTAGTTAATGGTGAGTCCTTCTGTCATACAACAGTTCCACTGGCCTTGATTCACAGAATCAGGGTAACAAAACTTTATTCTTCCTGCCCCAATAACAGAGAAACTGGGGATCCCACACCAGCCAAAGTAACCACTTTCAGTTGCTGTTGTCTCATGCCAGGCGGGTGGGTGTGCCTATGCAAACAAGATCAGCCCCTGGAGTTCTTTTCCACACTCGCCATAATTCACCACCAGATGTCAGGGTAGAGCTCATCCTGACTCTGCTTACACTTACAGGATATCACAATGTCATCTGTGAAGTAGTCACTCTGCAAAAGATTTGGGGGTTATACTGGATACATGTGATCCCAGTGCAACACTGTGGTCAAAAGGGCTACTGCAATCATTGGATGTGTAAATGGGAATACTGAGTAGGAGTAAGCAAGTTACATCACCTCTGTATTTGGCATTTGTGCGACTGTTACTGGAATACTGTGTCCAGTTCTGGTGTCCCATTTAAGAAGGATGTTGTTAAATTGGAGAGGGATCAGAGAAGAGCCATGAGAATGACTGAAGGATTAGAAAAGATGCCTTATAGCGTGATTCCCAAACTATTTACTGTAGCGACCCACCAACTGCATTTTGTCTTTTTTGGGTTTTTTTTTTTAGACCCACTATTACATATGCAGAGTGTGTGTGTGTGTGTGTGTGTGTGTGTAGAGAAACTAATTATTATTTATTATTTTTATTTATTATTATTATTATTATTATTAATTAATAATTATTAATTATTATTATATTATATTATATTATATTAATTATATTATATTAATTATATTAATTATTATAACTACTATTTACTATTTTTTTAAATTCTGTAACTATGCAACAACAACATTGATTTTGTATTATCTTCATAAAAACATGACTGTATTAAGGAAAAGTAGTCTGCACTATATTGAGTATTACTGTCATATCCTGGAACTCATTTTAAAAAAAATCCGGAGATGTGGCCGGAGCTGGATTAACACACAGACAAACCGGGCACATACCTAGGGCCCAAATTCATGGGAGGAGCCCAAAATCATAGACCAGCACTGCCGCTGCCTTGCTCTGTCGAGGGGGCACTGACCACACATAGCAGCACCCTCTGCCCTGGCACTGCAACCCTGATGTTGGCCTGGTGTGGCCGAGAGGCCCAGGCAGAGTCGTTATGTTTGGAGAGAGCCTGTCCCATTCTTTTTCCATCCGTAGTGCTGAAGGGTATCTATGTGAACCGAAGACCCCCATGTACTCTGCCAATCTCTGGCTCGACTGCTGGCCATGCTGGCTCTGACTGAACTAATTGGTGGTTGCACAATGTCATCTTCTAGGGCTCCGTCCTGCAAGGTACTGAGTACCATAGCCCTGATCCAGCAAAGCACATTAGCATATGCTTAATTTGAAGTATGTGAGTAGCCCCACTGAAGCATACGGTCCCTGTCACTCTGCTACTGCACTCTAATGCGGGAGGGAGGCCAAAGGTGCTGTGTTGTGATGTGCTTCAGGCCCCATATTGCCTTAATATTCGTCCTGTGCTCAGCATCTTCTAGAATCAAGCTCCTGATGGAGACGCTGTAGAAGTTATTGATAGAAAATAAATGTTGCAAGAGGCAGCATTAACTCTGGGGGGTTTTCCTCTGGAAAATCCCACCATTTTGCAGAGTACAGTGCCCCCTTGATGCACCCCAAATCTGCTTCCCCAACAGCTGGCAACAGTGTGTCCCTCAAAAAAAATCCACTGAGCCCTAACTACATGGCTTTCACGCAGAGTGGTTTTTGCTATCTGAAGGGAAGGGAGAGAGTATGTCTGTCATGCTCCATTTTCCTCTGCCCCTCCCTCCTGCAGTTATTTGCCATGTTTGGCTGGTATTTGCCCCCATTTGATCCCCCTCTGTGCCCCTGAGTAAGTGATAGTGATTATATGAGCTGTCAGGAGTGAGGAAACTAAGCGTGCAGGCTGATGTTTTAGTTTTAACTCCCACTGCTGCACTTCTCTCCTCACTGCAGTATGAGTTAAGAGTGAGGTGACACCTTAATTCTGACCTTCCTGACTATCCTTTTAATAATGGTCAGTGTTTGTGATTTATCTTGTCTTACTCACATACAACTTGGTAACAACTCTGCATTTGTTCTGCTGTCACAGCTTGCTTTGTGCCTCTTGATTGGTAGTTGTTGCCTATAAGGGAAGGATTGGAGTAGATGATTTAACTAATTAAATACACCCATAGTGGGGGAGGCATTCCATTACGGGAGTAACCTGTAAGTTAAGGCTATTTTCCAGGGACGCAGGGGACATCAGTGGGTTAGACCAGTTTCATACAAGACAAAGAGGGTCAGTCACACAGTGGAGGTGCCAGTCTCCTGGTCCATGGAACATGGTGTTTGAGAACACCAGGCCTTGGGCCCTCAATAGGGGAATGGGCCCACAGTGCTGCCCCACTCAAGGGCATAGGAGTATTCTGTGCTGGGGTTCTGCAGAAGATTTATTGCCAGGCTAGTGTCTAGTCTAGATTGCATGCCTAGTGTCTTGGTTATTCAGTATGAATAAAGTTGTGGCGATTACTTTCAAAATGAAGCCATTGCAGCATAGGGTGACCAGATAGCAAATGTGAAAAATCGGGACGGGGGTGGGGGGTAATAGGCGCCTATATAAGAAAAAGCCCTGAATATCGGGACTGCCCCTATAAAATCGGGACATCTGGTCACCCTATTGCAGCATGGGATTTAACACTGAAATGGCAGCTACGTTCATTCTAAAACTTTTCCATAAAGTTCTTTGGAAATACTTACACTTGAAAAAAAACTTTAAGGAAATCCCTAGAATTCCCCCTCCCTCTGTTTCTAAAGATACAGTGGGCAAGTTTCTGACTTCACTAAATGCTGAGTAACTCCATTGAAGTTAATGGGGTCATGCAGGTCCAGAACCATTGCCGTTAGTTGAAGTACTCTGGATTTATGCCATTGTTGGACCCAGGCAACTATATCAACATAACTTTAAAAAAAAAAAAAAAAAGCAAATGTAGTTTTTTTTGTTTGGCAGTTGAAAAAGTATCTTGCTTTGATCAGTCATGTATTTGTACTTAAAAATAAAGCTGAATTTCTTCTAAATTGAAAATAATAGAATCATAGGAATGTAGGAATAGAAGGGACCTCGAGAGGTCATCCTAGTCCAGTCCCCTGCACTCAAGGCAGGAGTAGTAATAACTAGACCATTCCTGAAAGATGTTTGGAGGTTTTTAAGAACAGGTTAGATAATGACGGAGATTCCATAACCTCCCTAGGCAATTTGTTCCAGTGCTTAACTACCCTGACAGAAGTTTTTCCTAATGTCCAGCCCAAATCTCCTTTGCTACAATTTAAGCCCACTGCTTCTTCTCCTAACCTCAGACGTTAACAAGAACAGTTTTCTCCCTCCTCCTTGTAACAACCTTTTATGTACTTGACAACTGTTATCATGTGCCCCCTCCATCTTCTCTTCTGCAGACTAAACAAACCCAGTTCTAGACCTTAAATCATTTTTGTTGCTCTCCTCTGGACTTTCTCCAATTTGTCCACATCTTCCCTGAAATGTGGTGCCCAGAACTGGACACAGTATCATACTCCAGTTGAGGCCTTATCAGCGCAGAGTAGAATGAAAAAATTACTTCTCGTGTCTTGCTTACAACACTCCTGCTAATATATCTCAGAATGATGTTCATTTTTTTTTTTTTTGCAACAGTAGTATACTGTTGACTCATATTTAGTTTGTGATCCACTATAACCCCCAAATCTCTTTCCGCAGTACTCCTTACTAGGCAGTCATTTCCCATTTTGTATGTGTGCAATTGATTGTTCCTTCCTATGTGGAGTACTTTGCATTTGTCCTTATTGAATTTTATCCTGTTTACTTCCGACCATTTCTCGAGTTTGTCCAGATCATTTTGAATTTTAATCTTCTCTTCCAAAGCACTTGCAATCCTTCTCAGCTTGGTATTGTCTGCAAACTTCATAAGTGTACTCTCTATGGCATTATCTTAATCACTGATGAAGATATTGAACAGAACCGGATCCAGGATCAGTCTCTGAGGGACCCCACTCGATATGCCCTTCCAGCTTGACTGTGAATCACTGATAACTATTTTCTGGGAACGATTTTTCAACTAGTTATGCACCAAGTTCCATCTAGGCTATATTTCCCTAGTTTGTTTATGAGAAGGTCATGCAAGACAGTATCAAAAGTCTTACTAAAGTAAAGATATAGCACATTGACTGCTTTCCCCCCTATCCACTAGGCTTGTCACTCTGTCAAAGAAAGCTATTTGGTTGGTTTGACATGAGTTGTTCTTGACAAATCCATGCCGACTGTTACTTGTCATTTTATCTTCTAGGTGTTTGCAAATTGATTGCTTGATTATTTGTTCCATTGTCTTTCTGGATACTGAAGTTAAGCTGACTGGTCTGTAATTCCCCAGTTGTCCTTATTCCACTTTTTATGAGTTGGCAATATATATTTGTCCTCTTCCAGTCCTTTGGAATCTCTCCCATCTTCCATGAGTTTTTGAAGATGATCGCTAATGGCTCAGATATCGCCTCAGTCAGCTCCTTGTGTATTCTAGGATGCATTTCATCAGGCCCTGCCGACTTGAAGACATCTAACTTATCTAAGTAATTTTTAACTCATTATTTCCCTATTTTAGCCTCAGATCCTACCTCATTTTCACTGGGATTCACTATGTTAGACTTCCAATCACTACTAAATTTTTTGGTGAAAACTGAAACAAAAATGTCATTTAGCACTTCTGCCATTTCCACATTTTCTGTTGTTATCTTTCCCCCCTCATTGAGTAATGGGCCTATTCTGTCCTTAGTCATCTTCTTGCTTCTAATGTATTTGTAGTACTTGCTTCTAATGTATCATGTAATACAATGATACAGGAATAAAATTGTTTGCAGTATTGTGCATAGGGGAATACTTCTCAGTATCATTTACTGTTCAGTATAGTAAAAGGTGTACTTGGTCCTGCCTCAGCGTAGGGGGCTGGACTTGATAACTTCTTGGGGTCTCTTCCAGCCCTTCATTTCTATGATTCTATTGTTCTCCAGCACAGAAAATATTAGCTGTTTTTGGCTTAGAGTTAGTAATAGAGATAAACAGTCACGGCGGACTGTTTTTGACAGTCTGCACTTTCCACTTGTCATTTCCAAAAGGCCAGTTTTGATAACTTGCATCTAAGTAAACTTAAAACAAACCATGTTTGTAGTAACAAAATAAACCAGACTGTCCCAAGACTGAAATCAGCTATAGTGATTGGAGGGTTGTAAAACTAAGTTTGCAGAATAACAACTTTTTAAGTTGACTATGTGAAGATCTTTCTGATTTTAGAAGTGTGTTTATTAGTGTATGAGAACTGTGTTCAAGTAAAACTTATAGCATTATATTTCATATTTCCAAATCTTACCATCTTTTATACTAGCATGAATCTAAAATTCTTACAAAAGAACATTAATATTCTCCAGCTGCAATTCATAAAATAGAAACACAAAACACAATTCATGCTTTATGCACAGTGACTACACAACACATTTTAATGGCTTATCTCCTATTTTTAGCTTAATTTTGGGTTTATTAATTATTTTTTCAATTAAAGGATTACATGTGAAAGATAGAATTAAGGTTGAATTTTACAGCACAAATAGAGCCGGATGAATGTTTTTAACAAAGTTTTTTTATTTAAAATGGCCTATTTAAAAAAAAAAAGTTTTTGTGGGAAAATGTTGCATTTTTTTGGATTTTATCAAAATTTTTATGGAAAACATCAAAATGTAAATGATTATCTACATTTTTGACATGAAAAATGTTAACCATTTCAATAACTTTTTTGATAAGTTTTACAAAAAAATTGAAAACAAATTTCACAATAAATCTTTTAAAAACTAACATTGGATCCATTTTATCATTTCAAAATGAAAATACCAGGCATTCCAAAATTTGTCTCAATAATAGGTTTTCATTTTTCAGCCAGCTGTAAAAGCAAATTCATCTCTGAGTAGCTGTTAACTCAAACCGAGTTACACACAGAATAAATATATTTCAATATCTTCAGAGTATGGCTGCAGCAGTTGCACAGTATAGCTGTGGAAATATTGTATTTTTCTTGAAAATATCTTTCTGCAGAAATACATTGTATTTAGAGATGTGTTACATATTGATATGAGAGGTTGGGACTGTGTTTATTTTTATAAAGCAAAATTCTGTGTTGGAGCTGTGTTCAGATGTGATATTATAGCAGGACAAACGGCAACCACAATCTTAGTAGTTGAGATTGCATGATGCTTTCCATTCTAATCTCCTGTTTTTAGTTGCTCATAAGTTTCTAAATATTTTGCCTTCCAGGCTGAAATTTTCTATGCATCATCTCTATCTGTAGGTAAATTGTGTCTGGAAATCCTGAGTTTAAAAAAAAAAAAATCACGTTCAAGGACGGTGAAAAAAAAACTCGTCACAAATTCCAAACAGTCGAAACTGTGTGACCTTTTTGGAACAAGCCTATAGCTGAAATGCCTGGGAAAATGAGATTTGGAATGGAGATAGCCTTCAGTAAGGAGAAATGCCTAGTATTGTACTGGAAAAAATTGGGGCTTGGTTTAGCAATTTGACTGATTTATTACCCTTTGAAAATTGTGTACTGAGCCATAAAATACACTCATAAAGTGTGCAGGCAAGGAAAGATTTTCTGCACATATGTGCATGTCTAACTTAGCTATTTAGTGAGAACACTAGAAGGTGGCTAAGTGCATAGCAAATCGGGTTTCTTTTAAAATCTCATTCCCTGACACATGTGTAAGGGAGGCTGTGCTGCTGATTGTAAAGAAAATGTATATAATATAGCTGCTGACTATTATTAAAATACATTCCTTAGAGTACAGAGAATTTATTATATACAAAGTCTAAATCAAGAAAAGTATATTGAATCATTACAAGAGTAAAAATGCCTATGAGAATGACAAAAACTGCAAGATATTACATATGTGTATCTAAGGTTGCAAAAAATAGTATGATATTGTAATTGAAAGAGGACCCAGGTGGTCCTAATACTGAACACTCTATTATAATGAACATGCACAGGAAGCGAGAGGAAAGGTTGCCCACACGAGCTTGACTTTGGCATTTTCTGATTTTAGAGAGCTTATCTATGCATCTGGAATGGTCTATTATCATAATTTCCCACTGAGTAGTTTTATTTTATTATTTGACACATACTGAATGTGTTGGCTTACCATTTTAGAAAAATATCATGTATGATACCTATTTTATTATGTGGTGACTGAGATAAGCTTTATAACATGACTGTTGCTAGCTGCTCGGAAAGTGAC
Organism: Emys orbicularis; assembly: GCF_028017835.1. Lineage (NCBI taxonomy): Eukaryota > Metazoa > Chordata > Testudines > Emydidae > Emys > Emys orbicularis. Next base: position 41,858,596 of record NC_088693.1, on the reverse strand, counting down.
ACATTAGAGTGCATTGTAAGCCATGGAACACTGTACAAAACATTTCTGTAGATGATACATAGTAAAATAAGATCTCACTGGTTCTGAGACTAGCAAAAATAAGTGTATATATCCCAATTAAATCTTATTTAGAAAAACCAGGTCACAAGAAAAACTAGAGTAGCAAATACTGCAACAGTACAAAGGACTTCAAAATAAAAGAAAAAAGAGCACAACGGTCCCTTTTATTAGGTAGTGGTTATAGATGCTTGTATGTTGGTAAGAGATGCACTGTGATAAGAGGTCATGGTTGCAGGAGCAAAGAAGGGGCCACACTGGTGGAGGGAGCCAAGAGCCAGAGGATGGGTGGTAGGGTAGGAGCAGAGGGGAGTGTGGCAGGAGCTGTGGGAGGTGGGAGAGGGGTGCAGGAGCTATGGGGTGGATGAGAGGAGAGGGAAGGCAAGGGCCAATGGGTGGAGGGGCAGAAAGGAGGAGAGGGAGGCAGGAGGCCGAGGGGTAGGGGGTAGGGTAGGAACAGAGGGGAAGACAGGGCAGAAGCTGGGGTGGGGTGGCTAGGAGCCGAGGGGACAAACAGGCTAAGGGCACAGGAGCAGTAGGATCTGTAACCACTAAACCACATTTCCATACAGCAAATACCTGTGAAACCCACTGGCAAAGAGTGTATCTCATCTAGTCACTCTAGTGGCTGGTCCACATAGAGGATAACAGCCTACTAATAGTTACTCAGTCTTTTAGCTCGTATGGTAGAGGTCTGTAGGTCTGAATCCTGCTAATGACCCAAGCTTTGGGTCAATATGGCTTCGCATAATGGAATTTTTGTTTTTTCATTTTTTTTTAAAGTAGGAAATAACATACAAAAAAACTGCAATAAAAGAACATTAAGGTTGCAAAGCCAAGTACTCGTTAGGAACTGCCAGAATGAAGGTTTCCTGTGCAATCTTAATTTTGGCCTCTTATGCGTATACGTAGGAGTCTTTAACTGCATGATCACATACTATTTTTCCTAATTTTTTAATGCCTGATTTTGCAACTTTGTTTAACATAGTTAGATTGGTTTGATTGGATTACACCATATACAATATAAAAATACAGGTATAAGGTATGTGCAGTATTTGTATCTATATATAGTGTATATATATGTGTGTGTAATCATCAGAAAATAACCTTGTAATAAACAATGTGAAGCTACTTTATGCAAGACTAATAACCAATTGTAGGTAGATTTTTCTAACAATGCATTTTAATTCTAACACTACTTTATCTTAAAGCTACTTTTTAGATTACAAACCTTTTTCATAATTACAGCAGTGAGAGGGTGACCTTTCCCTGTTAGGTGGTTTTGTTTACCTTTTTATTGGTGTTCTCTAGATTTAATTTTCTAGGACCCAGAAATCATTTTCTACTAATGTGATTCTAAAGTGTAATTGAAAATAAATCAGTCTTTTAGAAATAGAAAAAAGGAAATTGACAACTAAGAAAAAAGTATGTCAAACTTTGCCAGAGGATGAAAAGGAAAAATCAGAATGATTTATATTACTTCTTAAGTAATATCATTTATTTATAGTGTTATAAGAACTAACAGTGGCATGTTCTGATAATTGTCTGAGTGCAAATTTACCATTAAAGAATGGCTGGCTTATTTCTTTTAGTAATGGAACTGGAAAATATATTATTTTCTTGCTAGTTCAGTGCATCTTCAGAGCAGTGTCTGTGATTTTATTTTTTTTAAAGGGGTGAGTGAAGTGAAGAGGAAGTTGGGGGCTAGTTGGCTGGCCTACTGGCATTAGTATTCCACAATGTCATCTGAGACAGATCTTTGGTTCCCAGGACCAGTCTCTCCTTTGCTGAGCTGGCTGTCACTGGGAGCCCTTTGGAACAGATGTACTCCACTGTTGTGGATTTACCTGTACATTATTTAATAGTGAATGCTGCCAGGTATGGTAGGTTAGGGGTGAAATTGTGATGTGTCATCTTAGCCAGAAATTTGTGGCTGGGATAAGCCCTAGAATTTCAGCACCCTGAAGTGTGTGAGTTGAATGGCCCATCCAGCTTCCACCTCACCTGTGTGAGCATCTCCTTCCCCACCTGCTTCCACATCTGTGCTATGGTAGCCTTTCCCAACCACTACTACCTGCCTGGGACCGTCCCCTCCCCACCACATCTATTCCACTATGTGTGGCTCAACAAACCAGGACAGAGATAAGAGAGCACAATAAATGGACACCGATTCACATTAGGTATGTCAAAACTAAGGCCAGATACCGCTGCGGAGAGGAGTGGTTAAAACCGATAGATCCTGGCAGCAGTTGGACAGTTATTTTTCAATAGAGTGATGGCAGGAACAGATCCCCAACAAGAAATTTGGGCAGCAGTATTCAGAGTCTGGCTAACCAATCCCCTGTCTGAGTTTAATTGAACTGCTTATGTGGCCAGTCTAGGAACCACCACTGCATTTCAACTGCAGCCTGTAGCCAACATGCTGGCTCATGGCTATTCAGAAGCAATATCCTAGCTGTAGCATTGGGCAAAGCATCTGTATTGCATCTAAACCAGCCTGGATTTGAGGTTCAGGATATTTTGCAAACCCGACAAGAGATATTGGCCAAGAAGGAAAATCAGAAAATCCTGCTCAAGCACCTTGATTCTCAAGCTCACATCAATTGGCTCCACACAGTTTCTGCCCTTCAGCCTTCACATCCCTGTGTGTCTTAGGCATCACACATAGACTGGTGGTGTATAAAAACTGGTCATCTCTCTCCCCTACTGCAGAGGGGGGGAGTGCTTGTGGTGTTGGAGTTAGATGGAGGAGGAAGAGTAAATGGGGATGGCACCCTGGCTAGTTGGTCAAGTCTGTGCATGCAGGGCCACAACCGTAGCAGCCAGCTCCTGCAGTGCCCTTAGCGTTCTGTAATTGTTTACACCAGTGCTAAATGGGTGTGAAACGCTACCCTTCTGACCTGGTAGCATTTTACACCCACTTTGCACTCATTTTGTGCTGATGTGCACAACTACGCAATGTGCAGGGCAACAGCGAATCTAGTCCCAGATCTTTGGGTGGAAAAGGTGGTTTAAAGAGGTGAGATCTTGGTGGTACATTTTAAGTGCTGAGATCTCCACTGGAGAGAAGAAAAAGCTGACACTTCCACTCAGTAGAATTAGTTTATTACACACATTTTTAAAACACATGTAATTGTCGGAGAGCAGCCAGGCCTTGCTCTACTTCCACACAACAAACACAAGAATAGTGTCATTATAAATGAAAAACAATCTGCACTGACTGCTATGCTCAGCATTAATCCGGTTTGGTTCCAGTTGCCAGCATCACTTCGTAGTTAGCAAAAAATAGAGCTGTTTCTTTAGTCTCTCCTGGGTTATCTTTTCACAGTATTTTTAAGCATGAAAATGTATTACTGTCTCCTCAGCTTTTAAATGGCAAAAAGATGCCATTTTGTAATGATGCATGACTCATTCATTGCTCATTATCTTCCTGCTGATATTTTTCCTTGAGCCAGCAAGTAAGTCTTACACGGGAGGAGGGAGAGTGAGTGAGTTAAGGAATATAGTACTTAAATACTATTGCTGTTTTTTCATTGGCTATCTGCCTTTGTAATGTGACCAGTCTAATCCATCCCTCACTGCTAAAGCCCACCCTGCCACCCCCTTCTTCCTAGACTGAGGTTAGCAGAGTGTCTGTTGCTAGAAACTGATTATATGCAGTATGTGAGCATCTTTCATTCAAAATGGGCATCAGTATATTGAGTAGGAATGAGAGCTTTTAGAAATGCATTAGTTTACTAAATAACATGTTTTTTTAAATGGATGAAGAGATGCTGAGCTTTCTTACATTAATACTAACTCCAATTTTATTGGTATATAGACCTTTACATTTTTCAAGCTCATATTAGAGCCTTTTAAAAACAGAAGCAAGAAGAATCTGCCTAGTTACGTCAGCCTTTTTATAAGAAGTGCATCATTATCATCACTATGAAAGTGTCTTTCTCCAGATCAGTTTAGGTTTCTGAAATGTTTGTTTCTGTTTTTTGAATTCAGATTGATCTACAGAGAGCACAGATCAATACAGCTTTTTATTTTTATTTCCTGTCAATTCTAAAATGCCATCCAAAGAGTCTTGGTCAGGGCAAAAAGCTAATAGATCTGCAGTTCACAACTCAAAACAAGAGAGCCGTCAACAAGATTTATTGATAGCAGCCTTGGGAATGAAACTGGGTTCTCAGAAGTCATCTGTGACAATTTGGCAACCTCTTAAACTCTTTGCTTATTCACAGTTGACATCACTTGTCAGAAGAGCAACTCTGAAAGAAAATGAACATATTCCAAAATATGAAAAGGTTCACAATTTCAAGGTAAGAATTATCCTACTTTTTTCAACTTATAACTACAGAAAATGTTTTTTAGTTCTAGAATAGCTTCAAGACTGCAGGCTTTTTAAAAACTTAAACACTTCAGCTAAAATATTCTTGCTAGTTAAAGCAATTAGACATTTAAAAACATAAATTAGTGGCAAAAAAATTGTGGAATGCTTAAATACATTTAATTGTTGTGATCCTACTTATTGTACCTGGGGTATCTATGTTCATTAAAATTGTTTCTATATATAGAGAAAGAAAAGTTAACAGTGAAATGCAGTGAGAAAGTTATCTTTTAATTATAATTATTTTAGTTTAATTTTTATTTGTGAAACAGAGATGTCAAAAGACGTTTGTTCAGTCTTTGATTAGAGGATTAAACAGATTTTATCTCTGTTGCTGGTAAATAGCATTGGATATAAGAAGCATGTTCTGTTGCATCTGGATTGAGCAGATGGTCTGCATTTCCCTTAGTTTCTGTCTTTTCTCCTGTGTTAATGAATTGACTCTGATGAAAGGAGTATGGCTTACCAGGGGACTATTGAAGCTGCTGACACTAGCACCTACTCTTCATTTTAATATAATTTGCTTTTACTTTTATGTAGCTTCTAATTATTGTTCTACTGTGTTTTTATAAATATATTCCTCTTTCATCCATTAAGAGATACGCATGACAATACATGTACTCTGTGTATATGATTGTTGTAACTATCATGTAAAGTCTTGGAAATTCAGCTTTTTGCAACCAAATTCATCACATAATAGGCAGTCTGTATATACAAAACTGAATAAGTGAACTGAGTGATTATATCAACTTTACACTGAGTGCCCAGAACACGGATTTTTTTTGTTGTTGGTTTTTTTCCCCTACAGATTTTTTTAAAATGTTAGGGTGGGGGGGGAAATCTTGAATATTTTGGCAAGAAATCTGATGACATTCACTTATTTCCTGTTTCAATTTCCATCTGATATTTTACTTTTACTTACATTTCCAGTAGTCGACACTCCTCATTTGATTTTTTTTTTTTTAATATGGCTTCTAGCTCTCAAGTTCATACCATCACTAAAATTGGAAACCTTTATGATCACAATGTTTTACTGAACAGGACTCCTCCAATAAGTATAATTTTGAAAAATGTATACAAAATTATATAAAAATAGAAAATTAGCATTTAATATGAACATTTGGCACAGAATAATCCTGCTGGCTGTCAATTAAATCCACAGTATATTTTTGCAAGAACCTGGGTTGTACAGGTGATTTAAAATGTTGCCTTGCAACTGAGACCTTTGCCTTAGATTTTGAGGATAATAATAGGTGCTAATAGATACTGATTTCCCATGAATACCCGTATATATAAAATACTTTTTATGTTTAATTTTGTATACCGCTTTCTTTCTTAGCTGCTGTATGAAATAGAATATATTTCTGTTCTGTTCTGGAAATACTCTGATGGTCTGATTCTTGTTAGTCTACTTCTTTTCTGAAATAGATTTTCTATAGCACTGTCCTTGTAAATTTTAATTTGTTATGCTAGCCGCTTAAACATAGTGCCTGATCTTAAGTAGTAAATACTGCACAAACTTTCCACTGTGAAGATTATTATTGTTATCACTGTTGTACTGCTCTTCCCTTAAATGTATTCCTGTTAGAAAAATACACCTATTAAAAGTACACCATTTCTTCCACCAAGCCATTACAATGAAGTCAGTGTAAACAGATACCTTTTGTTAAATAAATTTTTTAAAATCTGCTAATTCTTCACAAGAACAGAAGCTTGTGTGCCAGTGGTAAATTTGCCTGTTAAAGGGATGTTGTCCTGAATGATAGGCTTAAAGTCTGGCCGTCACCTCCATTTACAACGGCATTAAAAATCCTTATTTTTGTTTCTTTTTTTTAAACTATAAACCCTCCAAATTTATGGTGCCATAGATCTGAAACCAACAGCAAGCAGTAGATTATGTGGCTCCCTGCATTGTTGCTCAGTATGACAGTCAGATTGTCATCCTAAAAGTATAGATATAATCATTTTAAATCACCTAACTAAATATCTCAGGTCACTAGCAGGGTGGTGGGCTGTTTTACCAGCTCAGGAAAGGAAGCAAACACCCTGTCCAAGTCATTGTGAAGGTCCTTGCCTCAGGGCACGATTTATTGTTTGAACACAAAATAAAGCAACTTGATGGACCAAGCTGGATGTAGTCCCCAGAGGCCTTTTGCTTTGCATCCACCAACCAGGGGAAGAGAGGATACACACTTCAGCTTCCTCTTCCTTGCCAGCCATGTGATAGGCAGGGATCTCTTAACCCTTTCCAGGCTGATGCTCTACCTTGTCCCATCACTTTTTGCAAGGATAGAGGTGGCCTGGAAGACTTTCAACCTGGGAATGTCCTATTTTTTCCCTAGATTCCTTCTGCATCTTGCACTTGAAAATGGGAGGCTTCTTTACTTCCTGTCTGAACTGCTGCATAGCGTTGTGTACGTACATTCAGTAATATGCTTTTGATTCCTTTGGGGTAAAAGGCAGGTAGACATATCTGAGGTGTTATTAATTTATTTTATTAATTAGACTGTCTCACCAAGCACTTGAGGTAAGTGCCTCACTAGCACAGTTGGGGGAGAGGAAATGGAGAATTATTTTTGTTGCATGTGCTATTACAACCATGGCCATCACCTTGGAAAGCAGTGTGGAGGCTTATTGAATTCTTCTGCTGGCTACTGGGTGCATGCAAAATGGAAGAAGACTTGGCTGCTGCCTCTAGCAAACTTTAAAATACTTAGAAATATTGTAATGCAGTAGCAGAAATAATCTTTTGTTGAATAATGAGGTGAAGAAATTGTAAATACCAGTGGTGATGGGACTATATCACAAACACAACAGCTGTCCCCTTCAAATCATCCAGAGTTGTCACCAATAAATCTGCTAACTCCGATTTTGTTTGATGTGGAATTAGAAAAAGGGGTTAAAATATTAGAGTTCAACTGTGTTGACATAATTGTTTTTGGACGCACGGTGTTGTTTAAGCCACCTGAAAGTCCAGTTAGCATCCCAAAGCTATTTTCTGCCCTAAGTGGGCAGCCTGATTTGCTGTGGATGATTCTGAGCTCTGTAAGTAGGACCATGTTAGTACAGTTAATGATCACCATTTTGCAAATACTATAATATTTTCTAGATTGTTCAGTTATGATGTGATGTTTACACGTCTCAAATGCAAATTCATTGTGGCCAAATTCTGTTTAATTTATCTCCATAAGTAAAAAAGAGGGATGACAACTTATAAATGGCAAGCCAGAGTGAGTTTTTAATATATAACCTCCAGGGTAAGAGGTAAATGTTAAATATATTTATATTGATAAAATATAAGCACATCTGCTTTTCTGTTTTTTTACATAAACGTTATTATTAAAAGCAAAATAAGTAATTCCAAACATAGCAATTACAAGGAATTTGCTTAAAATGACATTTTATTTAACAGTAATTAAATAGTGAGACTTGAGAGTGAACTGAGATGATAAATGTGGCTTAAACTAGATCTGGCCATATTGAGTATTTGGTGTATTTTACTTTCAGTCCATTTATCCCATTTGTGTAGTCCAGCATACTGTATAATATTTCAATTGTCAAAACAAACCAGGGCCATCTGTTGAATCATCTTTATGATTCCAACCTGCCATCAACCATATCAAGGCCTCTCTATATTTAGATTTATTTCCCATTGTGGACATGACTCAACAACTACTGAAATCTGCTTATCAGTTTTGTGCTGCAACCCAATACCATAGAATGAGTGTCTTCCCTTTTGGGGCTAAAGACAGGTCTGTTCTGAGTGTTCGTTTTTTCTTTGTTTTTTGAAGCAGGGAAGAGAGGAATAGTTGAAGCTGCAGATGATGTTCTGGTTATGGTGGAAAAGCTTTGCCAAATAGGAAGGTTTTGCAGCATTTCCTAAAGTGATCAGACTGGATTTGTCTAATCTCCTCCTGAGGTTCATGCTGCAGTTGGATACCTCAACTGCTAATTCTTTGTCTGTACCTGTTACGTGTTCTCTTCTAGTTTCTGTAAACTGTGTTGTCCCAGGAGAGCACAATTGTTTTGGTAGTTTGTAGCTGGAGATGAAGTTTCTAATGTAGCTGAGACCTTATCAATTAAATAATGTTAAGATTAAGACCAAGGACTTGAACTGGCTGCAGAATCAGACTACCAACCAGTATTGGGACAGGGGCAGTAGAAATTGGATTATGCTCCTGGACAATATGATCTCACAGCCACATACTTATTCCAAACCAAATTTTGAAGACCAGATCAGACAAGTGATCTATAGAGCCATGCCCAGAATGAGGGACTTGAGGCTTGTCTTGGGTCCCTGAGCATGCGCAATAAAGAAATGTGAAACATTCTTTTCAGACTGAATGTATTGAGTTTGGGGGAATGTGCAACTTCTTTCCATGGGAATGTCTGCTTGATTCCACAGCCCTGAGAATCCCTCCACATTTTCCTCAGTTGAGCCACCCCCATTCCTAAAATGCTACAGTGATATAGAGCTTTTCCCTCTCTTTCTTCTCCCCACCCCATATCTTGTCATGGTAATATTTGTATCCCCCTGCCCTACCCCGCCATCTCCCTGCTGCTGAGGCTGAACATGCTGTTCCCATTGAGGTTGGGGAAGAATGATAATTTGTAATAATTGTTGAAGGACATAAACACCAAGGCAGGGGAAGGAGAGATTATTTAGGGTCATAAAAAGGGAATATAATCAGGAGGTATGGGAGGAAAGTAAGAAAAGGAAAAAAATTTAAGATGAACGTCAGGAAAACCTTCCTGTCAGGGAGATGTATTAAGCCTGTGGAATAATCTCCCAAGGGGATGTAGTGGAAGGCCCATCACTAGGCATATTTAAAACAAGACTGGACAAAACACTAGCAAATATACTGTAGGGAACAATTTTACAGTGTTAGGGAGTCGGGCTAGATAATCTAGGAGGTCTTTTCCTTCTCTGGATTGTATGATTCACAGTCCTTAGGGAATTGATAATTTTGATCTCCCTTGACTTGTTTGTGGGTATACCACCAGCATCTTGATTCTTGTGGAATGTGAATCTTGCTAGGAGAAGAACTCTGCAGATATTTCATAAATGTCCCTATTTCAAGGAGCAAAAATACTTTTCTACCTAGATTAGTCCTGTACTGCTTCACTGAGCAAGGAGGTGTTAATGTCTGTCGAAGAAGGGTTGGAATTGTATGTTACAGTATATACATTTTCCTGTGTTTTTTCCCTAGTATGTCGTCTTACTTATTTTGTGATGGATAAAAAGGAAATATGTTTCCAGAAGAACATTTATCTAACTTTTTTGTGCAGCATTTGCAATTGCCATGCTGTTGTCTTTGTTGTTATGCTACTTAGTGTCTGTCAGAGCATGACTGGTTAATTTAACATGCTTGTATTACTGGTTGCAAGACTACTATGGTAAATTACTGATGCACATGCTAACTTAATCTCTTTAAAACCAAAACTTTGTTCCATTGAGACACAATTTTCCATTTAATTTGTCAGCAGAGATGCTGATTAACCCTCTTTTTGTGGTTCCCTAGCATGTATCTAATATTTGTGTCATCATAACACAGAACTCAACATTGAAGGGCAAAATACTGTTCTCCATTACACTGAAGGCAAAGGGCTTGCACCGTGTCACTGAAGGCAGAATATGGCCTTAAAAGTGTTACCCAAGTGGAGACTGAAGTGAGGGCAGTTCTGTGTTAGAAAGGGTTTGATCATATAGCTATACCAACAGACCCCCTCTAGTGAAGAGACAGCTTATACCAGCAAAAGTATAGTTTATATCAGTCCCCTGAACAAAATAAGCTACACCGGCAAAAGCACTTGTTTGCCAGTATAACTGCATCCACGCTTGGGCTTTCTGTTGGTATAAGAATGTAGTGAAGAATCGCTGTCCTGACATTATCATCCTGGCAAAAATTTCTAGTGTAGACCTGGTCTAAGACTTATTAGAGTTGAAAGATGAAGTACAGCGCGTATGTTACAGAGAAAAAAACAACCATGTGGGAGACCCTTCAAATGTTCATTGGATGCATTTTTTTCATAGCTTCTCATACTAATCTATATGGTTTCATATCTGATTGTTTGGAAACTATGGGCCAGATCCTGAGTTGGTGTATTTTTGGCCTGGTTCCATTGAAGTAAATAGAGCTATACTGGTTTACAACAACTATGGATCTGGATCTATGCTTCTTAAATTATTTCAGAATATCTTTAAAGGAGTCACTACATGCAAATTAACATTCTGATAACAAACTGAGTGTCTCTCTAGTTTTTAAAAAACATAGCCAGTCTCTTTACACATTCTCAGAGATAAGAGAACCCTGAGAAATTTGAGGTTTCTTTTAGACATTTAGAACTTTAAAAATCATTCAAAGGTGAAAAAAGCTCTTCTTCACATAAATCCAGAGTGAAGAAAACTTTTTAAAAGTTCCTCAAGGCTTCAAGGAAGTTTTCAGAGATTCTGTATCTCTGCTTTTGAAACTAATAATAGATCATAAGATAACTTAATACCATGAAGGTTTAGGCTTTGGTGCATTCTCTCCAACAGAAATATTCAATTACTGGTACATTTGCCCTAGCTTTTCCAAGGCAATGTCTTTATGCAGCACAAAACTAGTTTACCACTTCTTTTCACGACAGTCCTCAATTTCAAGCTTTCCTCCTATGTTTAAAAAATAAAATAGCATTTTCTTCAAATCCTTGTTTTACTCAAACTACTGTATACAGACACAAGGAGCTTTACACATCTCTATTTCTAGGTCTCATGCCCTTGCACGTGCATGGCCCTGGGAGCTGACTAGCTCACTTACATGGTGAAGTTTAGAAAGGCTGTAATGAGGCAGTCAAGGCATTTGCCTCAAGGAGCATACACAGTGTGTCATAGCTTCTTATCAGTTGCTTTTCTCCAAATTAGCTGCAGCACATAGCAAAGTGAAGTCCCTTTATCATCTGCCCTTTCAGAGGAATATTTTACATTTCTTTTACTCCATAGCTTTAAATCTAAGAACTCTATTTGGTTTTCAACTCCAGTTTCTAACTGTTGTATTTTACATGGACACTGTATCAAGTGATGTAGATCTTCTGTTAAAATGGGGCATGTGATTCAGATTCTAAATATCAATTTAAAGAAAAATCCATTATTCCATTGCTCAAAGAAATGTCATCATTTTTGTTGAATTTGTAAAAAATTATACTTTCTCTCTCTCTCTTCTTCTGCTTCCTGCATTGGTCCTGCTATAGCACACTACTTCAGTATAATTCCCAGTTGTTCACATTCCTGCTGACATGATCAGCACAAAGCAGGAAGTAAAAAGACTTGACAGCGCTCCTGGCTTGGTATGAGTGAGGACCTGGAGGAATGTTCGCCTGCTCAACATTCAAGACAATGAGCTCTTTCCTGATAAAGGTCCTATTTATACTCAACTCTCTGAATGATGGTGCACTCCGTGCAGAATGTCCCTTCCTCTCAAGAAGTGCTGAACAAAGTTGTTGGCACAATTCAAGACTAGCTCTGGGAAGTTGACACCATCGTTGATACAAGTACAGTCAGCGCACTTTTAAGAGAGCGTATACCATAGCCTTCACTTCTATTATATCGTCAAATAAAAGCAACTATACTGTATATTAATCACAGTTCTTCCATTGATGCGCTGTGTGGCCTTGGTGGCCTTTTAACTTCTCTTTGCTTTTAACAACAAAGCATTATTTTAAAGATTATATAGGAATTTTGGCCAAATTGATATTTGAGTTGATTCATTTCTTATTGGCATCTATTTCCTTCACCCTTTGCATCTGTGTGACTTCATTGTCAGACCAGATATGGATATAGAGTACTTTTCTTATAGAAATTATGGCATGCTAGAGCGGCACCTTTATTCCAGTGCTTGGTAAAATCCATTTTGGCAGTGAGCATACTACAGGTTGAGTTAATCATTCAAGCTGACATACTTTAAAATGCCATAGAATACATTTACATATAAAAAATAGAAGAATATTGTTTCCAGTATTAACTACATGGAAAATTTAAACAGGCAGAATTTAGTTGCTGACATTGGAATTCAGCTAGGTCCTCTGAGCTAATAACGCCCTAGGGTTTGCCTATGCAGAGCTTTAGTCTGCACCACAGGGGTGTAAATTTTAGCCTGCACTAGCATGTCGCGCACAAACTGGTTGTGGGGTCCCTTCTGGCACATACTAAAAGTTCCCTAGTACATGTTAATGTAGTAGGACTTAATTGCATTAATTCACACTAGGGAACTTTTAGTGCATGTCAGCAGGGTCCTCGCAAGCCAGTTAGTGCACAACACACTAGTGTGGACTAAAATTTGCAGATGCAAACTAAAGCCCTGTGTAGACAAGCCCTTAGTCTTGTCTACACAAAAGTGGCATCAGACTACAAATTATTAGGAACTCTATTTCCTGCAACACTTTTCCCTTGGAGGTCTTCCCTCCAACCACTGGCCAGGCCTCAGGCCACTTAGCTTATGAACCCCAGGAGGTACCCTTGCAGTGTTGTTCTATGTTATTTTTTAAATTAATGCATGACATATTTGCTAAATGTATGGATTTGTCAGAAACTGTTATTCTGACTGACACCTAAATGAGATGCACATACAATAAGCTACATTGCAATATAAAAAGTATGGGTGTCATCTGACACAGATGAAGAAAAAGCTGATGCCCTCAGGAACTGGCATAGTGGCTACTGGCTTTAGTTTATAAATCGTGAAGACTTTTTTTGTCTCAAGGCACAGTCATTAGGACTATGGTTTGTATGCTTCAGTGGTAAACTATACATACCTCACTTGTCACATCCAACCCTCCGTACTTCTCATTGCTGGCTTTGATGAAGCTCTCCAAATTAATCTTTTTCTATCACATCACATTTCTGAAGCATTTTTATTGCATTCCTTCATAAACTCTCTTGTTTTTTCTAAATGTTCGTTAGAATAACTTCTAGAAGATTTTGCTGGTAAAATAAGAAAGCTAGAGTTTCTTAATTTGTTTAATTTTGAGTGTAACATAAGTCTACCTGTTTTATTCCATTAGTGATTATGAATTTTATTTATATGCTGGGTCATTCTTGTCTCTCATATTACAGTCAAGCTATCCTAAGAGCAGCCTAATAATTTCAAAAGGCAAAAGATAATATGCAGAAAGATGGACCCCAGAAAGATATAGATAGCTAACTCTTATGGCTGGTATGTCACTGACCTATTTTACCAAGGCCTCAAATATCACTGCAAGTGAGACCTGCTTGAGGATGTCATGCTTGTGATATATGCTGTCATCAGAGCCCTCGGTGAAATTATTTATTGGGACTCTTTAAATGTCTGACCTTGGACATATAAGCACTACCTAATGCTCTAATTAAACTAATTAAATACAGTACAAGAATAGATATGATTATAAATCACTGGAGTGCAGCAGTTTTTTTCCTATGTATAGAAAAATGGCTTTCAGTAAAGAATTAAGAATTCTGCAAACCTCAGAGACAAGCTATCTTTCCATGTCCCATCACAGTTTTGTCAATCTAATGTACCCCATTTATACTGTGGAGAACTCAGAATAAAAGTGCCTAGAGTTAAACATTTAAATACAAATGGAGGACACTCAACTCTGAAACTTGTTTTCCTGTTTGATCTGACAGAGATAGTCTGTTGTACTTTAAGCCATAATATGAGACTCTCCTATTTTCTCAGGCTTTGGGGAGGGAGCTGTGGTCGAATTTAGTGTGCTTTTGAGGCAGGTTTATTCTTTTAAAACTGGTTAATTAAGTCAAATTTTATACATTAGCATTAAATTTTATAAATTAAAAATAGATCTTGATAAATTGGTTGTTCCCCCTCTTCCAAGAACTTCCTGAATGAAAGATCATGGAAAAAGCACGACAAAAATAAGAATTTTTTTGGAGTGTGAAGCTACAAATTGGCAATTCCGCTTTCACATCTTATAAGGCAGTAAAATCTGCGTACGGCAGTTGCTTTTTATACAGGGGAAAAAAGGTATAACTTCTGGGATACTACTAGTTTTCAGCGAGTCAGGGAAGTCAGAGATTAATAGATCACAGTATTCAATATTCACATTCAACTCTGTAAATAGAAAGAGCCTCATTTTTTAGAATCGTTATACAAAAAGTGGTGACAGGATTTGTATACAGCCTGGGATAAGAGAGTGTGAGGAGTCTAAAATAATCCCAAGGTATTGGGCCTGAGTAGCAAAGTAGATCTTGTTATTGTCAACAGTGAACAAGAATTGGGGGAAGTAGGAAGGGGTTGAGAGGATGCATCATCAGAAGTTCACTTTTAGCCATGTATGTTTGATTTGACAATGAGTAATGCAGGAGATGTCAGAAAGACAGTCCTCAGCCTGGACTGGACGGCAGGAGAAAGGGCTGTAGTAGCCAGGTAGATTTGTGAGTCATCAATAGAAGGATGGATATTGTGTAAAGGTAGAAAAGGAGGTGACAAGGCTGGGCTTTGTTCCATTCCCACATGGAGTGGGAGAGGAAAAGAGGAGGGCCCACCAAAAGAGATGTTGAAGGAGAACCAGACTAAGATGCGGTCATGAAAGCAAGATGCTAAGAAGTAGGATATGATTGGCAGAAGCAGCAGACAGGTCAAGAGGGATTAGAATGGAGGAGAGGCCCAGGCATTTGGCCAGCATGAGGTTATTAGAGATATTAGTGAGGGCAGTTTCAATGGAGAGGAGAAAACAGAAACCAGATTGCCAGGGATCCAGGAGAGAGTTATAGGCAGGGCTGGCGCTTCCACTAGGTGACCCTAGGCGGTCGCCTACGGTGGCAGGTTTTGGGGGGCGGCATTTTGCCGTCCTCGTCGGAAATTCAGCGGCAGGGGGTCCTTCCACTCCGGGTCTTCGGCGGAAATTCGGCGGCGGGTCCTTCACTCGCTCCGGGACCCGCCGCTGAAGTGCCCCAAAGACGTGGAGCGGAAGGACCCCTGCCGCCGAATGCTCAGAGGAGGAGCACTGCCGCCTAGGGCGGCAAAAACCCTGGCGCCGCTCCTGGTTATAGGAAGGGCTGTACGTGGCCCATTCAATGATTTTGCGGGTGAAGTGAGAGAGAGACCACTAACTGGAGAGGCACGTGGCATTAGATCCGTTTGGGAAACAAAATTTTCATCCTGTGCGGAATTTAGTTTCCATTCTGAATTGGAATGAAAAGTCAAAATATGAAACCATTTCAGGGAACAAAAAATTCTGAAAAGTTTATAACTGCAAATGCTAACATGAATTTTTGAGCAAAAGGAAAAGAATAAAAATTTCAAAATAGCATTTTTGTTTTGTTTTTCAAAACCAGAAAATCAAAAAAATTAATCAAAATATACATTTTTCCCTGGAAGATTTTGATGTCAACAAAATCATATTTTCTGGCAGGAATTTTTTAGCTCTGTGTGGCATCAAGGTATTACATTTTGGATGGGCTATACCAGAGCATGCCTATATTGTAAGGAAAAATAGATGCTCAGGAAGAAATCAAAGAGGCCATGATGGATTAGAGGAGGAGACCATATGAAAAATCTCGGTGGTGGTGGTGGGAAATGGTGATTACAGCTACTGAACATGTCATGCTTGGCTTGAAGTCAGAAGTCAGCCAGATCCTGTAGGGAGAGGAAGAGGTAGGGTTTCAAGAGGGAGGCCATGGAGTGTAATTCAACGAGGGTGGCAAAGTACGGTTCCCTGGCAAATTACATAATAGAGCTGAAGGAACAGAGAGTAAATTTGTGCCAATAGTGGAGGAAATCCAAAGGACTTCCTCCAGAGGTGTTTGACAGCAAAGGGGCAGGAATGGAGGAAGCAGATGCTGAGGGTCAGCCAGGCAAGAGGTTAATGGGATGGATTACACAGTGTCAACAATATTTTTTAATGTGTTTTTAGTTACATATCAAGGCTGGACAGTGATACTTCACAAGCAGCCCATTGACTTCAGTGGAACTACTCATGGTGCAAGGTATTGCTAAATATGAGTACTGGTATCACAGTCTAACCCTAATATAGTTACAAATACCCTATGGTTAAAAATACCAAAGAAGATACCACAAAAACCTGATTGTCATAGCATTAAAAGCCTGACTCTATATAAAAATCACAATGACATTCAGGAGTAAGTTTCCAGACTGACTCTTAGATTTACCTAAACACCTCTCATATAGCAGTTACATCTTTTTCTTTATTGGTACCAATTTCTAGGGGACTATGGACATCTTAATAATACCCAAATGTTTACCAAAATTTCCATGAACTGCTCTGAATACTCATTTTGTGTGAGATAAGTGTCATTTTGACCTATTCCTGCTCCACTGGAGTCAGTGGAGCTGTGGATGCTCGACACCTCTGAAAATCAGGCCACTTCAGATCCATAATTTATATCCACTAAATACTGTATGAATTTAGATTCTTAACTTAAGGCACCCACGTTTTTAAAAAGTTCACCTTTCTCTTTGCTACACCCACTTACGATTAGATATTGCATATATATGTGCAAGATGACCCTCTGTCAATATCTAAGCAGAACTGAATGAGTTAAGGCTAAAATATTCTTGACTATGAATTTCATTACTTTGTGATCATCAGTTACTGATTTCATTTAAGTTCATCATCTATTACAAGTAACTACTCAAAGTCCTTTACATTGGTTAACAAAATAATGATTTTCTCTGCTAAGAATCTTGTGGTTTTCTAAGCAGGAAACCTACTAAAATAAATCAGAGGCAGCTCATTGTGGCTAAAGGACTGGAACAAGCAGGCAAGACTGGAATGAGACTAGCATTGGCTTCTTCCTTAGCTTTGAATCTGTTCTTGCTTAAGTGGATTCCTGTTCATTTTCCACTTACTAAATTCATGCATATAGGTTTTCAATATGTAACATTGTTCTGAAAAAAGGCTAATCCTTTATACTAAACCAATGAACCTCTGAGTGTGTATTCAGCATTTCTATATAAACTCCTGGGGGAATTCTGTGCTACTGCGCATGCACATAATTAATGAGCTGCACATATTTTTAATTTTTTGCTCAGAAAAAAGCTTCTGCTGAAATGTTGCTGCAGTTCCGCATTTTGCCCCCCAGAGGGCAATGTGGTGATAGAACACAGCAGCTGCTCCAAGCCAGCTAGGAAAGAGAAAGAGCCTGCCTTCTTCGCAGCACCTGTCGGGCCAGGTCAGAAGACAGGGGCTATGGGGAGACAGACAGTGTGGGGCTGCTGGGGTTTCAGACGGACTCGTAAGGGCTAGTGGGAGAGGACAGACTGGGGCAGGGGCTGAATGGGAGTGGAGGCACAGGGCGGAGAGAGGTGCAGGGCCACATGGTGATGGGGGAGGGAGTGCAGAGCTACATAAGGAAAGGGGAGTGGCTGAGTGCGGGAACAGAGACATGGGGACAAGAGAGGGGGTACAGAGCCACATGGAGACAGGGGAGGGGTGCAGGGCCACATGGGGATGGGGCGGAGTGGGTGTCTGAGTGGGGCGAAGGGACATGTGGACAGGGGGTGCAAGGACACATGGGGAGAGGGGCAGATGTGCCTGACTGAATGGGAGAGGCTAGGGATCAGCTAGGATCTGCATGGGGGAAGCTCCCTAACAACCCCTCCCCGCCTCCCAAAAAAACCTGTTCCATAGTTTCCCCACCCATATCCAACAACCCTCCAAGTTCACACCCAGGCTCCTTCCCAGCAATCTACTTCCCTCTCCCTCAGCATCTCCATTACCCCTGATTTCCTCCAAGCCTTTGCACTGCTTCTGATGGGTGCGGGAAATACAGTTACATATTGTAGTTTAAATGAATTACTCAGAGTTCTGTATTAATATGCCTAGTAAGGAATCTATTTGGCAAAAAAAATTCCTGAATTTTTTGTTGTCTGTATTGTTACAGACATACTTGCTGACAAGTATTTTGAAATAAATGACCAAAAATAATTAAAACCGGTGTGATTATATTGTTATTTTGACAAATAAAATTTGCAGAATTTTAAAATATGCACAGAATTTTTTATTTTTTGTTGCCGAATTCCCCCAGCAGTATATGTTGTACCAATATATTTGCCTAGCAGGGCTCTTTCTGATTTAGGCACAAGCCCTGCAGCCCCACTACATATATCATGCAAGACCATATGTAGAGGACAGGCAGCATAAATCCCAAATGAGGGGACCCCAATTCCCTTACATACTCTTCTCTGTGTTGGAAAGCAGTTGCCGTTTAGTTCCATGTACAGCACTAATGCACAGTGCTGAAATCCCATCCCTAGTGGTGGTCAGGGGAGGAGAGGCACAGCAAACTGTGGCTGTCTGCTAGTTTACATATCCTGGCTTAGAGAGCCTAGACCAGCTGCACCGATCTAGGTCAGGTGGGGCTGATGATTCCATCACTTGACCCTACAGATCTGTTCGTGTGAAGCAAAGCCATTTCCTGAGGACTAGACTCCTTTGTTCAGGATGGCCCTCGGGATGGAAAGTTCACCTTTTTCCATAAGGCTATAAGAATCTTGGCAGTTAAATCTTTCTCTTAGATTGTGTCATCTTTTCCTTCAGTGGTAAGCCCCAAACCAGAATTAAAGGAAATGAATGCAAATATTACCTTAGTAAAAAGGGAACTGTGGCCCATTTATACGCATGAATATTATGCCTGTGAAATAATCTAGTCTGTCCTTTCTGCTACTGTTTTCTAGGTTCACACGTTCAGGGGTCCACACTGGTGTGAATACTGTGCCAACTTTATGTGGGGCCTCATTGCTCAGGGAGTAAAATGTGCAGGTAACTGGTTTATTCTTTGCTTCTTAAGACAATCCTGATGCTGTAAAGCCTTAGACATACTATCTATTTCATAATAAATTGTGCACCTAGGGTCTGATCCTCCTGTTAAAATCACTGGAAAGATGCCCTTTCATTTCAGTGATAGTTGTATCAGGTGCTACTATCGACCATTGAACCTTACATCTAAATGCCTTCCAAACATTCAGAGATGGAAATAATCTCTCTTTCCTTTCTTTCAGTATGTAGGAGACATAGCTTGAATGAGTTGTTGTATTTATTTTGTAATGGATGAGTCTGTGTGTGGGGTGGGTGGGTATGAGAAACTTATTGGGGATCTTAATGAAGCTTGTAGACAATAATCAAACCTCACAACACCTGTGTGAGGTAGATATTTAGATTTATTTTACAGATGGATAAACTGAGTCAGAGCAGTAAAGTGCCAGAGTTAGAAAGGGAGCTGGGTATAGAACCCAGGAGTCCTGACTCTGTCTTATTTGTGTGTGTGTGCTCTAACCACTACACACACATGCTCTCTAATTTGAAAAAATAAATTAATGGATTGAGAAGAATTGACATAAACATGATTAAAATGGGTGTATACATAAATTTATAAAAGCACTCAGAGGCTATGTTATAAATGCCTGGACAGACAGATACTGCATGCATTTGGGATTTAGTCTTTCTGTTGTAGCTGAAGAACTTAGGTAAAATAATTCAGCAATATTATTGATATCCTCTGAAAAAGGAGAGAAACCAACTATTTTGTTTAGGAGAAAAAGATCAAAGTAATTGAAAAAACAAGTTACTTTGTTTAAAATGTTCCTTACAATTTTCCAGTAACTAATTTTATAAAAATAGTATAAAGAAATGTTGATGTATGAAGAGCTGCATTTGTTGCCCTGGAAACTGAATTTTCAAGCTAATTTAAGAATTTTTTCCCTGTCTAAAGCTTTCTGAAATCTTGTCTTAAGCAAATAATAGGATTTTTATAGCATCAATGCAAAATGGTAGAAATTTCAACATAAACAAATGTGTTTATAGAAAAGCTATGACTGAAAAACCTTGAAAATATTCCACAAGAAATGTTTGATGTGTAATGTTTTTTATTGTATCATTGATGCAGATTTTTTTGTCAGCAGAGTCTAGTGTCCATAAAGTTTTAGCTTATTAGTTTTAGAAATAACTGAAACAAATGAAAGAACATTCATGTGCAGTTATATTCTGTGAAAATGGCACTTCCTTGCTCAGTAGTCCTACCCCATGTTTATTCAGAGTTCTAGCTGCATACTGTACTCATTAAATTAATGTTTTACCACATTTTGCTTTTGTTAAATCTGCACAGCCAATGCAGCTCTGGGAAAGGGAGCTTGATTTTATTCTGCTTCATGCATCAGCAACAGAGATGTCAGCTAAATTTTCAGAGTAGACACTTTATAGTTGATGATACATGAGCCAGAAAATACACAGCTCTCTGTTTCTGATCTCATGTTGAATTTGCAACGCTGGCAGTTAGGAAAAATAACAGGCTTTTTAGTTTACATTAAGTAGCTTTGATCTGGAAGTTCAATAAAGACAATAAATATGAAAGTCTACAGTGTCACTTTTCAGAGTAGTTGCACGCTTTTTGTGGAATGAGCAAAAAAGATCAGTTTTATAATTAAACTGACAGTACTTTTCTTTTTACTATTTTTATTTATAACTACTCTAGACAACATTGTTTTCTTATTTTATATTTTAATGCAGATTTTTTCCCAAAAGATCCTAATGGTTTCCTTTTCTTAGCTTGTATTATGGAAGTGAGAATTAACTAGTGCTTTCTCTTTTTCTCTCTTTGGCTCTGTACAAAGGTGATTATAATAAGAAAGGAACAAAAAAGGAAAAAATGTAAACTAGATGGCTTTAGAATTTCAAACATAATTGAACTTTTCTGTTTGTCTAAAGTTGTCATACCCATGTCAATAACACCCAATGAATACAGCAAATTTTTTTTTATTTTTAATTCCATTTCATACTACCAATAAAGTGTACTACAGGATAAAGCCCACTAAGAGATTACTATACTTCTTGAATGCTCAAGGCCACTTAGCCTGTGATCATAATCTTTATGATGGCTGTCATACCTTATCTGAGGAATGACAGGATGTGCGGTGGTAAGATACTCACAGGTTTCACATAACTCTCCTTGCTCTCTCAACCCCCTGGCAAGTCACTTGTACTCAGCCCCTGGTGGATGGAGGAGAGAAAGTGCCACGTGTTAATAAACAGCAAACCCTCTCACCAGGACAAATGACTTCTGAATGGAGGCCAAATTCTGTCATTTTCAGCAAAATGGATGGTGGCCAGGAAATGGACCCTCAAAGACAGAGGTGTTATGTGGAGGAAATGGGAACCATTAAGGGCTCCGGCTGTGATGTTGAATGTGTCTGGTGGATGGGTAGGGAAAGATTACTTAACATTCCATGAAAAAGTTCAATTCAGTAAATGTGGTTCTCCTCTGAAAAGTGGCTGTGTAAAAAATGTCACCTTCTAAACTCAGCAGATCTGCTCCCCATGTGTGTTCAAAGTTGCATCTTGCTTACTGTATGAAGAAAAATAACTTGTACTGCTTTTTAATCCTGTTTCACTCTCCTGAGCCAACACATCTAAGTGTGAGTGAACTGGATTCTATTCCTTTTTGTGCATCATCAAAAGATTGTTTACTTCTTCCAGTGAGCTAGAACTGTGCAATTGAGAGGCTGCACTGGTGTAACTGAAGGCATAAATGAAAGAAAGTGTGGGTACAACAGGTGTAAACGGGGGGTTAATTTTCCCTGTGAAATTGTTTGTTTTTCTAAACTGAACACCTTTGATATGGAAATCGAGAGACAATAAACGGTGAACCCCAAGACACCCGTCACTTTTCCGAGTAGAAGTCCACATTAAAAATTACAGGATTGAGCAGGATGCAGCCTGCTAACATTCAAACTGGTCTCTGTATCACTCCGGGAAACTCCAGAAAGTCTGACTTGTGATCTGTGTGATGATTTTATTGAAAATGCTTTAGGAACAAAACTGTGCTGATTATAATATTCTGTACTTTTTACTGAGTTTGCTTTTTTAAAGCAAACAATTACAGATCATAAGATGAATCTATTAGTTGTACAAAAGTGATACTTATTACAGCTGTAAATTAATACTGCAGGGAACACTCAATCATTTTGAGTCCTGCTCTTAGCAAGATACATAGGAATAAAAATGCAGGGCATTCCTGGATTCCCTTTATAAGGATAAAAGTCACCCATTTCAGAAAGTAGGAGGAGGAATGGAAAGAAAAAGTAACGTAAGGAGATTGTTGCCATTGGCATATAGATTAATTTATGGCATAAGAGCACAAGTAATACTTAAAAAAAATAAACTAGAATCAGGATAGACCCAACAATACATATCATGCCATACCAGCTAGCTAGTATGTCATAGCAACTAAAACTGTACTTATTCATTCCTTATTACAACTCAGCATCTCCAGCCAGAACAGAGCCTGGGTAACTTCTATGTTCTATGCCCCATATACAGTATAATTATCTCTCCAAGGCAGTTTGTCCCTACCCCTTGTGTTGATTGGCAGGGAAAGAAGAGTGATTATAGACATCCTCCTGCATGAGGTCCAGGGATAATCACAGTATCAGTACCTCTCTGCTGAGATTGCCAAATAGGGAAGGTGGTGGTGCCGGTGGTTTTTGTGACGTAAACAATGGTCCAGTAGGAACTTGTCTCACCTAGACCAAAAAACCTGTGAGAGAGAATTGTGAAGAGCAGGTGGCTGCCATTTTGACTGATAAGGTTTCATGATTAATCTGTTGCTCCTCTGCACTTCTTGAAACAAGATGATTTTTTTATTTCCAAAGTTAAGACTCAGTTTTGTCCAGTTAAGCCTCCATTCCTCCACCAACTCCGAACTGTGCCTTAAAGATACAGTCAAGCCCCTCTTCTTTCTCCGTCTACTTTCCCCTGGGTGCACAAGCAACTTCTGTCTGTCTTTGTTTTGTTTTTTCCTCTCTACCTCCCCTCTCCCACGACCCTATAATACATGAAATCAAGGGTAGATTCATCTTGCAGCACACTGCTTTTGCTCCTGCACTGTACACTTAACATTTAAGAGCACAGTCTATCAGCATTAAAGGACAGCATGGGGAAGGAACATGAGCAAAGAAAGACTCATGCAGATACCATTTGTGGTCTGAAGCCATCACGGGTGGGAGGTGGTTTTCTGGCAGAATAGACAGTCTACTCATTACCAGAGAACCATGGAGTAGGGAAGGCAGTTTGGGAGCATATCATGTATGCTTGAGACCTGTTTTTGTTCTCGTGCCACTTAGAAGAGCAGCCCAGATCAGTAGTTGCACTAAGGCTCCTGTCAGATCAATACAGTATGTCAACAAATGGTGTTTGTTATGGGTATCATAGCATTTACAAGTAATGCTAGTTGTCAATGCTCGTAAAACTAAAGAACAGTAAATGATTACGTGCACTGCAGAGAGAGTAAACTTTAATTTTTATATTAAAGAAAAGAGAATTTAACTACCATAAAAGGAAAGCTACTATTTGATGAATGATTTATTGGGGCAAATTCCTTTATATCTGTTCACCCTCATTAAAGCAATACTAATAGTTAGCTCTTACGTAGCACTCATCACCTGCAGATCTCAAAGTGCTTTACAAAGGTGGGTAGTGGTTTTAAACCCTTGTGTCAAATGGGGAAACTGAGGAACAAGTCTTAAGTGACTTGCCCAAGGTGATACAGTGATTTAATGCCAGGCCCAAGAATAGAACCCAGGCCTCCTGCCTCTTTCCCACACCACTCTGCCGTTATCATAAATCTATGGAGAATCTCTTGGAACTCTTAGAGGAAAATGTAAATCTATCTTTCAGTACCTTAAACCGTCCCCCCAGAAAGACAAAATACATAAATGTCTTTCAGCTTAATTTATAAATATAATTATAAAGTATATTCCATGTGATATAATTTCAATAGAGCATGCTCAGCAGCCACACTTACCAGTAAATCATAAGCAAAAGGAAATCTAAAACTGACTAAATCAAATCAACAGCATAGCTATGCGCATTTTATTCTCAGCAAATATTTGTAATGGGTACTCATAGGGCAGTATTAATATGCATATATTTTTTGGGCTCTGCTCATGCATTAATATGATCACATTATTTCTTCTTTCAGCTCAATGGACTAAAATCAATATTAGTTGCTTCAGAAAAATTGTGAAATCTTTTTCTGAGCTTCCTAGAAAAGCATTGGCTATGTCAGGCTCTTTTTCTAAAGGCAATATCCCTCATAAAAGTAATACCACAGCCTATCCAAACTCCTAGAGTAAGATCAATATGCTATTAAAAATAGTATAGCTTACCTGAAACTTTTTCAAAAACATCTATAAAGGCTGTTTTATTCCGAAATTTGTAAACTTGTCTACCTGCTCATGAATTTCTAAATGTACTTTTTGGTGAAGGATGGCTGCAGCTTGATGATAACATACAAAAGAAACCTATACTCAACTACAAATCCAGCCAATGAAATGATCCACTTATATGATGACCTTATTGAAGTCAATGGGAGTTTTGCCATTGACCTCTGTGGGGCCTTGATTTCACCCATGGTCTTTTAAATCTTTCCTTTATTCTGGACTTTACTGGGCAATATGTTACTTTATGTAATTTGTGTGGTTTTAACAAATAAGGGTCAAATTTTTCTTTTAGGGCCTGACCCAACTCCCATGGAAGTCAATGGAAAGACACTGATGGACCTCCACAGGAGTCGGATCAGACCCTTTGTTTGGTGTAAATCAGCATTAAATCCACTGAAGTAAACTGAGTTACTCAGGATTTACGTCATTGTAACTGAAAGTAGAAATTGGCCGTAAGCATGAAATAAAACAAACTCATGGGTCTAAAGCCTGCTAATCGTATTCACGCAAGTAGCCCAATTGAAATCAGCAGGACTACTTGTATGAGTATGGCAAATGGGTTTTAGAGCCTGATCCCTAGAGGTGCTGAGCATTTGAAGCCAGTGGAAGTAGTGAGTGCTCGATACAACTCAGGATTCGGTTCTCTTGGCCCTCCTAAAAATGCAGGACTCTAAGATGTTGCAAAGCAGATGTGCTGCACTCTGGGATTTAAGAAAAAAAGACGACAATTTGTTTTAATTGTTTGTAATTTGTCTTACAATACCCTGTGTTCCAGCCTCCCAAATTTAGGCTGAATATCACTACTGTAGAAAGTTTGAACAATGGATTGCTCTGGGATTTTGCAGTACTCTGTTGGAAGGCAGCCTGTCATGTTACTCATGCACTTTTTACCTTGCTTGAATAAGCAAACAGTCATTCTTATATTGGTGTGTAACTATCACCAACTTAAATTCTCATCAAGTCCTGAAAATGAAAGTCTACTGACTAAAACAATACCATTCTGCTTCCACAGAGAATTGTGAACTCAGAGAAAGGACCCTTCCTATGACAAAAGCATAACCAAATGGCTACGTTTCAACTTATTTATTTAAAAAGCAACATTATTCTTGTTTTAAATGATGCATTTAAACCTTACAAAAATATTAATTTTGATTTGTCAAAGGACTTCAGTCTCAGCTAAGGACCAAAAACGTAGCTTTTGTTATTTTTTTAATAAAAAAAAGCCTGCAAAGCATAATAATAATGGTAATAGAAATGTGCTCTGCCTTTTATAAACTTCTGTTAAAGCATGATATATTCCTCAGGAGTGTTTATAACGCTTGTAGCAGTGTTTTGGTGTATGAGAACCAATGAAGTGTAAAAAATGAAGAGCATAAAGATGGAAAAGCAATGTTGATTTTTAAAATGTTTCTGGTGTTAATGAGACCTGATCCAAAGCCCCTTCAAATCAATGGGAATCTTTTCATTGACTTAATTGGGCTTTGAAGTGGGCACCAAAAGGATTAGCAGTAACACAGGTAATTAAATTTGGTTTTTTAGAGATATGAATTTCAGCTTGAAAAGGTCCCTGCAAGCTAAACATTTTAATAAAATAGCACTTTGCTGTATGCAAATATCCTTAAGATGACCATGGGAAATGTAAAGATTGTTTTAATTCAAGCACAGGACATTTGTAAATACGTGTTTTTCATTCTTGTATACTTAAAAATTAATTATCCTTGTTCTCACAATACTGTAGCTCTAAGATATCTCTTCTCCCATCAGCGTGGGTAGATGTGTGCTCACAAGACCAATCCAATTCCATAAATGGGGGTTAGCCTTTCAACTTGCTCACACATCAGTTGAGACAGACCTTTAAGAATCTAAACATTGTTTCTGCAAAATGTTTTGCTCCCTGTTTAATATTTAAATCTTTAAAGATAAACTACTTGCAGTATGCTGTATCGAGTGGCTCTTGCAGCAATTTTAGTACATATGATAATTATGCATACAAAAACTGTATTAAAAACATTATGAAGTGCAAAGTCAGTCACTCAAAAGTTAGGAAATGCCAGAATTAAGGTTGCACGTGCACTCTTAGTTCAGCCCCCTTGTGTGTTTGCATTATCATAGACTTTAATTATATAATCACATACTGTTTTTTCCCCAAGACCCATGCCTCATTCTGGGCACAGAATGGATGGTACTCACTTAACAAATGGCTGTTCTGTATTTTGTTTTCTCCTAGTTGCTCAGTGTTGTGGCCCCAGGCCTGCCTTACTACACATTATTCATGTCTGCTCTGTAGACTGAATTTTTAATTTCTTCATGGGCTTTTCCACTGTGATTTTCACTATAGTATCTGAATGCTTCACAAACATTTAATGAATTTATTTTTAAATACCCCTGTGAGATGAGGCAGTGGTATTATCCCCATTGTACAGATAAGGAGCCGAGGCACAAAGAGATTAAGGTCAAAAGTGTTCGCTAATTTTGGGTACCCAATTTGAAACACCTAGGATCTGATTTTTTCAGAGTATTTAGCATTATATAGCACTTCATATGTTCAAAGCAAAATTCCCAGTTTCTCTCAGATGCAACTGATTTCAGTTGCATATGAGAGCGCAGCACTTCTGGAAATCAGCCCAGACTCTCAAGTTGGGCAACCATCAGATAAGGAGCATGCAACTAGTGACCACCTGTCAAAAGTCTAATTGAAGTCACTTGCCTACCACCACACAGGAACTCTGTGGCACAGGCAGGGATAGAATCCAGTTCTTCATGGCAGCAATCAACTGCCTTAACCAGAAAGACTGTCCTTTCTCTTTCTGCAATCCCCTCCCTCCCTCCCTCCCTCACTACCCACCTTCCATCTTCTGCAACAAATGAAGCTGAGGTCCTACAGACAACAGCCTTCACTAGACAACCCTGATGATTCAGCCTCAGAGCAGGTCCATCATGTGCACTGAATGAGATAGTGGAAAAAACAGTATGTGATCATGTAATTTAAGACTGTTGTCATAATACTAATGCACAAGGGTACATCCAGACTTGATCCCTTGTGCCCCATCCCCTCCAACTTGTCATGCCCCAGTCTTTTCCTCACCTCTGTCTCCTTGTCCCAGTCTCCTCACCTAGCCAGTTCCTGTCTCCACTCCTTAGACTTCTCATCTCAGTCCCAATACTCTTGCCCAGACAATCTAGTACCCTCCCTCACAGCTCCTCGTCCAGTCAGTCTCTTGTCCCTCTCTGCCCAAATTCCTTGTCCCTCCATTTTACAGAGGGAGAAACTGAAACACAGGATGACTAAGGACCAAATCCTAAAAGCATGCAAGGGACCAGGCTGTGCTCTGGAGTTCTTCACAGCCTAAATAAGGAAGGGTTAGGCCCCTAACCTCCTGCCATAGAGTGGTGCTGTGCCACAAACACTATGAAGTCTCAGAAGCACAACACTTTCTGTAGAGGTTCTATTCCCCCTCCAGGAAAGAGAGTGGCTGGTGGATCTGTCCTCACCCCCAATAATTTTTCCAACCCCCACCATGTGTTGGGGTGGAGGGAAGCCAACAGAACAGAACTCCACAGTGTGCAGAGGGCCATCCTCCTTGCACAAGTCTTCTGGTCCTGCCCCACTGGGCCAGTTCTGCTAGGTCAGGGTCTTCTGTGTAGGAGGAGGCTGTCCTCTACAGTATTTGCCTAGGATCACAGAGGAAGTTTGTGGCATTAGTAGGTGCAGAACCCAGAATTCCTGGGTCTTCATCCTGTGCCTTAATCACAAGACCACTTTCTTTTCTTTATGGAAGGGAGCTATTCTTACACTTAAAGAGTGAAATAGAATTGTAAGCAGTCATTTTGTCTGGAACAGGGTTCATAAATTTTATAGACTCATAGACTCATAGACTTTAAGGTCAGAAGGGACCAATATGGTCATCTAGTCTGACCTCCCGCATGATGCAGGCCACAAAAGCTGACCCACCCACAACAGAATCTTCCAGCCTGCGACCCCTGCCCTATGCTGCGGAGGAAGGCGAAAAACCTCCAGGGCCTCTGCCAATCTACCCTGGAGGAAAATTCCTTCCCGACCCCAAATATGGCGATCAGCAGAACCCCGAGCATACAGGCAAGATTCTACAGCCGGACCCTCATTTTACCCGCGATGGCACATTAATGCCTAATTGACTAAAATCACGTTATCCCTTCAAACCATTCCCTCCATAAACTTATCAAGCCTAATCTTGAAGCCAGAAAGGTCTTTCGCCCCCACCGTTTCCCTCGGAAGGCTGTTCCAAAATTTCACCCCTCTGACGGTTAGAAACCTTCTTCTAATTTCAAGCCTAAACTTCCCCACGGCCAGTTTATATCCATTCGTTCTCGTGTCCACATTACTACTGAGCTGAAATAATTCCTCTCCCTCCTTGGTATTAATCCCTTTGATATATTTAAAGAGAGCAATCATATCCCCCCTCAGCCTTCTTTTGGTTAGGCTAAACAAACCGAGCTCCTCGAGTCTCCTTTCATAGGAAAGGTTTTCCATTCCTCGGATCATCCTAGTGGCCCTTCTCTGTACCCGTTCCAGTTTGAGTTCATCCTTTTTAAACATAGGAGACCAGAACTGCACACAGTACTCCAAATGAGGTCTCACCAGCGCCTTGTATAACGGAAGCAGCACCTCCCTGTCCCTACTAGAAATACCTCGCCTAACGCATCCCAAAATCGCATTAGCTTTTTTCACAGCCACGTCACATTGCCGACTCATAGTCATCCTGCGATCAACCAGGACTCCGAGGTCCTTCTCCTCCTCCGTCACTTCCAACCTATGCGTCCCTAACTTATAACTAAAATTTTTATTAGTCATCCCTAAATGCATCACCTTACACTTCTCACTATTAAATCTCATCCTATTATTGTTACTCCAATTTACAAGGTCATCCAAGTCTCCCTGCAGAATATCCCGATCCTTCTCCGAATTGGCAATACCTCCCAACTTTGTATCATCCGCAAACTTTATCAGCCCACTCCTACATTCGGTTCCGAGGTCAGTAACGAATAGATTGAATAAAATCGGACCCAAAACCGAACCTTGAGGAACCCCACTGGTGACCTCCGCCCAACCCGACAGTTCACCTTTCAGTACTACCCGCTGCAGTCTCCCCTTTAACCAGTTCTTTATCCACCTCTGGAATTTCATATCGATCCCCATCTTTTCCAATTTAACCAATAATTCCTCGTGCGGCACAGTATCAAACGCTTTACTAAAATCGAGGTAAATTAGATCCACCGCATTTCCTTTATCTAGAAGGTCTGTTACTTTCTCAAAGAAGGAGATCAAGTTGGTTTGGCACGATCTGCCTTTCGTAAACCCATGTTGTAATTTGTCCCAATTGTCATTCACCTCAAGGTCCTTAACTACTTTTTCCTTCAAAATTTTTTCCAAGACCTTGCATACTACAGAAGTTAAACTAACAGGCCTGTAGTTACCCGGGTCACTTTTTTCCCCCTTCTTAAAAATAGGAACCACATTAGCTATTTTCCAGTCCATCGGTACCACCCCCGAGTTTACAGATTTATTAAAAATTATCGCCAAGGGGCTTGCAATTTCTCGCGCCAGCTCCTTCAATATTCTAGGATGGAGATCATCCGGTCCGCCCGATTTAGTCCCATTTAGCTGGTCAAGTTTGGCTTCCACCTCTGATACTGTAATTGCAATCGCCCCTCCTTTATTCCCCTCTGTCTCGCTCCCTCTATTCCTAAACCCTTCATTAGCCTTATTAAACACCGACGCAAAATATTCATTTAGATATTGTGCCATGCCTAGATTATCCTTAATCTCCACTCCATTTACATGCTTCAGCGGTCCCACTTCCTCTTTCTTTGTTTTCTTCCTATTTATATGGCTATAAAACCTCTTACTATTGGATTTAATTCCCCTCGCGAGGTCCAACTCTACACGGCTTTTGGCCTTTCTCACCGCATCCGTACATGCTCTGACCTCAATAAGGTAGGTTTCCTTGCCGATCTGTCCCCTCTTCCATTCTTTGTACGCTTTCTGTTTTTTCTTAATCGCCCCTTTGAGACGCCCGCTCATCCAGCTAGGTCTAATTCTCCTGCCTACTAATCGTTTCCCCTTTCTCGGGATCCAGGCCTCGGACAGCTCGTGCAACTTCAGCTTGAAATAATCCCAGGCCTCATCTGCCTTTAGCTCTCTAAGTATGTTAGCCCAATCCACTTCCCTAAGTAGTTGCCTTAATTTATTAAAGTTGGCCTTTTTGAAATCGTAAACCTTAGTCACAGTTTTATTTCTGTTAATCCTTCCATTTAGTTTAAACCGAATTAGCTCATGGTCACTCGAGCCAAGGTTGTCCCCTACTACCATTTCCTCAACTAGGTCCTCACTACTCACCAGCACCAAATCTAAAATGGCATCCCCCCTCGTCGGTTCAGCTACTACTTGATGAAGGAATTCATCTGCTAGCACGTCTAGGAACATCTGAGCCCTATTATTGTTACTAGCATTTGTTCCCCAATCTATGTCTGGGAAGTTAAAGTCCCCCATGATCACACAGCTCTTATTAGTTTTTACTTCCTTAAAAACATTAAATAGTTCTCTGTCCGCATCCAGGCTAGATCCCGGCGGTCTATAGCACACCCCAAGCAGTATCTCAGGGGAGGCTCTAGTAGTTCTTTTACCCAGTGTAATCATTGCCCAGACAGACTCTGTCTTTTCCATTCCATCACTTATTATTTCTTTACATTTTAGCTCATTATTCACATACTGATTGAATGTGACATGTTGAACTTTTATTGTTACCAAGAGATTGAGCACTTTACAATAAATTCTAAGTGACAAAACTCTTTAGCTTTACAAACCTATTAAGAAAACAAAGTGCTTTTTGTAATAGCACATGAATGACTGAGCTGGAATTAAACTAAGATACAAACACTGGCTTTTGCCGTTGTATAAATGTAAGCGGGGGAATGGTCCCGCTATTGTGGGGAACTTTCCTGGCTTCTGCACTACCCCGGTGAAGTGGGCTAACGAAAGGATCCGAGTCCTCGCTCCCACTTCCTTTACCCAGAGGCCTCCCTGCCCTTGAGGACTCCCCTTCCACTCTCCTGTCTGGCAGAGTCCTCGTAAACCCCGACAAGGCTGGGCCCAGGATTCCTGGGGGGCTTGACCCCCAACCCTGCTGTGGTCACCTAGGACAGGGGCTAGGGTGTCCCCACTCCGGGGTATTCTCTCTGCACTGGGCACCTCCCTGACCCACTGATCATTTTATACAATTTAAAGCAAATACAAGTTATTTAATTAACAATTACTTTTTAAAAAAGAATAAGGAAAAATGGAAAAGGTTACAGGAAACACATCACCCTGCTCTGAGGCAGGGAATATCACAAGCAGTGTCTCTGGAACGTCAGGGCAGTTCACAGTCTGTTCCTTGTAGGTCCCGGGCCTCCTTCTCAGGCCCTGGCTGTGCTGCAGGGACGCTGTGGGTTGGACACTTGCTCTGGCGGTGGCCACACGCTCTCAGGCTCTAGGTGGCAGGACCCTTCTTCCCAGCATCGCCCCCGCCCTGTCAGGGTTACGATCCCCCTCCAAGTCTGGCCTGCAAGGCCTCTTGGCTGAGGTATCTCCCTGCGCTGGGCCCACTGCCAGGGTCCCCCTCACTCTCCCCAGCTGCTCACCGCACCCAGCTCCGGACTGCTCCAGCCCCAGCTCCAGCTCCACTCTGCCTCAGCACGGCTGCTGCTGCTGCTCTGCCTCCAGCTCCCTGGGCTGCTTCTCTGGCCCCTCTGGCTCTGGTTGCTGCAGCTCTGTTCCCAGGGCAGGTCTGCTCTGCAGGCTGCTTCTGTAACTCTGCTTTGGGGCTGCAGCTCTGCTCCCAGCAACTTAGCTCAGGCCCCTGCTCTCTCCTGGCTGTGCTCTGGCTTTGGGGCTGCAGCTCTGCTCCCAGCAACTTAGCTCAGGCCCCTCTCTGTCCTGGCTGTGCTCTGGCTTTGGGGCTGCAGCTCTGGCCCCTCTGGATCTGGCACGGTTCTGCTCTCCAGCTCAGCTTGGGCCCCTGCTTTCTCCTTAGCTCGGCCCCACTCAGTCTGACCCAGGCAATTCCAGCTCACACGGAGGACGGGACCTCCCTCGCCTCCTGACCCTCTGATTAGCCTGCCCGCCCTGTCAATCAGGCTGATCTGGAGCATTGGCCTCTCCCCATTGTTCCTGGGGACTGTCAGTCTCAGGCTCCTGATTTGCCATCGACCCTTCCCCTTTTAGTACTGGGAGCAAGCCAATCAAAACACCCCCACTGAATGTTAGTAAGGGGGCAACAGTCCCCTTACATAAAGGAGAACGACATCATCTGTGGACTATTTACTGTAAATTAAAATATCAACAAAACCAATGATAATCAGATACAAAGGTGACTCCTCTATAGACACTAGATATTGGGGGGGAGGGGGGCAGAGGGAAGGGAAGGGATACTGTAAATCTTCACCAAGGCCCCGAACCTCCAAACTCCAACATGTGTTTAACTTTAATCCTATGAGTAGTCCCCTTGAGATCAATGAATAATTGAAATCAATGGGACTACTCATGGTAGGAAAGTTAAGCACACTGGAAATCTTTGCTGGATCAAGGCCTAAGCGAGTGAACACTGTAGGCTCTGTGCTGTTATGCTATGGCAATTCAGCATGTCACTTTGTAGGATTGGACTCTGGGTGACATTTGCATTGCCAGTTACCAATGAAAGTTCAAGATACTCAGCATCTTGCAAGACAAGGGTCCCTACTGCAAGACAGCAGAGACCTGATAAAACTCCCAGTGAAGCCAGAAGGAACTAGGTTGGGCTTTAGACAAGGCAAAATGCTGTTCATACATCATCGCACAAGACTTACAGACTCAAATCATGGATATGAACATTCCGTTAACTTAGAAGGAACTGCATTGCTCAGCTTGTCTTCACTATGCTTTCTTGTAGTATTATTGCTGGTTTCCCTACTTTTTTCCTACAGATGGAGCATTAGTGTTGATAGATATGCCTGGCCCATTTTTGTACAGAATGAATGTTTTTTTCTGCATATCTGATTTCAATTGAATTGTACTCTAAAATGAACCAAACCTTCATTAGTAAAATGTTTATAATGAAACTGTGGAACTGTTCTTTAAATAAGTTCTCCCCAAATTCATTTTAATTTAAATAGAATTATTTGGAATTGCCAGCTTTCTGGGCTTTCTCTTTCAAAAACCCAGTCTATGAAACAACATTGGAAGTAATACCTCCTCCCCTACCCTGCTCAGGGTTAATGTCTCAAACTAACCCTAAGGGTGTGTCTACGCTGCAGGACTCTTTTGGCAGTGTGTAGTGTACATACATGCATAGCCCTCATAGTACAAGTATAAACAGCAGCATAGACAGTGAAACATGGTTTAAGCCAGTCAAGACACACCTGAAGGATGTGGGTATAAACCCAGAGTCTGTACCTAGACATCCTCTACTGGCCCAAGCCGTGCCGTCCCTATTTTTAGCTGTGTAGTGTCCCGTTACCTCTCACTGCTGGTCCCCTTCTCCTTTGCAGGGAAAGACTCCAACAGTGGACCGGGAGCGGGAGGGAAGAGGGGAAAGGCTGCCAGATCCCAACAGCTGGAGCTTTTCTCCTATGCAGGGGAAGACTCCAGCAACTCCCCACTGCTGGGGCCATTCCCTGCTACAAGGAAAGGCTCCAGCAGCTGTGAAAGGCTCTGCCAGCTCCCCCACTGCTGAAGCCCTTCCTCTGGAAGGGAGTAAGCAGCAGGGAAAGAAAGGCTCTGGAAGTGGGGAGATAGCCGGGAAAGGCTCTGGCAGCGGGGAAACAGCTGAAGCCTTTGCCTGCTGCCTCCCATTTGCCAGAGCCTTTCACTGCCCCGTGTAGCTACACACCACAGTGTGGATGCAGTGTGCTTTTGACTGCAGTATGTAGCTATACATATACTGTAGTGTAAACTTAGCCTAAAATAAATATAAAGACCAGGGGAAGGGATTAGATCATGAAATAGTCACATAAAGTATAAGAAGAGAAAAACATTACAGAGTAATAGATCTCTTCCCCTATGGAAAAGTCCTACAGAATGTAATGGGGATTAAACTAATAGGGTTCTGTTGAAATTACTGTAAAAACCTATGCGATTTGATGGAGAATTATAGACTTTGACGATTTGATTTTCCATTGGTTGATTTCTGTTAAATCCTGTAGTAGAGGAAACGTCTGGTTTTGCATCTTAGAATGGAATGTATTCAGCTAGTAAGTGTTCTTTAAAATCTGCACCAGTCCTTTTCAGCTTACTCACATGAGCGGTCCTTACAGGAATGAGGTCTGCGGGATCAGACCCTGTAGAAGTAATACATACTTTATTATATTAACATTACAACACATTTTCACCCAACATTGGGTTAATTGTCTTTTCATTTCTTCTCCCAGATTGTGGTTTAAATGTTCACAAGCAGTGTTCCAAGATGGTCCCAAATGACTGCAAGCCAGATCTGAAGCATGTCAAAAAAGTGTACAGCTGTGACCTTACAACGCTAGTAAAAGCACACATCACTAAAAGGCCAATGGTAGTAGACATGTGTATTAGAGAAATTGAATCTAGAGGTAAGACATCGTTAATGGACTTTGGTTGCTTTAATGATAATCCCTTTAGATTGATCTGGGTCATTTGGGTTTTCGCTGAATTCATGACTGCTCAAAACAGTTTCAAACGGGGCATTTTATGACTGCCAATTATCCTACACAGTTCATATCATACTTGGTGTTATTTGTTGGTTCACAAATATCTGTGATTTTTTTTAAAAGCTCTGCTGAAATTACTTAATTTCTTTCAAGGACTTCTCTAATTAATACATAAGAGATGGACAGATGCAATGCGTGTTTTATGATGCACAGTATATAGTACTGTTTTGACATAACTACATGCTTGCTAAACTCCACTCTTGGATGATCTCCTATCTTATTGATGTACATGTGCATCTTCCTCTTCTTTATACTTCCCATGGTATTTTAATCAGAAAGATTAACACAGTAATAACTAGACTAGTCGGTATTTACATATTTCATCGTCCTTGTTCTCCCAGCCCACATTTAATATTCTTTACTAGAATATATGGTTTGCTTCTAAAATATTTACTGTACATCTAATATGTTAATCTCAATTAGCTGATTAAAAAGAATTAGCTTGTAATTGGGCTAATCTGTTTTTTCACCCCCGGGAATCATTATCATAAACGTGATTACACAAAATGATTGGGAGCTGAGCCGAACAATGCGGTTGATGCAAGGGTCAGGGTTAAAGGGATGGGGGTGAAATTGTATTCCAAATGAAAAACCTGGTAAAGCTTTTAAAACCTAACTAACCTTGTTGCCTCATTGCCTTAAGTGAAGAACCTGGCCAGGGACAAGCCAGTTTTAAGGGAGGTGCAAAGTTAATACTAATTTTAATCAAGTGAAAATGTTCTCTCCTAACAGGTCTTAATTCTGAAGGACTATACAGAGTTTCAGGCTTTAGTGACCTAATTGAAGACGTCAAAATGGCATTTGACAGAGGTATCTGCTTTAGTATCTGCTGCAACTTTTTTGCCGGCACATTGTGAAGGGTTCTGTTCAGCCCAGGGGTTCCTCAGCATAGGCTCCATCTGCCTGTTGGGCTCTGCAGATGCAGAGGCTGGTCATTATGCTGAGTGGAGGGGTACCCTCCCATTGGAAAGACACACAAATCCCATTTTGGCCTGGGTTGCCAAAAGTTGCCCTTTTCCCTTCGGCAGAGTTTGTGTCTCCACAGTGCCTGACTATGACAGTTAGGCTCTTTGCAATGATGCCATTGGGTAGGAAAGTACTGAACGTTCTCAGTTATTGCCCTGATTTACTAGGGAACCCCCAAGCTCCTCTCTCAGTGGGACCATGAGTCAGCTGGAGAAGAACCTTAAAGGAGCAGTGCAACTCGAAGCCCTCTCCCTGGATGATAGCTCCAAAATAATAAAGAACGCCTGGGCTAAACATCCTCTTCCACCAAAGGCAATGAGAGAAGTAAGGAGTTCCCACCCTCAGTACCCCACAGTAGCAATCGGGGGCGGGGAGGTGCTCCCTCCCCATATGTTTTTTTTTTTTACTGAGCCAAAAATTCCATCCCTCTTTGCCTCTCCAGGCTACTGGGGCTACACAAAGAGAGCTCAAGTAATACCTGCCTTCTATGTGGTCCTAGCTAGACTTGAGGTGCTGAACAAATTCAGGCCCTTACTCAGTGCCCACTACACTCAAGAATAAATAGCACTACTGCTCTGAGAGGGTGAGCACATGCCTGTCCTAGCGACTAAGTACTAAAAACATTTTCCTTTTTGCAAACGTTCCTCATTTCCCATTCAGTGCTGACAAATGTGTTTTTGGCAAAGTGATATGTTCAAATATAGTTGATCTGCAACACATTTTTACAACACAGACCGTCACCATTAAAACAGTCACACGGGTTTCTGCATAACGTTTTTTTGTTAACCTGAGATTGAAAAAAGGACTGGTCTCTGTACAAAAGGCATTAGGCTTTATCCTGAAAAAGTGAAATTCACAGTCAAATAACAGTTTTTATTGGTTAGTTTACATACTCCAGAATCTGTGGCTGTGCTGATCTTAATAATTGCTAAACAGTATAGATTTTTCCATTGAATATTAGTCTAGATCTATTTATATTTTTAAAACATTAATGTCAGCTGCTTTCTATACACAGATGGGGAAAAAGCAGATATTTCTGTGAATATGTATGAAGATATCAATATTATCACTGGTGCACTTAAATTGTACTTCAGGGATTTGCCAATTCCGCTTATCACATACGATGCCTACCCAAAATTTATAGATTCTGCAAGTAAGTATAAAATAACATTTTTCCTGTTTTTCTTTCTGACCCTTTTTCTCTCTGTTTTGTTTTTTAACATGTGTTATTAATTAAGTACTACTTAAGCGCTTCACATGGGTGCTATAAATTGAGATGAAAGCAGGACTAAGTATGTGCCATAGATTATAAGAATGTTGTATTAAGTGATCTTTGTTTCAGTTTCTCCTCCATTTTTCTCAAATGTTTCCTTTTCACTACACATACTGGAAAGATATGATCTTCTTCAAATAGTGTCCCTATGGGTGCTCTACTCTTGGTGTGCATGCGCGCTACACACCCTCAATAGGAGATTTTCATTAGCAGTGTCCATTCAGCCCACACATGTGCTGTTGATATCCTTGTGCTCTGTACCAAGGCTATATCAGACTGCGCAAGCAAACCACCCCCTCAGTTCCTTCTCAACCACCTGATTGGAGACGGAGCTAGTGTGTCCGCTTCTTGTCTACCATGGTAGTTTTGCGTCTTGTTAGTTAGTGTAGTTAGTTTAGTATTTGTTTAGCATTTGTGTAAAAAAACAAACAAAAAAAACCCAAAAAACTTTTCTGGTTATAGAGACTCCCTCTGGGGAAATTCTCCTTGTGATGGACATGCCCAGTTCACCAGGGTTCAAATGCTGCCTGTCATGTAAAGAGGCCATCCCAGTCAGTGACGGACACGCTGCCTGGGTGAATCGCACATGCTGCAGAAGTGCAACTTCTGCCTAGTCCTGAAACCTAGGGCTTGGAAGAACCAGGAAGTTACACTCCGACTCCTCATGATGGAGCGTTCCCTCCGACCCGCTTCAGAAGCAGGTCAGGATCCCTCTGGACATCAGTCTCCAGGAGCCTCTAGAGCCCCTTCCACCTTCCTGCAACATTCTCCTAGGAAGCTTTCAGAGTAGCAGCCGTGTTAGTCTGTATCCGCAAAAAGAACAGGAGTACTTGTGGCACCTTAGAGACTAACACATTTATTTCAGCATAAGCTTTCGTGGGCTACAGCCCACTTCATCAGATGCATTTGTGTAAAAAAAAAAACAAAAAAACCCAAAAACTTTTCTGGTTATAGAGACTCCCTCTGGGGAAATTCTCCTTGTGATGGACATGCCCCGTTCACCAGGGTATGTATATATATTTCTTACTATATGTTCCATTCTATGCATCCGATGAAGTGGGCTGTAGCCCACAAAAGCTTATGCTCAAATAAATTTCTTAGTCTCTAAGGTGCCACAAGTACTCCTGTTCTTCCTAGGAAGATAAATCCTTAGAGCCCTCCTCCAAAGCCTCTCCAAAAAAGGAAATATATTTCCTCTCCCAGCCAGTCCCCCTCATAAAGGCCTCTGTCTCCAGCCAGAACTATGGCCTCTGAGAGGTCTTCCTCAAAGCTGGGTACCATGGGTGGGAAAGGCTTCTCCATTATGGGGGATGCGGGAAAACGCCACGGCTCTAAAACTAAACAGGGCTCCAGGAAGACCTTGGTATTGTCAGCTGGGGACGGTACCAAACATATAGGATCATTACCGTCATCTCAGACTCCACTCTGTGTGCCCTTCCCACATGGTACAATGTAAGTCTTCAACCTTATCAGCGCCAACGTCAAAGCCTTCCACAGCTCTGGTACCGTCGGATAAGGACAAACACTCAACACCACAGGATTTCAGATACCAGAAGGAACTGGCAAAGACTGCTGAACCAGAGTCTCCATTGTTAGCAGGTACTGAGCATCTCTTGGTACTGGGAACTTCTTAATCTCCAGATCCCTTTACATCTCTGCTGCCTTCGCCCCGCCCCATTCTCTGGGAGCTCCTCCATTAAAAGAAGAAGATGATGATGATGATGACTGATCCTCTGTTTCTTCCATTTCAGTGCAGGGTTCTCTGGTACACCCTTACACTAACCCCATCTCCTGAAGGGGTATGGAAGGTGCTCCGGAAGCTCATCACTCCTGGTTTTAATAATCCTGGATGCCACCCCTTTCCCTGTATGCACCTCAAAGGCCATATTAGGATCCCCGGGAAGCCTATTGTTGGCAGTTCTCTAGGGCCCTGACCGTATCCCATCGGGACGATAGGGAGACCCAAGCTTCCCCACCCCAGCAGCAGGAAGAAACATTTGAGGAGCAGGAGTCCAGGGCAACTAAGGCCTGGTCTACACTACGACTTTAATTCGGATTTAGCTGCCTTAATTCGAATTAACGCTTGACCCGTCCACACAACGAAGCCATTTAATTCGAATTAAAGGGCCCTTTAATTCGATTTCTGTACTCCACCCCGACGAGCGGAGTAGCGCCAAAATCGAATTTGTCAATTCGAATTAGCGTTAGTGTGGCCGCAATTCGATGTTATTGGCCTCCAGGAGCTATCCCACATTGCACCATTGTGACCGCTCTGGCCAGCAATCTGAACTCGCATGCACTGGCCAGGTGGACAGGAAAAGCCCCGGGAACATTTGAATTTCATTTCCTGTTTGCACAGCGTGGAGAGCACAGGTGACCACAGAGAGCTCATCAGCACAGGTAACCATGCAGGCTGATAATCGAAAAAGAGCACCAGCATGGACCGTACAGGAGGTACTGGATTTGATCTCTATATGGGGAGAGGATTCAGTGCTAGCTGAACTGCGTTCGAAAAGACGAAATGCCAAAACTTATGAAAAAATTTCCAAGGGCATGATGGAGAGAGGCCACAATAGGGACACAGATCAGTGCCGCGTGAAAGTCAAGGAGCTCAGACAAGCCTATCAAAAAGCAAAGGAGGCAAACGGTCGCTCCGGGTCAGAGCCGCGGACATGCCGCTTCTACGCTGAGCTAAATGCATTTCTAGGGGGGGCCGCCACCACTACCCCACCTCTGACTGTGGATTCCGAGCTGGGGATAATCTCATCAGGTACACCTGATGATTCCGCGGAAGGGGAAGAGGAGGAGGAGGAGGACGAGCTGGCAGAGAGCACCCAGCTCTCCGTTCTCCCCAACAGCCAGGAACTGTTTCTCACCCTGACTGAAGTACCCTCCCAAGCCTCCCAAGCCAGCACCCAAGACCATGACCCCATGGAAGGGACCTCAGGTGAGTTTACCTTTTAAAATATAAAACATGGTTTAAAAGCAAGCATTTTTAATGATTAATTTGCCCTGAGCACTTGGGATGCATTCGCAGCCAGTACAGCTACTGGAAAAGTCTGTTAACATGTCTGGGGATGGAGCGGAAATCCTCCAGGGACATCTCCATGAAGCTCTCCTGGAGGTACTCCAAAAGCCTTGCCACAAGGTTTCTGGGCAGTGCAGCCTTATTCCGTCCTCCATGGTAGGACACTTGACCACGCCATGCTAGTAGCAAGTAATCTGGTATCATTGCCTGACAGAGCCTGGCAGCGTATGGTCCCGGTGTTTGCTGGCATTCAAGCAACATCCGTTCTTTATCTTGCTGTGTAATCCTCAGGAGAGTGATATCGCTTAGGGTAACCTGGTTGAAATAAGGGAATTTAATTAAGGGGACTGAGGTGGCCGTTCCTACTGGGCTGTTTGCCTGTGGCTGAAAAGAAATCCTTCCCTGCATTTAGCCAAGTGCAAGGGGGGGGGGGGGAGGATTGGCCCAGAGCTTTTCGCGTTTTGCTAGCAGGGATCTTCCCTGATACCAGCCAGGCGGTGGGGGGAGGGAGAAAGCACTCATCCCAGAGAATTCATGGCGGGTGGGGGGGGGGTGTTAGTTTGGTTCCTGCAGGGATCTTCCCTGATACCAGCCACGCGGTGGGGGGAGGGAGAAAGCACTCATCCCAGAGAATTCATGGCGGGTGGGGGGGGGGGTGCGTTAGTTTGGTTCCTGCAGGGATCTTCCCTGATACCAGCCACGCGGTGGGGGGAGGGAGAAAGCACTCATCCCAGAGAATTCATGGCGGGTGGGGGGGGGGGTTGTTAGTTTGGTTCCTGCAGGGATCTTCCCTGATACCAGCCACGCGGTGGGGGGAGGGAGAAAGCACTCATCCCAGAGAATTCATGGCGGGTGGGGGGGGGGTGTTAGTTTGGTTCCTGCAGGGATCTTCCCTGATACCAGCCACGCGGTGGGGGGAGGGAGAAAGCACTCATCCCAGAGAATTGGATGGGGGGGGGGGTGTTAACCTTCAGCAGCAGAAAACAAGCTAACAGGAAAACTGCAGCACAACGGGCTTTGCTTGGTATGTGGGAAAGCAGGGCGCAGAAGCCTAAAGACAGTGGCTTACCATGGCAGCATGCAAGGTGAATTCTGTTGCCCCGACCTGCGTCTGTGATCTCTAGCAGCAAAGCCACAGGCACTCAATATTAAGAGGCAAAATGCGACCTTGCACAGAAATCACATGTGCTATGTAATGTGAATAGTATACACCGTGAAAGAGTATAAGCATTGTTCTGAAAAATGTATCTTTTAAAAAAATTCTCTCCTTTTTTCACTCCCTCCAGCAGGTGCAAATGTTTCAAGCCTCCCTCCTCCTTCCCGAAGGCTATCCCAGATAAGGCGTCGTAAAAAAAAGACGAGAGAAGAGATGTTTTCCGAAATCATGCAATCCACCAGGAATGAAAGAGCTCATCTGAATGAGTGGAAGGAGACGGTTTGCAAGTATAGGAAAGAAGCCAGTGACCGTGAGGACAGGAGGGACCAACGTGAGGACATGAGGGACCAACGTGAGGACATGAGGGACCAACGTGAGGACAGAAGGGACCAACGTGAGGAGAGGAGAGACGCTCGAGATGAGAGGTGGCGGCAGGAAGATCAGAGGAGTCGGGAAGCAACGCTGGGGCTGCTGCGTGAGCAAACAGACATGCTCCGGCGTCTGGTGGAGCTTCAGGAACGGCTGCTGGAGAACCGAGTGCCGCTACAGCCCCTGTATAACCCCCCTACCTCCTCACCATGTTCCATAGCCTCCACACCCAGACGTGTAAGAACACGGGGGGGGAGGCTCCGTACACCCTCCCATTCCACCCCAGTGGACAGCCCAAGCAAAAGGCTGCCATTTTTTTAACCTTTTTTTACTGGGCTTTTCCTTCCCGCAGATCCTCCTCCCAAACCCCACTCAGGTTCTGTGCCGCTACAGCCCCTGTATAACCCCCCTACCTCCTCACCATGTT
Source organism: Emys orbicularis (assembly GCF_028017835.1). NCBI lineage: Eukaryota > Metazoa > Chordata > Testudines > Emydidae > Emys > Emys orbicularis. Next base: position 41,816,004 of record NC_088693.1, on the reverse strand, counting down.
CCATAGCCTCCACACCCAGATGTGTAAGAACACGGGGGGGGAGGCTCCGTACACCCTCCCATTCCACCCCAGTGGACAGCCCAAGCAAAAGGCTGCCATTTTCTTAACCTTTTTTTACTGGGCTTTTCCTTCCCGCTGATCCTCCTCCCAAACCCCACTCAGGTTCTCTCCCTCTTTTTATAATCAATTAATAAAGAATAAATGATTTTTAAACAATGGTGACTTTATTTCCTTTGAAAGCAAGCTGGGGGAAGGGGGAGGGTGGGTTCCTTACAGAGAATGAGTCAATAAAGGGGGCGGGTTTTCAGGAAGGATAAACAAACATAAATTTCACACTGTAGCCTGGCCAGTCATGAAACTGGTTTTCAAAGCTTCCCTAATGCGCAGCGCTTCATCGTGTGCTCTTCTAATCGCCCTGGTGTCTGGCTGCGAGTAATCAGCAGCCAGGCGATTTGCCTCAGCCTCCCACCCTGCCATAAAGGTCTCCCCCTTGCTCTCACAGAGATTGTGAAGCACACAGCAAGCAGTAATAACAATGGGGATATTGGTTTGGCTGAGGTCTGAGCGAGTCAATAAGGATCGCCAGCGACCTTTTAAACGGCCAAATGCACATTCTACCACCATTCTGCACTTGCTCAGCCTGTAGTTGAACAACTCCTGACTCCTGTCCAGGCTGCCTGTGTATGGCTTCATGAGCCATGGCATTAAGGGGTAGGCTGGGTCCCCAAGAATAACAATTGGCATTTCAACATCCCCCACGGTTATTTTCTGGTCCGGAAAGTAAGTCCCTTGCTGCAGCCGTTTAAACAGATTGGTGTTCCTGAAGACGCGAGCGTCATGAACCCTTCCCGGCCAGCCCACATGGATGTTGGTGAAACGTCCCTTGTGATCCACAAGTGCTTGCAGCACCATTGAGAAGTACCCCTTGCGGTTTATGTACTGGGTACCCTGGTGCTCCGGTGCCAAGATAGGAATATGGGTTCCATCTATTGCCCCACCACAGTTAGGGAATCCCATTGCAGCAAAGCCATCCACTATGACCTGCACATTTCCCAGAGTCACTACCTTTCGTAGCAGCACCTCCGTGATTGCTTTGGCTACTTGCATCACAGCAGCCCCCACAGTAGATTTGCCCACTCCAAATTGATTCCCGACTGACCGGTAGCTGTCTGGCGTTGCAAGCTTCCACAGGGCTATCGCCACTCGCTTCTCAACTGTGAGGGCTGCTCTCATCTTGGTATTCTGGCGCTTCAGGGCAGGGGAAAGCAAGTCACAAAGTTCCATGAAAGTGCCCTTACGCATGCGAAAGTTTCTCAGCCACTGGGAATCGTCCCACACCTGCAACACTATGCGGTCCCACCAGTCTGTGCTTGTTTCCCGGGCCCAGAATCGGCGTTCAAAGCCTATAACCTGGCCCATTAACATCATAATCTCCAAAGCACCGGGGCCCGCGGTCTCAGAGAATTCTGTGTCCGTGTCCATGTCCTCATCACGCTGGTCGCTGCGCTGCAATCGCCGCCTCCTCCTCCTCCTCGCCTCTTTTTTCTGGTCCTGTGTAAGCATAAACTCCACGAGAAAGCGCGAGGTGTTTACAATGTTCAAGACTGCGTTCTGGAGCACAACGGGATCCATGCTTGATGCAGAATGGAGTCTGCAGAGTTCACTCAGGAAAAAAGGCGCGAAATGGTTGTCTGCCGTTGCTTTCAGGGAGGGAGGGGGAGGCTGTACCCAGAACTACCTGCGACAATGTTTTTTGCCCCATCATGCACTGGGGTCTCAACCCAGAATTCCAAGGGGGGTGGAGACTGCGGGAACTATGGGATAGCTATGTAAAAGCTACCCACAATGCAACGCTCTGGAAATCGATGCTACTATGGTAGCTTGGACGCAAACCACCGAATTAATGGTGCCTAGTGTGGCCGAATACATTCGAATTTATAAAATCGGTTTCCTAAATTCGAATTATATAAATTCGAATTAATCCTGTAGTGTAGACATACCCCAAAGAAGCCACAAGTCAGACCACCATCTCGGCCTCTTTGCCAGATGAGGCCCTGATACTTCTCCCCTGCCCCCCATCTGCAGCCAATTATTTTTGCCAGTTCCAGGACCTTGTTAAGTGGGTGACAGACTCTCTAAACCCATCTGATGTGGCTCCACAACAGGCATCATCAAAGCGCCAGTTTTGATGGGACCATCAAGGGTCTGAATTTCCAACCCTCATTAGTCTGCCAGCTTCAATGTTTTACCTACCTTCTCCCATTTGGCAACAGGCTCTTCCACTTCCAGAACGCAGGGGAGTGTATCACCTCAGACAAATGGGTCCTGGGAGTAATATCATCAGGCTACGCCATCCACTGTACTTCCCTCCCTCCTCATTCCCCTTCCCTGCCCCTCTTCAGGGACCCCTCTCACGAGTCCCTAATAAGGTACAAAGTAAATACCTTTCTTCATTTAGGAGCAATAGAACCGGTACCTCCTCAATACAAGGGAAAGGGCTTCTATTACAATTATTTCCTCATACCAAAGAAGAACAGAGGGTGGAGACCAGTTCTAGATCTAAGACTCCTAAACAGATTCATGAGTCCCCAGAAATTCAGGGTGGTGACCCTAGCAACTATAATTCCTTGTCTAGATTCAGGGGATTGGTTTCAGCTCTCAACCTCCAGGATGTATACTTCTATATAGCAGTGCACCCATCTCACAAGAGATTCCTCTGATTTGTGTTAGGCTAGAATCATTTCCAGTATCAAGTGCTCCCCTTCAGCCTCTATGCTCCGAGAGTATTCTCAAAGGTTCTGTCAGTAGTGGCTGCTTACCTGCTTCACCAGACTATAGTGGTATTTCTCTGGCATCCAGGGCACCTCTTCCCGTGGACAGGTTCCGAATATTATTAAACTTGTCAAATCAATTCTTGACAGTCTCCAGACCTCAGTCAGAAACTGCCTTCAACTTCTGGGTCACATGGCCACTTGCACTTTCGTGACAAAGCATGCAAAATTACACCTCCGCTGTTTTCAGGGGTTGCTCAGAACGGTTTACTCGCCAAACATACAGTCTAGGCAAGCAGGCATCAGTTCCCCAGTGGGTGAAGCATTCCCTAGACTGGTGGAAGGTTCATCACTATGTAGGGGGTCTCCTTCCTCCAACTTGCACCAACAGTGACTAACCACAGACGCATCTCTCTTGGGTTGGGGGGTGCACTTTGGCTCCCTGACAGCACAGGGCAAATGGTCACCTCAAGAGACCACCCTCCATATCAACCTCCTGGAGCTGAGAACAATAAGAAATGCCTGTATGCATTTCCTACCTCTCATCAGACACAGATCTATCAGTCATATCAATCGACCAGGAATGACAAGATCCCCTTCCCTCTGCACCAAAGCCATAAAATTGTGGAATTGGTGCATAAAGCATCACATAAGGATTTCAGCAATGTATCTGCCTGGCATACAGAATGTCACTGCTGACACACTCAGCAGGTGCTTCTCCGAAGAATACAAATAGGAGATGGATTATCAGGTTCTACACAGAATCTTTCAGACTTGGCGGTTTCCAGAAGGAGACCTTTTCGGCACAACCACAAACAAAAAATGCCACCTATTTTGCTCAAAGTGGGGGGAGGGAGGGTTAGGTCACAATTGACTGGGAGACGCCTCCTCTTGCCTTGGACAGACAGACTGTTTTATGCCTTCCCTCCAGCGCCTCTCATCCTCAAGATGATAAACAAGATCAAGCAGGAAAAGGCCAGAGTGATTCTCAGAGCCACAGTGTGGTTGAGGCAACCGTGGTTCTCTTACCCATTTCACCTCACTCTCTATCCTCCAGCAGATCTTCCAGCCATCCCTCAACTCCTCTCTCAGGACACTGGACACCTGACGCATCCCAACCTGGGCATTCTTCACCTTACGGCGTGGTTCCAGGATGTTTGTGGGGCTAGAATCATGCTGCTCTACGGAGGCACAACTCATATTGTTAAATAGTAGAAAAGTTTCCACCAGAGCTACTTACCTCCAGAAGTGAACAAGATTCAGCCACTGTTGAAACTCCACAATGCTGCTCCTGATTCTGCCCCACGTCCTCTCATTCTGGAGTACCTGCTACAGCTTAAGAAATAGGGACTGTTCCTCAGTTCCATCAAAGTTCACCTGGCAGCCCTAACAGCCTTTCATATTGCCGTTGAAGGTTTCTCTGTTTGCTCATTCCACAACCACAAGATTTATGAAAGGCTTGGGGAATCTCTTCCCAGAGATAAAGGTTTCTGCTCCTGCTTGGGACCTGAATATGGTTCTCAAAAGCCTCACAAACCCCCTGTTGGAACCCATGGCCACCTGCTCCTTATTGAATTTATCAAGGAAAACAGCCTAGTGGCAGCTACCTCAGCCCACAGTCGGAGAGATTGGGGCTTTAATGGCAGACCTCCCCTTTCACAACATTTCACAAGGTTAAGGTGTCCTTGTGGGCCCAGGTTTCTCCCTCCAGTAACTTCCGAATTTCACCTAAATCAGACCATATATCTGCCCGTTTTCTTCCCAAAACCACATACTTCAAGCGGGAGACTGTTCTCCACACTCTAGGTATCAGGAGGGTGTTATCCTTCTATCTAGAAAGAACTAAATCATTTCGTAAATCCAATAGATTATTTCTTTTGATTGCAAACAGATGTAAGGGTTTCACCATTTCTACCCAGAGACCCTACATGGATTTCTGAGTATATTATAACTTGCTACCAGGCTGTCAATGTTCCACCCCCTATCAGCGTTTCAGCACACTCAACTAGATCACATTACATCTATGGCTCTCCTTGAAAATGTTCCCATTCCAGAAATCTGCAAAGCCAGTACATGGTCTTTGGTACATACCTTCCCTAGACACTGTGCCTTGGTTGATGCGTCCAGGTCTGGTGCTGCAGTTGGCAATGCAGTTCTCTCTCCTGTGCTGGAACTCAATTCTGAAGCCCCTTTCTCCTACTGGGGATACTGCTCAGGAGTCACCAAGAGTGGAGCACCTATAGGGACACTACTCAAAGACAAAGAGGGTACTCACCTTATGCAGTAAGTGTGGTTCTTTGAGATGTGTCCCCCTATGGGTGCTCCACTACCCACCCTCCTTCACCTCTGCTTCAGAGTTTCTCCTGAGACTCAGCGGTGCAGAAGTAACCGAGGGGGCAGTTCATCCAGGCAGCCTGATATAGCCTGGGTACAGGGCATGAGGATACCAACAGCGCATCTGAGGGCTGAATGGACAGTGCTAATAAAAATCTCCGATTGAGGGTGCCTGGGGCGGGCACACACACCAAGAGAGCGCTCATAGTATCTTGAAGAACCACAGTTACTGCGCAGGATGAGTAACCTCTTTTCCTGTCACCAAGTGTTGAATGATCCTATTTACCTGACAATGTCATAATTCAAAGTAGCCTTAATTTTATTTTACTGGGAATGAGGTAATCTATGAGAGTGATTGGTAATGAGATAAAGGACCCCTAGAGATGAAATCTCAGACCCATTGAAGTCAATGGCAAAACTCGAATAGACTTCAGTAGGCCCAGAATTTCACCTCTAGGTCACTTGTGCAAAACTAGTCCAAGTCAGTAGTCCAAATTACTATCTTGACAGCTTTTTCAGTACCTATGAGGAATGTCTTGGTGGACTCAGTTCAGTTACTAGTGGACAGGAATTCACATGTGTCAGCTTATCACAGCTCTTCTCCTCTAACATTGTTCCTGACAGTGCATTGGGAAGGCCATGGAAACTGTTGTGACAGAGTCATTCCAGAAGAGACCTTCCAGAAAAAGGGGGAGGCACATTGATTAAAGCAAAACCAAAGCTCATTGACATAATCTGGAGATAAACAGTTAGATTTAATCATGAGGACTCCTTTCAGACCTGTCACTCCCCAAACCTACCATGTCTCTACTTCTCTGCTTGAAGTCTGGCATTGTCTGCACTGATATTTAAATGTTTCTGTTTCAGAAAGCATGGATCCTGATGAACAGTTGGAAACACTTCATGAAGCATTGAAACTACTGCCACCTGCACACTGTGAAACCTTAAGGTATCTCATGGCACATTTAAAGAGGTATGTGGTTTATTTTAAAAGAAATTAGATGAATTCATCTGAAACAAAGACCAATCTGCAGCCTCTACACAAGTCTGTGTAAGCCCCATAAGATGTATTTGGGGCCTTGTAGAGGCTTCTATAAAGCAAATTCTGAGTTGTTTTTGTAAATTTAACACAGCACTACAATTTCTCCAGTGTCATTTGTTATAGCAGAATGAACAAACAAACTTAAATACAGTAACTCCTCACTTAACGTCCTCCCAGTTAACGTTGTTTTGTTGTTACGTTGCTGATCAATTAGAAAACATGCTCGTTTAAAGTTGCGCAATGCTCCCTTATAATGTCGTTTGGCAGCCGCCTGCTTTGTCCACTGCTTGCAGGAAGAACAGCCCGTTGGAGCTAGCTGGTGGGGGCTTGGAACCAGGGCTGGTGGGGGCTTGGAACCAGGGTGGACCGGCAGCCCCCCTGCTCCTGCACTCCGCTTATCCCATCTTCCATAGAGCGGTGGGGACACACGACAGGGCTCAGGATGGAGGGAGCTTGCTGATCTACTTAACAAGGCAGTGTACTTAGAGTGAGGTCAGCATACTTAAAGGGGCAATGCGCATCTCTCTCTCTCACACACACGGTGTGTGTGTCTCTCTGTCTCTGTCTGCTATGCTGTCTCCCCTCCCTCTGTTCATGCTGCCTTGTAGAGTGTGAGGCTACATTAACAACGAGTTAACCCTTGAGGGCTCAGCCAATTGCTAGTTCATCATTTAGCAGTAAGGCATTCCCTGGGAAATATCCCACCCTCTGACTTCACCACCTCAACCAAGCTTCACAATCATCATCACTGTGTACAGTATTAAATTGTTTAAAACTTATACTCTGTGTGTGTGTGTGTGTGTGTGTGTGTGTGTGTGTGTGTGTGTGTGTGTGTGTATATATATATATATACACATGTATAACGCGGTCAAAAAATCTTACCACGTTATAGGTAAAACCGCATTATATTGGGTAGGGAAGGATGTGCCTCCCCAAACAGCCTGGCCCCGACCCCTATCCGACCCCCACCTACTTCCTGCCCCCTGACTGACCCCTCAGAACCCCCGACCCATCCAACCTCCCCCCTCTCCTTGTTCCCTAACCGTCCCCCGAGACCCTCTGCCACTTATCCAACCCCTCGGTGTGTCGGAGCCGTCCCTAGAGGGGTGCGGGGCCCGGGACAAATCAGCCCTCCCTGCTAGTCTCCTCACTGTCCACCCAGCGCTCCTGCCCACCACTCGCCTCCTCACCCCACCTACCCGCCCACCTCCCCATTAGTCTCCTCACCGTCTGTCCGGCGCGCCTCCCCCCGTCCGCCTGACCGCTGCTCTCCTGCTCGCCGTCTTCCCGCCCGCCTGCCTCCTCACCCCCCTCCTGCCTGCCACTCACCACCCCACTTGCCCACCCGCCTCCCGCCCGCCTCCCACCCTTAACACGTCGCTCAGAGCAGTGTGTCAGAGCCTGATGCACTGATCCGCCAGCACGCACAACCCCATCCCCCTAGAGTGCTGCTTTACCGCGTTGTATGTGAACCCGTGTTATATCGGGTCACGTTATATCGGGGTAGAGGTGTAATAGTCTTTTGTCTGGTGGAAAAAATTTCCCTGCAACCTAACCCCCCCCTATTTACATTCATTCTTATGGGGAAATTGGATTAGCTTAACATTGTTTCACTTAAAGTTGCATTTTTCAGGAACATAACTACTACATTAAGCGAGGAGTTACTGTATGTCTTAAAAGAATAGAGTATTAAAATACACTAAAACAGATAGACAGACATTGTGCTTTCTCCCATCTTCTGCACTCTCCATAGGCCTTAAGGACTTAGACCAGTAAAAAACCCACAGTTTTGATGCAAATAATAATAATATGCCTAACCAATTTTTATTCTATTTGTAGGTACTATAAATATCTACAAGGAAAAAAACTATTCCCCTTCTGTTGTCAAAGTATATACAAAACCACAGAGTAAAAAATGGAATTGGCATATTAGCTACTGTGCCCATTTTAATTTGTGACATGTACCTATTGTCAACATGTACCTATCGTCATGAATAATCATTTCTTGCCGCATAAATATTTTCATTTTAAGTCTTTTTAGTGAAAACACAGTTGCACTGTGTGATTTGTTGAGTCTGCTGAGTATGTCCAGCAAAATGCAACCCCAGGGCTGCTGCATGTTCTGGACCAGATATGTCAGTGTCCACTTATTTCAATGGAACTTCAAATGAATATATTAGTATAGCCTCAGGAATGGAAGACCAGCAGCAAAGTAGTTAAAAAGCAAACTTTACTATTTGTAAAGCTGATTTTTCATATCCTATTGTTCAAGGGTTGTTGCTGATCTGTTGATTAGCAGATCAATTTATAAATTCTTACGCTGCTGGCATTTGCTAAGTATAAGGAGGAAGGGGCAACACAATTTATAATATTTCAATTATTTTTAGTTTCTGTTGTTTAATATACTTACTGAAAAGAGTTGTAGTGAGGGAACAGCTAGCTCACTCGCTTGTTGCAAAATTTAGCTAATTAGCCATTGATCCTTTATTTGGAATCATAAACTAGGAAGCAGGGTTTTGGAAATACCAGAATAATATGTCAAAAAAAGAGGACATCAAATTCTGACAACTATTGTATAAGCCTGAAGGGATTTTATTCAGCATAGGAGATTAGATAGTTCAGCAATGTGAAAGAACTTAAGTGTTTTTATAACCCACAAACTTCCTACCAATGGATATTTAGTCATTTACAAGAATCCTTATGGAGATTTGTTTTATGGTAAAGCAGCAGTGTATATTAAGTCCTTTGTTTAGTCTGCGAACAAACTCATTTACAAATCTGAATTTGTTTTATTGAGAAAGGCAATTAACTGCCATAAACCAAAGCAGAAGTTTAGTGTCTCTAGACAGCATGTTGTTTACTACTATTATGCCAGTAACCAGAATTTGGGGAGACATTTATTCTGTGTCTCCGCACTTCTTAACCATATCCTGTCTGAGAATACTCTATATATTCTGCTCTGTGTGCATACGTGGTAAATTATATTCTGTGGTCCACCCAAAGATCATATAATAGCAGATGGTGAGCTAGGGAACAGGCACTGGTGGACCCTACATTCCAGATAACCAGCAATAGGAAGTTGCTACAAGTGGTGGCAAAGCTGCACTAGCAGTTTATAACCCCACTCTATTAGGGACCCAAGAGCTGTGTGATGCAGCCAAGGAGGGGTGGGGTAAGCCTGCCAAAGCACTGACTTAGCATATTTGTTAGATGGCCTCTACAAATGAGGCTCCAATGCGGCCCTGATGGATTTTAAAGCAGCCCCAGGCTGAGTCCCCGTTCAGGTGCTGCTGTTCTTGTCTGTGCCAGGGGATGTAATTTGCATCACTTGTGCCTGTGGGAGAGAATCTCACCCCACATAGTCCAGTTGACCACTTCATGTCATGGTTAGTTTGCAATGTATATATCAAATGAATTCAGATGTGAATAGAATAGAATGCATGAGAGAGAAAAAGTTTGATCAGGTTTCCCCTATCCTATAAGTGGTAACACTACATTTGTGGTGAATTTTAAATTGGTAATCTTATTATAGTCCTGTAAAGAGGATCTTTACACTAAGTTTTGCCTTCCCGCCTAAATGGCCCTCAGTACGTTTATAAATGGCAAAAGTAGCATTACTGTGCACCCATGTTCTGATTTGTAGGAACATCCCCCCACACACACCCTACATAGGGCCTGTGAAGCAGTCTCTCCACAGGTTTTTGGGAAAGGTAAAGAATGCACTTTTTGCTCCTCCCCTCTGCCCAGGGGTTTTCAGACACATGTCGATGTGCACTGTGTCATCAACCAATATTTGGTATAACATGCCTTGTGTTTAACATTGTCCTCCTTTACAGGGTAACTCTTCATGAAAAGGAGAATCTCATGAATGCAGAGAATCTTGGCATTGTTTTTGGACCAACCCTTATGCGAGCACCAGAACTAGATGCAATGGCTGCACTGAATGATATCCGTTACCAGAGACTTGTGGTGGAGATGCTTATAAAAAATGAAGACATTTTATTTTGAATATTTTGTTTTGTTCTTTCTAAAAAAGGAAACAACAATATTCTGTGGAGGAAGGAATATTTTAATGTAATTTAATTGGCTCTTGTAGCTGAATTCCATATTTGCTAGAGCTTTTGATGTATACAGGATCAAAATGAAGGAATTCGGTGTCGCTTCTGTAGTGCCATTCAGCTGCTGTTGAAAAAAGGTTAACACATTTTCCAGTACTAGTAATCCTGGGTGTTTATCATGTTTAAAGCAAAAATCTAAAGCTCGATTGCATGATTGGCTTCCTGTTCTCCCTGTTTTGATGAAGATCTTTCTGCAAAAGAAACAAGAGAACCGGTGCAGCATCTTTTATAAGCATCTTTGTTCTGGATAGTTTGTGATTGTAATTTAGCATGTTTCTCAGTGTAAACCTATTGTGAATTTGCTTTTATGTTCTATGTAATTGGTTTCTGATACTAAAAAAGAATGATTTCTGTGAAATGGGGCTTCTGGCTGTATGTTGACATTTCCTATCATTGTTTTCCCACTTTCTTGGGTGATTTCTTCCTGGTTTCTCTCAGTTCTTTATCATGTAATAATTTGTTTTTAATAGAAACAAAATGTGTACTTTGTCACTTTAAGTAATTCTTCACGCCTTTTATCGTGGTTGCAGTAAAATCTGCAACACTGTACAATATTTCCTTTATCGTTGTTTCAATTGTAATTTTGTATTTTTATCTGGCATGCATATATTAATTTATTAAATTTTGCTATTAGAAATCTCACATTGTGCTGTGTTTTCTTTTAAATTAATGAAAATATTTTCAATGCCTTTGTTTTCACATTTATGTTCACAAAATAAAATATCAACTCATTTCTTGTTGAGCTATTTGAATGATGTGTGATATTTTGGCACTCAGAATATACTGAATGACCTTTGACTGAAAAGAGACAATTTATATTTCTGTTAATTTTTTGGTAGGACATTCCCAATCTAAGTAGCTTGGAGTCTGACACTTGTTAAGGTTCCCATCAAATTCTCGTGATTTTATTTGCAAAATTCTTTAATCAGCATCCAGAACATTTTGCAAGAGCTCCTCAGCACCTCTTAAAAAACAAAAACTAATGAAATTCTGCAAAGCCTCCAGTACTATTAATAACTTTCTATGAATTTTTCCAAAAATGTGTACAGTTATTTGCTTGTACATAGGCCAGTATTGCAATTTACAGTTACACAAATATAGGTGGCCAGAATAGGTGAATCCATTACTTATTTTCAAATATACCAAACTATATTTGCTTCAGGCTTAAATTGTTCAACACTGACCCCGACACTTCTGTCCTCCCCTCCCCTCCCCTCCATCTCCTCCATATGAAGGGGAAATGACCAAAAATGATAAATAATTCATCAATCTAGGGAAGAGTAATGCATACAAATTGCTTCTTATCAGCCTTTCAGTAGTACCAATGATACAGCCACTCCATGTATTCACATTTTATTCTCTAGAAATGCTCCTGAGTGTGACAAAGCAATATTATTCCATCCAACAGCGTAGAGTCTGACTGCACATCTCTAAGCAGCTTAACACCGAGAGTCACAACACAGTAAGTTTTAGTAAACCTACAAGCACTATTTTCTCAGTTTTCACAATTTCTATAAGACTGGTACTCCAGTGAATTTTGATTGGAATTGTTGGAATTTTCTGTACTGTTGTAATCACAGCCCTAAAAAACAAACAAACCAACCAAATGTTTTCATGTTAAGGTTTCTGACTCACTCGTCACCAAAAAATGGCAGACCAGATTTGTCCAAGTGCAATATGTGACTATATCAGGTCTTCACCTCCTCAAATATATTGGACCTGATTCTCCATTGCCTTGCACGTGTGTAATCATTTACACAAGTGCAAAGTCAGTGCACACTGGATGTCAAATGTTACCATTCTGATTTGCATTTATGGAGCAAGCAAAGCAAGGTCTGATGCTCAACTTAGTGGCATTTCTCAGTCTGTAAAAAGATCACTTTGGAACACTGCAACCAATCCATTTCAAAATTGCAGGGAATGTTCTAAGCATCAGTGGGCACAATACTATTTATTTTGGTACAAATCAGAACACCAGAAAAGCCAGATTCACAGGAAAAGCAGGAGGCCCAAACTGCCTTGGGCTGCAGACAGAACAATCTCTCCGTTGCCCCATGCTGCTGCCTCCATGTATCACACAAACAAACAGCACTCGAGTCATGCAGCAACGCGCTGGGCCGCTGCTCCGGTATTCCTTTTTTAGGAAGGACTTGAGCACTGCTAGTGCTCCTTGCCCTGTAAGCCTGTGCTCGGTGGTGGAGAAGTGTGACCACTTGCCTCCCCCCGCCTCCATCAACGGTCAGTCTCTTCTGTGCTGTGGGAGTTGGGCCATGGCAAAGCGATGAGCGAGCAGCCACCCCTGCCCAGAGGCTTCAGGAAGTGGGGACTGGCCTGGTGTGGTGGCTAGGGTGACCAGATGTCCCGATTTTTATAGGGATAGTCCCGATTTTGGGGGCTTTTTCTTATATAGGCTCCTATTACCCCCCACCCCCTCTCCTGATTTTTCACACTTGCTGTCTGGTCACTCCCTGCTCAGCGGAGTGTGCTGCTAGGTTAGAGCTGGCTGGGCCCAGCACGCTCAGGATGTGGCACTCCGGAAGCACTGGGCTCCAGCTCCTCTCCCGGGCAATCAAGAACACAGCTGCCTAGCCGGCCAGACAGGACCTTATCCACTGGCATCCCCAGGCTGGCAGAGTAGTGGGAGGGGGAGAACCAGCAGGCTGCATCCTAGCAGAGACTGGTGGCAGGGCCGGCTCCAGGCACCAGCCCACCAAGCATGTGCTTGGGGCAGCGCCTGGAAGGGGGCGGCGCGGCGGGGCGCTCCGGCCGGTCGGGGAGAGGGGGGCCCCGGCCAGGCTCGCCGCCCTCCCCCCAGCGCTCCGGCCGGTCGGGGAGAGCGGAGAGCCGCGGCGGGCTCTCCTCCCTCCCCCCGGTGCTCCAGCCGGTCGGGGAGAGCGGGGCCGGGCTCTGCGCCCTCCCACCGGCGCTCTGGCCGCCGGGGCTCTCCGCCCTCCTCCCGACGCTCTGGCCGCCGGGGAGAGCGGAGCTGTGGCGGGCTCGCCGCCCTCCCCCCGGCGCTCCGGCCGGTCGGGGATTGCGGGCCCGCGGCCGGGCTCGGCGCCCTCCCCTGCCGCAATGGGGGGGGAGCGGGGGGGGCGGCCGGTGGCTTTTTTGCCTAGGGTGGCAAAAAAGCCAGAGCCGGCCCTGACTGGTGGGCTCCTGTTTAGGCCATGCCAGGTGCAGAACAGGCTGCTGCACTCAGAGCTATTGCTGTGCCAGCTGCCCAAGACAGACAGTGTGGATCCTGGGATGCCCAAGGCCAGGACCTGGGCCTACTGCTGCCTACTGGGCACCTGCTGTTGCAAAGAGCTTCCTGAGCATGTATGTCCTGGTGGTGGTGTGATTTGCCTAACTGATCCTGGTGTGCCGGTACCAGTGGGACCTGCTGCTCTGGACTGAGAGCCTGGCCAGGATGCTGCTCTTCACCATGAATTTCATCATGGTCTCCTTCCCTTACGGCTCAGGCTACTGGTGTGCAATAAAAAGTATGCACCATTCCAGCACTTTTTTGGGAAGCCAGAACAGCTGTCCAGTACTTTTATTTTTAGGACTGGAGCACTAGAGATAACATTGCTAAAGTTAATACAAAAGGCTCAAAGATATGCCTGTGCTCATCTTATCTGTCACAGCACTCACTGCTGGATTTATACGGCGCTGCCATAACAGTTTCATGTGCCCTCTGCCATGTTCATACCTGGCTGCTTTAATGGCCCCTTATCCCCTCTGCTGTTTTTCTAATGCACTGCTCTAACAGCTCCATACGCCCTCTGCTGGATGTATACTGTGCTACTCTAATGGCCCCATATGCTCTCTCCCCTGTGTAAATGACCTAATACACTCTCTGCTGTTATACCACACTGCTCTAACAGCCCCAATTCTCAGGTTTTTGATGCAATGCCCTCCCAGTGTTGTACTCCTAAATCATCTTTAGGTCCATGATCTTTTTTTTTTAAATAATGTTTGCTGGCTTTTATGAGTTCTTGACTTGTTTGAACTGCTGCACCTGTAGATGTGTTATCTCAGATGCTTCCCTGCATTTGGATTGCTTTTCACCATGCTGCCAGTGCATAACACCCTCAAAGCCAGCATAGACAGCCATGTGAGCATTGCCCTTTTGTAGGGACATCCTCCAATGTGCTAGAGCTGGTATAGAGTCCCGTACAACCAATTAGCAGCAGCCAGCATAGTGTGGCTAGAGAAGGCGTCATCACTGGGACTTCCCTGTGTGCTGGCAATCCTGTTGTAATGACACTTTGGGTTTGTTGACACTGCATGTGAAGGTGTGACTGTAGCATGGATCGGTATACCCATGCGAGCTATAATCTAGCCAACACAAGTAGTGTACATGGTACAGGCTAGCATCTGAGACCCTGGTTCCACAACTGACTGTACTTGAGTGGCTAGCCTGTGCTGAAGCCCATGCCACTATGTCTACATCATTACTATCGTAACTCACATTAGCTAGACTAAAGCTAGCACACATATGCCTACCCATGCTACAATCACACTTTCATGTGCAGTGTAGATATACCCTTTGCATCCTTTGGCAGAGTAGGTTTTAGTGGATTGTCCAAAGGACACACAGTGAAAACTTTTGTTCTGAATTCCTGTCTGTGCAAAATCCATCTGTTCAAGGCATATTGCAGGAAGTGCATGGTAAACAGGAGTAATTCAGATAATTTTATCAGCCTTTGTCTATCCATGCTTTCTCCAATATGAAGTACACCACTCATCCGGTCCAAGTGTGCTAACAGATTGATGCTGTTGACAGTAATGACTGTATGCCTCACTTTTCAGAACAGCCTTTAGAAGCACTGGCACATCTAGAGCAACATTGCCAGTTGCTCAGAAGAAAACTGGATTGGATCCAAAATGAGTTGGAGACGACAAACTCAAAATATCAGAAATTGATTGGACTCAATAACCAACAGCCAATGAGCAAGGGGATTCATGTAAGCTGCTATTGAACTTGCCCTGGGCACATTCCTGTTCGCTGCTGGTGCTGGAAATGCCATCCCTTCTTGGAGTGATAGGAATTATCTAGCCTGGGAAGTGTTCAGTCTTTAGAAACTGACGCATATTGCCTCAAAAAGCCACATGCAACTGTAAAATTAATCCAACATATCACAATCTGTAGCTCCTCCTAAGGGCCCACAACCAACTTTAGAAAGCCACCAATAGTCATGGGCAACCTTGGGAAGACTGGCCCAGGAACGGAAAGAAGCTAAACTGCCATCAGCTTCTAAGAGGAGGGCGGGGGTCAGCTCTTTACTTAATTTCCTTTGTTTACACATCCCTCTTTAGAGCTAGATAATGAGTAATTAAGATTTTTCTCTGCAACTACTATACATATGGACTTCTGGTTCATGTATCTGTTTCTCTCCTGTAATAAGCACACTCTATTTTCCCTCGATCACAAAACGTGACTATAGATAGACGAAAATACACACCAAATATTGATAATAAAACCTCTGACTATGTTAAGCAACAAATAATCTCAGGGCTGTGGAGTCTGCATAATTAAGACTGTCAGAATGTTTCTGATAAAGATGTACTTACCCAAACACCAGAGTGGAAAGCACATTCTGGAATGTACAGTCATCTACAGTGAAATATGTGAATTTATTCTATTTAATTTTACATGCTTCGTCCATTAATGTGAAATGATTTTCCTCTTTTAAATAATAAAGCTAATTAAAATCATTTCAGTAAGGTGATTATTTTTCATTAAGTTTTGTCACAATGTATTAAGTGTACATTAGGTGGTTACTGACTTGCTTTTCAGTGCTTGAAATATACTTGTAGCATTTCATTTACAAAGCTGTACCTTACAGTCAGATGGTTGGGCCCTAATTTGCATTAGTAATAGGGAAAGGGGCTTTGAGGGACTAGTACAACTATCAAAATATTTGATTGACTTTTAATTCCTAGAGACCTGTTTGGATTTCAAACCCTGCAAGTAAAGTGATTGTTCACATCCCAGAACCACTGCATTAAGGTGACATAATTCAGCATGACTGACTGTGCCTGCCTAAGAGAAGTACAATCCTGGGAAAATGTATGGGACTGCAGGTCAGGTTTTAAAATACATGGGCTTAATGAGGGATTGCTTAAGATCTGAGTTTAAAAAAGAAGCCAGTTCTGGAGATGGGAAAGGAAAAACCAAGAAAGACTGCTCAGTCCAATTTGTGGGGAAAATATAAGGGAAAAGAAGCCGAATAAGTTCATTGTAACCAAAGGGGCATGTAGGAATAGTACTAGGGGAAAGTAAGTCCATTAATAGGGGCAGAGAAAGAGGATGAAATTAATGACTCAAAAATAGCTAAGGCACTGAATGTCTTTTTAAAATCTGTCTCTAACAGGGAAAAATAAAGATAAAATAGCAGAAAAGTTTAGGGAGGAATTGTTTAGGGGAAATTTTGGGTGCATAATTAGTAGTGATAGCATGAAATGGAAAAAAAAGGGAAATTTTAAGTTATCAGAAAAAAACTTCTTGGCTGTGAGGTATAATAAACTGCAAAATAATCTCTCAAAGGAAATAGTGACTGCGTCATTGCTTGAGCCATTTAGATCTAGACTGGACCAAATACTAGAATATGTACAGTGAGCAATGTCAGGGCTGGCCTGACCATGAGGCAAACTGAGGCGGCCGCCTCAGATGCCAGACTGTGGGGGGGCGCCACTAGGACCCAGAGTGTAGAAAATTGTGTCTGCTGCTGGTGCATATGTATTCTCTCTGCTCTAGATGCACAGAGATGGTGGAGTGCTGTGCTGGAGGAAGGAGGGCACAAGAGACATAACAGTCAGGCAGGAGAAAAGGTGAGAGGGAATAACAGAAAGCAGCAGGAGCTGCAGGGAGAGAGAGGAGGAGAAGCCTCTTATGTACCTCTCTAGCACCCCCAGGAGCCTGGACAGATTAACACCAGCTTCTCAGGGAGCTTCCTGTTTCCTGCTGCTTCCCTGAACCCACTTGAGGAGAACAGGCAGTCAACTGAAGTAGTAGGAGCCAGTTAGGCCCTTAAGACGCTGATATCTTCCCTAACTCAGGCCCTGCTACCAGCCTGCTTATTTGTCCCCTTCAATTGAGTGTTGAGAGCCACTATAGCTGGCACAGAACAGCAGTCAGGAGTGAAAGAAGAAAACGCCCCTCTGGGGCAGCATTCAGAAAAAGAAAGCAAGCAAAGGAAGCTTTTCTATCTAAGCAGGAAGGAGCTCTCCTGAGATACATAGACACAAATGTTCACGGTGAGTCTTCCGGCCCCAGTGAGGATGTGAGTGGTGAGGAGATGCCTGATCTTCCAGTTAGTCAGAGTGCAGGTGACCTGGCAGTTACTGCAGCATCCCTATCTCCATCTCAAATGGATGTAACCAGGCACATTCCTGAAGAAAAGTGTAGATCAGAGAAGAGTGTGGGGGGGGGGGGCGCAAGGAACAGCTGCTGTTGAGTTTAGTTTCTTAAGTCTAGATGATCCAGGACTGTGTACCCACTTGAGCAGCAGCCTGAGGGATTTCCTTGTACTGCATGGGCCACAGCAAGTGAAAAACTTCATGTTCCCCAAAGACAATGAAAATAGAAGTTTCCATCCAACACATTACTAGCGTGAAATCCCCAATGGTGACAAAGTGGAGAGGCCATGGCTTATGTACTCAAAAACCTAGAATGCTGCATACTGTTTTTGTTGCAAACTCTTCCAGTCTAATGTTCCAGACACATTGGGTTCTACAGGAACAAAGGACTGGAAAAATCTGGCTAGAAATCTGGCATGCCATGAGAAGGCAGCAAATCACCAGAGAGCATTCCATAGGTGGAAAGAGCTTGAGATGAGACTAAGGTTAAAGGCCACCTTAGATGATCAGCATCAAGAGAAGATTGCATCAGAGTCTCTTTACTGGCAAAACGTTCTGAAAAGGCTCATTGCCATGGTGAGAATGCTTGCTACCCAAAACCTAGCACTGCGTGGCACTTCAGATCAGCTGTATGTGCCAAACAAAGGAAACTTCCTTAAAATTGTGGAGCTGATGGCTGAGTTTGATGCTGCACTCCAGAAGCTTCTAAGAAAAGTCACCACCCAAGAAATGTACACACAACACTACCTTGGAAAAACAATTCAAAATGAGATCATACAGTTACTGGCAACAAAAGTCAAACAGAAGATTGTGGCAGATCTGAAGTCAGCAAGATATTACTCGGTTATTCTGGACTGCACACCTGACATTAGTTATACGGAACAAATGACTTTAATGGTGCATTTTGTAACAACAACAGAACCTTGTGAAAATGTCCCTGCAATGGTGACTGTCAGAGAGCATTTTCTAGAATTTATTGACATTGATGATACTACAGGAGCTGGTATGACAAATGTGCTTTTTAAAAAGCTAGAAGATATGGGAATTGTGATAGCTGACATGAGAGGTCAGGGCTACGATAATGGTGCCAACCTGAGAGGAAAGAACAGAGGAGTGCAGACACGGATCCGAGAGTTAAACCCTCGAGCTTTTTTTGTCCGATGCAGTTCTCATTCATTGAACTTGGTGGTCAGTGATGCAGCATCAGCTTCTAGTGAGGCTCCTGAATTTTTTAATGTAATTCAAAGCATCTATGTATTTTTCTCTGCATCGACTCATCGATGGCAAATTTTGAAGCAACATCTGGGAACATCCTCTCTGACACTGAAACCACTGAGTGCCACACGATGGGAAAGTCTAGTGGAGGCGATAAAGCCTATCAAACACCAAATTGGGAAGATAGATGATGCCATAGTTGTCATTATGGAGGATAATGCTATGACAGGAACTGTTCGTGGGAGAACAGTGGCAGAGGGAAATGGAATCACCAGAAACATACATAACTTCAAATTTCTGTGTGGCTTAGTGTTGTGGCATGACATACTGTTTGAAAGAAATGCTGTAAGCAAGAGACTCCAAGGTGTTGACCTTGATATATCGGGAGCAATGGAACAACTGGACAAAGCAAAGTCGTACCTACAGTCAGATGAGGGATTTCAAAATGTTCTGAAGCGTGCACAGAAGTTGGCAGAGGAACTTCACACTGAAGCTATTTTCCCACCCATTCAAGAATACAAGAGTCACTGAAGAAGAAGATATTTTGATTATGAGGCACAGGATAATCCTATAAGAGACCCCAAACAACAATTCAAAATTGAATTATTTAACCAGGTGCTAGATTGTGCAATACAGTCAGTTGAAAAACGTTTCATGCAGCTCAAGGAACACAGCAGTATATTTGGGATGTTGTATGATATTCCAAAACTCCTCACTATACCTGAAGAAGACCTACATCAGCAATGCAGGGCACTAGAGACAGTG
Organism: Emys orbicularis; assembly: GCF_028017835.1. Classification (NCBI taxonomy): domain Eukaryota; kingdom Metazoa; phylum Chordata; order Testudines; family Emydidae; genus Emys; species Emys orbicularis. The sequence continues at coordinate 41,796,412 of NC_088693.1, read as the reverse complement.
TTGACACATGATGACATGCACGATATTGATGCGAGTGATTTAGGTGATGAAATGAAAGCCCTTTCAAGATACATTTCAGCAGGATCAACTCCAAAGGCTGTTCTGGAATATATGTGCACATATAAGTTGACCACCCTCTTTCCAAATGCTTTTGTTGCTCTGTGCATACTTCTAACACTTCCTGTAACAGTTGCCAGTGGAGAACGCAGCTTCTCCAAGCTGAAGTTAATAAAGACACATCTACACTCCACAATGACACAGGAGAGGCTGGTTGGCCTTGCAACCATCTCAATAGAGCATGAGCTGGCCCAGACTGTGGACCTTCAGGAAGCAGTTCAAATCTTTGCAACCAAGAAGGCACGGAAAGCACCACTTTGATTATTCAAACAGATAAAAATGCCAGTGTTTACTATGCAGACAAGAAAAGTTACATTTGCTGTTCAGGCGTTTGAAAGTTAAGTGTTGCTTCAAATTTTTGAACAAGGCATTTTAAGTTGTTAGTTCTCCTTTATTGGGGTAGGTAGCAGAGCAGTACCATGAGAGGAGTAGAACAGGAAGAAGGCAGAATTGAGACCTTTCAAAGTTTTGGCCCAAGCAAGGGGGCATAGGAGTGTCATTTGATCTCCCTGCCTCAGGTGCCAAAATGTTGTAGGCCAGCCCTGAGCAATGTGCCTGAATTTTCAGGCAGATAGCCTGGATGAGCTAATATTCCGTTCCATTTAGGTTCCTATACCACATGCATGTGAGTACCTTTCCTGTTTTATCAGCTATGATCTTGTGACTCTGTATGTTGGCAGCACTAATGATATCAATGATACTAGTAAATATATATATTCTGGTATGAAGTTAGTACTGTTTAGCTCTGTAGATACTGATATGCCCCCATCACCAGCGTTTCTTAGTACAACCTATTTATCCTCACAACACCTCTATGGTAAGGATATTATCCCCATTTTATAGGGGAGAACTGAGGCACAAGAAAATTGTTACGTCCCAAGGTCTAGTAGGAAATTTATGACAGAACTGGGACGTCAGCCTAGATCTCCTGTATCCTAATCCAGTGCCTTCACCGCAAGACAATCATTCCTCTATCAATTTATTTGAATGATGAGGATATCTGCTACCTGGGAAGGTGGAGACAGACTCTTCTAAAGCCGCTGTAGTTCTTCTGGATCAGCTGTTAAATAGTGCTGGAGAGGAATGCAATCAAATCCCTCCTCCCTAGGGATTAAGAAAATTGCTTCAATATCGCCCCACATCTTCACCCGCCTGGGGATCAAAAGAGTCATGATTTGTGTTGTCTTGAAGTTGTGATGGTTGTGCTATCAAACCAAGCTAGCGGCAGTCATCTTAAGTGCAAATGTGCATTGTGGAAAACTGGAGGCTGCAACAAACAGATAGCTCAGTAAGAGGGAAAAAAGCCAACCACCCTTCTGAGACAATAAAGTGAACTTCTGCTTACCCCTGCAATACATTGGTAGGAGGGAACCCTTTTATTTACGTTTTAGTGTTATACCAAATTTTTTTTTTCTTTTTTAAATGGCAGAAGACCAAGTAAAAGCTCCTAAAAGGCCTGTATTCTCTGGGGTGCTGACCTAGTTTTTGCACGCTGATGAACATTCTGAAATGTTTTTATTATAGATATATTGTAACAAGAAAAATCATCTAGTGAGCCTGGCAATATTTGGGTTTTTTAAGTCATGCAAAATTACTGCTTAGCAACTGCACATCAGATCTGGAAAGCTTATGTAATTCCAGAGAATGAGGGTAGGAAATATGTTGCGGATTACGATTGCTAAGCAAACAGGTATAAGGAGGAGTTCATTATGCTTAGGTAATATGCTATAGTTGCAGGAATGTAACAACCACCACCACAAAAAGGAAAATTAGTGAATGACCAGGCTAGCAGTAAGCTTCTTACGGTGCTTTCTGTTGTAATGACAGCAAACTTCCAAGTGCTCTTCATTGTACACACACTGAATGCTCCAGGGTTTGTTTGTTTAATTTTTAATCAAACTCAAGTCTTTAAAGTGTGCTTATGTCAGAAAAGTGATGATGTAAAATGAGCGCCTTCATACTCACCTGATCTGCACCCTGTGGGGCAAACCCTGACTTGTCTTCCATGGCCACAACAGGCCCAGCCTGCAGCAGAACGAGGGCAGGATTTGGGAAGTTCATACCCAAGGAAGTCTGTACCCCCTGTGCACCATGGATCCTAGCTGTGTCTCACTTTTAAGCTCTCTAGTCACTCTTCTGTAAATATTGGAGATCTTTGTAACAGTAGGAGCTGAGCTTGTGTTGCTGTGCACCGCTCTCACACATAGCATACCTGGATATGTTTCTTTGCATTATGTAAGATTCTAATTACTAAATCTGATTCACTTTGGTTTATGGTTACACTTAGAACTAGAACAAGATTTTAAGCAGTTAACACTGCTGCTCAATAAGCACAAACCAAGTCTCAGTTTGCTTCCAATCACGGAAGAACTCAAATTAGACTGCTCTCCAGAGCTCTTATAAAGTCTGCTTTATTTCCTTCCTGTGGCATCTCAAACCCTCCCTTGTTTTCTATAGATAACATTGACAGAGACCCCATATTGTAACTCACTCTTCTTGATACAAGTATTCTGACAGGAGATCCATAAATTGCTCCAATCAATATTACTGATTCTACTTTTACAGTACTGAATTTACTAATTTGTTTCTCTCAGGAGAGATACCAGTACACTGCTCAAGGAATTTGTTTAAGGACTCTGTTTAATTTCTCTGTCCTTTTGTATTACTCACATGTGTATTGCATTACTCACAAAGATAGATTCAACTCCCTCTCATATTCTCTAGATCATTGTGTTAGTCGGGTCTTTATTTTCGGAATATATCTACTTCTTATCGCAGTGGATTGGAACAAATGGTTTTCAGGCTTCTGGGATTCTTTGATTAATGCTTTTCCTGAGGCAACTGGGGATTGTTTTTGAAAAATACACTTGGCAGCCAAGAAGGATTTACTTTTTAAATATTAAATGAACTCTTTTTCCCACTCCTTATGGTTTCTGGGATTTTGATTTTGAGTTTTTGTTGTGTGTGTATCTGAGGTTTTATAATTTAGTAAATGTGCCAGTTACCCAGATAGGATTGTTCAAGGCCATTACAGTTATCCAGGTTGTGAGGGTATTCATTACCATAATGCACTATCATGAAGCTCACTTTAAGGATCCCTTCACTAAACCCGAAAGAATATAGCAAAGTATTAACACATCCATACATTGTTGCTTGTTGCTTTTCTGCTATGTCTGTTGTGTAAAGAAGGGCTTTCATCATTTTTGTGCACCTGCCCCCTTCCCTGTTTAACTACTTTGGCTACAGACTTATCTGCCAACATTATTATATGAGCTATACTGTGCAATATAACTCATGTAATGTAGATTCTACTTCTAGTGATGGTCCCTATTGGGTATTCCACACATGGATGCGCATGTGCACCAGGTCCCTGAGTCTGGAAGTGTTTCTTAGCAGTGTCCATTGACCCACACGTACGTAGTGCATCCCTCATGCTCACAGACGAGAGTATAATAGGCAGTGTGGATGGACGCCTCTGCAGTTCCCTCTTACTGCTGCTTGGCCTGAGTCAGAACCCTTGTTCCTTCATGCTCTTAGCTTTTACTACAGACCTTACAGCAGCACAGCTGTAAGTCTCCTACGTAGCCGCTCTATGTCGATGGGAGAGAGCTCTCCCATCGGCATACTTAAGCCAGCCCCAACAAGCAGCAGTAGCTATGTCAGCAGGAGAGCGTCTCCCACTGACGTAGTATGGTCTACCCTGGCACTTTTGTTGGTGAAACTTATGACGGTCGGGGGGGTGTTGTTTTCACACAGATAAAAGTTTTACCAACGAAAGTTCTAGTGTAGACCTAGCCTAAGAGCGTGACTACTGTTGCTCTAGATAGTTGTATATAGTTATAGATAGTAGATTTAGAGTGGATAGTTGAGTTAGCGAAGTTCTTTCCTCATTTGAGGACACACACACACACCCCCGGGGACTATGCCCCAGATTCTGGGATTTTAAAACTGTCTCTCCTGCCCGCGCTCGTTATCCGTGAGTGACAAGCTCCAGAGGTGCCTTTATTGCCTCGGTGAGGCTCACATCACAGCTCACTGCTCCATTTGCAAGTCCTTCTGCCCCAAACCTGGGAAGCTTGGGAACTCCGCCTCCATAAGTTTTTAACGGAGGAAACTATGTGACTGTGTGCACACTTGGATCCGGGACCATCGGACCTCCCTGTACAGCAGCTATCACTGACCGTCCCCACAGTTGCTTCCTCTTTGCCGGATGAGGTGCTTATTTCCCTCTCGCGCTCTCTGCCGGACGACCACCGTCAATGCCAGGACTTGCTCCAGTGGACTTGGGGATTCCCTTGGAGGAGGTTCAGGCCCAGCACCATAAGCTCCTAGACATTCTCCAAGCTCAAGGGCCCTCTAGGGGGGCACTACCTATTAACAAGGCCATTCTCCAACAAGCACGGGCAGTGTGGCACACCCCTGCCTCCTGTGCCCCCACACCTAACCAGGCAGAGAGGAGGTATTTTGTACCTGATAAGGGGGCGGATTTTCTTTTTTCTCCTCCACCCCCTCATCCAGCTCTCTTGTCATCCATGCAGCAGCAGAGCGGGCACACCAGCACCCAGAGAAGTCGACCCCTCCGGACAGGGCAGCAAAGCATAAGGACCTGGTAGGGAGGAAAGTACATTCCTCGGTGGCACTACAGTTCCAGATCGCAAACTGTCAAGCTCGGCTAGCTAAATATGATTTTAATAACTACTGTGACAGACCCAGACCAGTGGGGTACAGGAGTCTGGTAGAGGGCAAATATACTGGTCACTGGATGAGTAGTTTTCTGTTCCCTGAGTGACCAGAGAAGGGGCTGCACTAGAGTAATCAGGAACCTGCTAGAACCAGTTAAGGCAGGCTAATCAGGGCACCTGGGTTTTAAAAGGAGCTCACTTCAGTTTGTAGTGCGAGAGTGTGAGGAGCTGGGAGCAAGAGGCGCAAGGAGCTGAGAGTGAGAGGGTGTGCTGCTGGAGGACTGAGGAGCACAAGTGTTATCAGACACCAGGAGGAAGGTCCTGTGGTGAGAATAAGGAAGGTGTTTGGAAGAGGCCATGGGGAAGTAGCCCAGGGAGTTGTAGCTGTCATGCAGCTGTTACAGGAGGCACTATAGACAGCTGCAGTCCACAGGGCCCTGGGCTGGAACCCGGAGTAGAGGGCGGGCCCGGGTTCCCCCCCAAACCTCCCAATTGACCTGGACTGTGGGTTCTTCCAGAGGGGAACGTCTCTGGGCTGTTCCCCAACCCACATGGTGAATCTCTGAGGCAAGAAAATCCGCCAAAAAGCGCAGGACCCACCAAGATAGAGGAGGAACTTTGTCACACTACACTAGACTGCACTACACTAGACTAGCAGAGTTAAGGGACAAGCTGCCACCGGACCAACAACAGCAGTTTCAGGCACCAGTAGATGAATGGTGCCTGGTCACCAAGGTGGGCCTCCAGGCAGCTGTGGTCGCGTGCACAACAGGGGTTGTCATGCGCTGGGACTCATGGCTCCCGTCATGCAGCTTCCCCAGGGAGGTGTAAAATATGACAGAGGACCTCCCCTTTGATGAGAACAAGCTGTTCCATGGCAAGACGGACGAATCCCTTCACTTGTTGAAGGACTCCAGAACACATTATGGTCCCTCGGGATATATACCCCGGCCCTGCAATGCAGATAAGAGAGGTAGCTGTTCTGTCTGCACCCACGCACTCCCTACCCAGCCTACTACCAACGCCAGCAGGAGGCTTCATGAAGATGGCACCACTCTCAACGACCACACTTCCCTGCATCTGCCACAACCATCTCCTCAACCCTCTTCCAGGAGCAGCCAAAACCTCCCCCGATGCCACCCTCACTGCCCCATATTGTCTTGGGGGGCTGTCTTTCCCTAGTCGCCCACAACTGGGGCAAGATCACCATGGACAGTTGGGTACTGGAGATCATCCACCATGGATACTCCATAAAATTTCTGTCATTCCCACCACATGAGTCCCCCTTGGGAACTCTTTCCATCAACACATTCTCCAACAAGAAGCAGACACTATCCTCCTCAAGGGGGCCATAGGCCATGTCCCACATCACTACACAGGATGAGGCTTCTATTCCCCATAGTTCCTCATCCCGAAGAAAGAAGGAGGGCATTGCCTCATTCTCAATCTTTGTGTGCTGAACATCAGAAAGTCCAAAATTCTGTATGGTGACTCTGGCATCCCTCCCGCAGGGAGCCTGATTTGTGACTCTCGACATGAAGGATGCCTACTTCCACATGGACATTCACCCAGCCCACCACAAGTTTCTCTGTTTTTGAGTAGGACACCAACACTACCCCAGAGATTGCCGCTGAGCCTTTCAGGTACCCCTCATACTCCTCTGATTCAATGCAACAAACTCAGTGAGGATCAGCAAACAAAGAATTAAAGTCAACCCAAGAACCTAGTTCAAGACCATCATAAAACATATATTAAAGAATCATAATGTTTCTAACAGGCTGCATTTTCTAAGTGAGATAAGCTGTAGTTTGCAAATCTCTTCATCCCTCCTGCGGAGCTGTAGGTAGTAGTACTCTTCTGGCAGCATGAAGCTTTGCTATTCCTTACATGCCAGCTGCATATTGTATTTCAGGGCAAAGACATTGTTTTCAACGTTGTTACAATAAACATTATCTTGGTAACAGAAAGTTTGCAGGTATGGGGTTTAGATCATGAAAAACTGGCTTGCATGAAGCAGTAGAGGTGCTTTTTTAAGTCAGCACTTTTCAAAGAACTCTCCTTTGGTACAAAGTCCACCTCTAAAGGAGGACATGTCCGCAAGCTCAAATATCACTTGGCATGTGAATGAGTAATCCACTCCCTTGATAGAGGGGGAATAGTCAGCTACTTCTGCCAACCAGTTTAAGAGCTGTTGATCAGCTTTAAATTGCACGCTGACCTTGGCTAGAGGTTAGTGGTGCCTCCATAGGTCCCCATTGGGAAAAGAGGTGTGGAGAACTCAGGGCCTGATTCTGATCTCCTTTATAGTGGTCACCGGAGTTACACAAAAAGGTGAGTGACATCACCTGTAATGTAAATGACTCACTGGAGAAGCTAGGAACATAACTGCTCATGTGGAAGGCTTGGGGTGGTTTATTAGATGTTCCATTCTTATGTGTGAGTGTTTTTATTAACAACCTGTATTTTCTTTAGCTTAGGGGTCTTAACCTCTTTTCTCTGCTCTGTGACCTGGTGGGAGGAAAATAACCCTGTTGTTCTAACCAAGGTGTGTTTTCCATCTTTAGGAGACAACCTGTCCACTAAAAAGATTGTTTAAAGTTGATGATGATGGAATTGTTAAGAAATAGCCACCCTGCACTTTGTGAGGACAGCTGACATGAACAGCCATGTCTCTCATTGATGCAAATAATTCCAATAGGGGTGCTATCTAAAATCTTTCTCCCAAAGGTTGCTGTTGCTCTAGAGTCATAGTCTCTTTTCAGTATGATGAATTAAGTAGTAAATATATTGAGGGGGGGGAAATACTTTGCTTCCTTCATCAACAAATGCTACCTTACAAATGCATAAAGCTACTTGAGAGATGCAACCACTTGTTATGGGTATGTTTATTATACTGTAACTGGGGTCCAAAAGAGGCCATTCATATGGGGTCTTTATGCTGTTGGATGTTTAAATGTACATTTAAAATGCAAGTATTACCTTCAAATATCTGCTTACAATTAGCTGAAACCTCTAGCAAATATTCCATCAGGACGCTCCTCCTTCTCTCTCCACTCTTTTCATGCACACACTTGTCCCTTTTGCATAACCTTTTACAAGCAGCCATCACTGTCCATGCTGATTTCTAGCATTTTTACTATAACTTTATTACAGAATAAAATCTAACTAAATTTAAAAAAAAAACTTATTGCAACAATCTCATTAATGGTTAATCTTGCGTGAAACCCTCTAAGGATTACTACATTAGGATTTGATTAACTGTAGGATTTGACTAATGGATTTGACCTCTCTCATAGTTGTCTCATGATATAAGGGTTTGTCTATACACAAACTTGCATTGGTTTAGTTAAACCAGGGCAGCCTCTTGTGTGGACACACTTACATCAATTTAAATCTAATTAATATCAATTTAACTTGCCCCTGTTAATATACCGATGTAAGCCAGATTTAAATCAGTGAGGGTATCCACACACAAAGTTCCCCAATGTAACTAAAGTGGTTTAAAATCACTCTAGTTGAAGCAGTTCCACTTCATGTGTTAGACAGGACCTAAATGGATGTTCTCTTGTGCTTTTACCATGCCTTCAAAAATCTCCAAAATAGCAGAGGATGGAGGAGAATGTTCTCTGCACCACACTGTAGTGTTCTTCTCTGGTAGATGTCCTAGCCAGCGCTGTAGGGATCCAAATAGGGTAACCAGATGTCCTGATTTTATTGGGACTGTCCCAGTATTAGGGGCTTTGTCTTCTGTAGGACCCTATTACCCCCATCCTGATTTTTCACCCTGGATATCTGATCCAAAGGGAACTGCAGCCATCCCTCCTCATTAAAAGGAGGGACATCACAATGTGATGGGAGTTTTGTGGGGGGGAAGGAAAGAGGGATCCTTCAAGATATCCCCTAAAAAAGATTCTTCATGTCCAATAACTGGCCAGATTACATTGTAATAATTTTTCCTAAATGGAGAATTAATTCCAAAAGATTTTTAACACATTCAGACAAATTATCATAATAATAGAAAATAAAGATAGTAAAGACCTTTTAGATCACTGAGTCCACTGTCCTGGAAGAGCAGGCTATACAGAAGCCCCTGAGAGAAGATGTATTACATATTAAATTTCTGAGTGTTAATTTTCACTGAAACACTCCATATCTGCCAGGACGATGAGACAAATATCTGAAAAAATACATTTGTCATTTTAAAATGATAAAAAGCCTCTGCTCTTTGTTTTGATGCTGATTTATCTTTCACTTATATTGCTTTATTGGCCTGTGATGGGGCATTTGCCTTACACTGGCCCATAAGGGGTTAATAGAACCCTAGGGAAGTTGTGCAGGAGCCAGCCAATTAGAGAGGGGCTGTGAGGACCAGCCAATCGAGGCCGGGCTGGCCCTTATAAGAAGAGCTGCAGGGCAGAGCAGTTTCAGTTGCTCATTGGAGCTCAAGGAGGGAGAACTGGCTGCAGGTGGAAGAAAGCTAGCAACTTGGACAGAGCAGTGCTGGACAGGATCAGGGGAGTAAGAGTGAGCTCCTGGCTGACTGCTAAGACTGGCATGCTAAGGCCCTGAGATAAGGGCGGAGAAGGTGTGGGGGCTGCAGGGAAGTGGCCAGGGAAATAGACTGTGAGGTTGGAGGGGACGCAGCATGTGGCTACCATCTACAGGGTCCCTGGGTCAAGACCCAGAGTAGTAGGTGGGCCCAGGTTCCCTCCCCTCACACCACCACTCACCACTGAGGAAGTGGCCAGACAGCAGGCTGCAGTTGCCACTGAGGGAAGTGTCTGGACATCAGACTGCCGTTCCCCCGGAGGGGGGGAGTGCAGCGTGTGGCACAGCTGGAGGACTGTATCCTGAAGAGGACGGCATGATCCTTGGAACGACACGGGTCCAGGAGCAGAAATGACGGTGGTGAGACATCATCAGAAGAAGGCACACTGGCTAATAGAGCTAATCCCCGGGACAGCCAGCAGGAGGTGCTGCAGTGGTGAGTCGCACCCCATCAAATGGCCATATTATGGCTATATTTACTAAGCTATCCCCAATAACTCTCTTCAACTGAGGGAATTTAGCTGTGAGAACATGTGTATAAGGTGGATTTAAGGTTGCTGCAACACCACAGAGCTGCCTTCTTCCCATGCCAAGTGTTAGAAAACGGGGCAATAAATGTTAATATTACAAGAAAACACAAGCCACAAACTCATAAAAATAAGGAAAATAACCACTAGGGTGTGGCTTCATGCACAACACAACCACCAAGTCTTCCCTCCAGTGCTTCATTTGTGCCAGTGCTTGCCAGTTTCTGAGCCCAGCACCTCTAGGTTTGGCAGTTCAAAGCCCCAGCATCTCTGTGCTTGCTGTGTCAGTTATGAAAGTAAAAAATATTGCTTGAGCCTCGGTGCCTCTTTCATTACAAATTAAGCACTGCTTCCCTCTGCATTCACAGTGATCGTTATGGGGACCAGGAGCATCACAGTACCTTATCCCCATCTGCAAAGTATACTTCTAAAACTGTTTTTTAATACTGTAATAAGGAGCTTGTCGGCCTGTCTTGGGGTTTTTATTAGTTATGGATCATCAGCAATTTGTTCGATGTTATACAAACATATAAGAAGACATGATCTTTGCCCCAAGGATCTTACAATCTGGTTAAACCACAAAACAAACAGTTCAGAATGCACCAGGTGATCATTCTCTAGTACCATTAAAAAGTCCATATTTACCACTTGTTACCAGCAGAATGTTGTGCACATATTGGTAAAGTTCCTGAAATAACCAGGAAAAACACACGCTTTGGTGTGATGCTAGGCACTAATGAATTGTGTGTCAAGAAATTCAAATATAGTTTGTCACATAGAGAGATTAAATTAGTTCCTGAGAGCTACCAGCACATTTACAGTAGTTCCTGTTCTGACCAGAGAGAAATACTGTGGTATCTCAGATAGCATAGGGAGGTGAATGTTGACTTTTAAATGGCAAAGATTGTAGCCTTAGGTAAGGTGAGGTTCAGACCAGGAGTGGCAGAGCCTTCCCAAAAGTGGGGGGGCCAGGGGCCCTGTGGCCCTGCTCCACCCCCTCTGCCCAAGGCCCACCCCTGGCTAAGCCAGAAGTCGGAATGGTCTGGGAGCCGTGGACCCTCCAGCTGCCTGGGGTGGGGGGCTGAGAGCAGCCCCCAGCCCATACCCCTGCCCTGCACCCTCCACCTGGTTAGATCATTTCATTCAATAAGCAAGGGCTTAAAGAGAAGAGCTACCATGTGTGAAGAAAAAGAGGGAGCTAGTTCTAACCCTAAGTGCCATCTTGGATATTTTCAAAATATATTTTAAAAAAATCAAATAAACTAGTCTCTGCAAATGAATCCAGTAGTAAAAGAGCCAGTACTGTAGGGCTAGCTGTTCTGAGGATCGATCAGAGTTGCAAAAGCATTTCTGAGGTTATGTAAGTTTATTTTGGCTGCCCAGTGCTCTCTTATTCCAGATGTGATGCACAATGATTTAACACGTCTGTCTCTTACTTTGATGAGAGAATTCCACTGGAGGCAGACGACCTTCCTATGTATGTTTGAGTTTTTAAATCCATAGCTCAGATTATTTGTGGAATATGTCATGTAGCGCTTGATGTGCCAGTGAGTTAAGACCTGTTATTAGTTTTGTGTTTGGTAGCTGTGATGCTGAAAAGGGGGTTGTAGTTAGGGCTGTTGATTAATCGCAGTTAACTCGCATGATTAACTCAAAAAAATTAACCACGATTAAAAAAATTAATCGCAATTAAGTGCAGTTTTAATCGCACTGTTAAACAAGAGACTACCAATTGAAATTTATTAAATATTTTGGATCTTTTTCTACATTTTCATATATTTTCATATACATTTTCTTGTATTCTGTGTTGCAATTAATATCAAAGTGTATATTATTTTTATTACAAATATTTGCACTATAAAAATGATAAAAGAAATAATATTTTTCAATTCACCTCATACAAGTACTGTAGTGCAATCACTTTGTCCTGAAAGTGCAACTTACCAATGTAGATTGTTACATAACTGCACTCAAAAACAAAACTATGTAAAACTTCAGAGCCTACAAGTCCACTCAGTCCTACTTCTTGTTCAGCCAATCACGAAGACAAACAAGTTTGTTTACATTTACAGGAGATAATGCTGCCCTCTTCTTATTTACAATGTCACCAGAAAGGGAGAACAGGCATTTGCATGGCACTTTTGTAGCCGGCATTGCAAGGTATTTACGTGCCAGATATGCTAAACATTTGTATGCCCCTTCATGCTTTGGCCACCATTCCAGAGGACATGCTTCCATGCTGATAGAACTCTTTAAAAAAAAATGGGTTAATTAAATTTGTGAGTGAACTCCTTGGGGGAGAATTGAATGTCCCCTGCTCTGTTTTACCTGCGTTCTGCCATATATTTCATGTTATAGCAGTCTTGGATGATGACCCAGCGCATGTTGTTTGTTTTAAGAACACTTTCACTGCAGATCTGACAAAACACAAAGAAGGTACCAATGTGAGATTTCTAAAGATAGCTACAGCACTCGACCCAAGTGTAGTGGGGTGGTCACCTCGCTCATGCCCTGAAGGGTTTAAAACAGCCCTGGGAGAGGACTGGGGTGGAGGAAAAGCTAGGCTGATTGGGGGGAAAGCAGCCACAGGTGGGGCCACGCCCGGTCCTATAAGAGGGCTGAGGGCCAGAGACTGGAACACACACACTCTCTAGCTTCTTGAGGGAGGAGGACCTGGCTGCCTAGGAGCTGAGAAGGGTACCTGAGGTAGAGCAGTGCTGGGGAAGGGCAGAGGGAGCTGGGGAGCTCCAGCCTAGAAAAACCCCAGGCTGCAGGCCTTAAAAAGGGCCAAATAGGTACTGGGGCTGCAGAAGGGCAGCCCAGAGATAGGCAAAGGCAGCAGGTCCTAACCCCCTTGCCGATGATGGGTGGTTTACAGACTGCAGTTTTCCCCAGTGAGAGGGGCTAGATGATGACTGGCAGTAGCCACTGAGGCAAGGTGGGTTTACAGGGTTGGGGGTTCCCCAGGGAGGGGAGACCCAGATTGGGGGTTACTGCTAGGGCAGAACCCCAGGGCAAAGGACCCCAGGTCCGGGAGGGACAGAGGGCCCGCGGCAGGCAAGACACTGGTCTGCAGAGGGTGCTCTGGTCTGGAAAGAGCTAATTCCCGGGACGACCAGCAGGAGGCGCCACACCGGTGAGTCATCGCCCCGCCACACCAAGGTTTAAGACTTTGAAGTGCCTTCCAAAATCTGAGAGGGGTGAGGTGTGGAGCATGCTTTCAGAAGTCTTAAAAGAGCAACACTCCGATGTGGAAACTACAGAACTCGAACCATGAAAAAAGAAAATCAACCTTCTGCTGGTGGCATCTGACTCAGATAATGAATATGAACATGCATCGGTCTGCACTGCTTTGGATTGTTATCAAGCAGAACCTGTCATCAGCATGGACGCATGTCCTTGGAATGGTGGTTGAAGCATGAAGGGACATATGAATCTTTAGCACATCTGGCACATAAATACCTTGCAATGCCAACTACAGCTGTGCCATGAGAATGCTTGTTCTCTGCAGCTGCTCTGCACCTTAGAAAATCAGTCCACTTTTTAAAAGACATATGTTTATTCAGACATGCAACTTTACAGTCAGATACACATATTGGACCAAATGCTGCCCAGGAGTCTACTCGGGTCCGCTCGATGACTATAAGGTAGCAGAATTTGGCCATTACAGGAAAAGGTATATTGGTAAGACAACGTACGTCACTGGCCAACATTTCCAAAAGTAAGGCAATGCCAAGTTCTTCCCACAGGTGCAGTCACTCCGCCATGTTGCACATATCTATGAAGGCAGATTTTAAGCAATATATACAAACTGCAGTACAATACAATAATTCAAAATAATGCCATCCCCATGAGGCAAGTATTTTTCTGAGGGCATTGAGGCATCAGAGAGGTTGAAATGACTTTTCCAAGTCCACTCAGTAAGACTGTGGAACCTACATGGCCAGATTTCCAGCTTTAACCACTTAGCCCATGCTGTGTGGGAAATTTAATTTTCTATGGCCATACTTTTGTGCCTTGCAAATCTCATCCATCTATGAAAAGAGGAACATATTGCCTGCCTGTTATACAAAAAGCTCAAAACAAGCTGCTCTAGCAATTCTACTCATGCTGAAAGGGCCTGGGCAGTGGATCTAGCCAAAACCAATGGGGAACTGTTTAGACACACACCAGGCCTGGCACCAGGTCATCATAGTGGCCAAAGTATCCTTAAAATCCCAGAGCAGTTTGGATGCCTTTTACAGTGAATTAGCCAGGACTGCGTGATCCAACATGGTGCACTTGTCTGTTAGAATGAGCATCTATTGGGCAGCCCTCCCATGAGTGCAGTGCTGAAGGCTTTCTGATTTCAAATATGGAGCTTAATGAATGCCAGCTAGGATTGGATTTACCTTTCTCAGTCATAAATGCTCTGCCTGGTTCACCTCTTACCACAGAAAAATCAGTAGCTGTCTGTATCAAGCTAGCAGCTGAAACAATGAACTCTGTTTTCATGGATTGACCTGCTGCGAAAGTATTATGTGTGTTTTACTAACTCCCTGATGCAGGTGGCTCCTTAGTCCATGCAGATATAAGGGAGATGGACCTAGCTAGCTTAAGAGAGAAGACTGGATCCAATAATGCAATGCAGGCTACCTGAGGATTCCCTCAATGCAGGAGAATTCCAAGAGGGAAAAGCACTGTTGTAGCTAGCCGTGATCCCTTTTCACTCTTCAAAGTGGGAAGCATGGCCAGGGAAACAGTTGGAGTACTGCCGTTCCAGAATTCTCCCTTGGGAAACTGGAGGGAGGTGCAAGCTAGAGCAACCCTTACAAACTGGGGTTTTGCCAACTTTTCCCACCAACCCAACTAGGGTCTAATCCTGGGTGCAACTCAGCTAGCACCAGATTTAAACCCTAGCCCTGAAATAGGAGCCCTAGAAGCACCCACGTCTAAGAAGATGGCTGGAGATGAATTTGGTATCTTTGTTAGTTTCTTTATTAATAAGCAAAACTCCAGAAAGGGGGCAGACTTTTGATTCTACATAGTTTTACACAAGAGGGCTGAACCATGTCTGATGTGAAAACTCTAACTTTGAATTTCCTGATGTTGGCTAATTGAATTAGCCCATAATATTGCACTAAAATAGGTATTTGCATGAATTAATGCAGTCGTCCCCAAACATTTTTGTCTGCACCCCCCCTTACCTGGTCTGTACTCCCGCAGGAACCATGCTCTGGAGCCGGGGCTGGGAGCGGGGCCGTGGTCAGGAGTGGGGCCAGTGCTGCAGCTGGGGCCTCAGCTGGGAGCAGGGCTGGGAGCCGGGGGCCACGGCTAGAAGCTAGGCCAGAGCTGTGGCTGGGGCAGGAGGTGAGGCCCAAGTGATGCTGGGGGCAGAGCAGGGCTGGGTGGCGCTCCCTCCCTGCCCCACATGGGGACTGGTCCAGGCCCTACTGGGGCCCCCTGAACATTCCTTTGCAGCCCCACAGTTTGGGGACCACTGAATTAATGTTTAGTCCTTGTGCTGTTCTTAAAAATACATTGGAAGGAATGTGAAAAGTGCATTCTAATAGGATCTCAAGGTAGTTAATTCTTTGACTGCGTCTCTTGTTGAAAATATTTATTTCCTCTGTTTTGGTTTTCCTCTTGATTGTTTGTGATAGTTATCTCTTAAATGCTGTTGATGTGCCCACTGCATCTTTTCTAACCATCTGTTGCCACCTGCTGGTGATAGTATTGAGTTGCCAGACTAGTGTGTGACGGTTTCCAGTAGAAAATGTATGCCATACTGTATATAACTAGGGGCAATCTGGTAACAAACACATGGCAAATATACAAATTACTTTTCAAACAATCTACCTTCTGTTATCAGATAGCACCATAATCTACTGTCACCAACAATGCCATTTTTCACATATTAAACTGAATTAAAAACTGTTAAGGTGTTCTTGGTTTACAATTATATATGAAGTAAACAAGCTTCTATTACACCTCTACCTCGATATAACGCTGTCCTCAGGAGCCAAAAAATCTTACCGCGTTATAGGTGCAACCGCGTTATATTGAACTTGCTTTGATCCACCGGAGTACGCAGCCCCACCCCCCAGAGCACTGCTTTACCACGTTATATCCGAATTCGTGTTATATCGGGTCGCGTTATATCGAGGTAGAGGTGTATTTATTTCTCAGCTCTTATCCCCCTTCATTTTCCTGACAGTATAGCCAGTTACACTGGCTTAACACTTTTATACACAAACACACGCACTCAACCCCCCCACCTCTTAAATGATGGATTGCACTGACGATCCATGTGAATTAAATAGCTTGAGTTAAACCATATAATAGAAGTGGTTTGGAGACAAAGAAACCTACCCACCCCTTTTCCCTGCCCTGTTTGAAATTATCTTTATTCCTTGTTTAATTTCATTTCTGGTTCTCATGTCAACCAATGACATAGATGAAGCTACCATTATAGCCTCGTCTTTCTGTACCATTTCTTCTCCTCCGTCTCCAACCATAGTTCAGGAAGTGACTAGATGCAAGTGTGTGTATATGAATTCTTAATGTTTTCTAAGTCAAAGTCTGTGTTCTCCAGCATTCCACCAGAAACATTTAATAATCAGGCTGAAACCAGTTAACTTGTAAACTGATTGATTACATTATGCTGGTGCCCTTATGCAGAGAAAATTTAACTTCAATACCATCAGCTCATTGTTGGGGTTTTGAACTCAGGTCTGGTATTATTAACAGATTCAGATAAAAATGTAAAATCCTAAATTCAGACAATGTTGAGTTAAAATTTTTCTTTATAGCCTGCCTGGATGGGACCCATCACTCCATTCTATTCACTTGCGTAGTTAAAGCATGTGTTGCTATGGCACTTTCAGCACCCTAGGCCATGGCTCCATCTGAGATCGGGGAGGCAGTGCTGAGAGACCAATATCTCAAAGACCAAAAGGCTGAGGTTAAGTAGGTGTGGGAATAAGTCAGAGCAGGATTTAGCTGTCTTCTATTAGCAAATGATTTTTGTAAAGCATCTTGAGGCTTTGAAGCTGAAAACAATTTTCTTAGCAAAGTATGGAAACCAGGTGTTGAATTGTTCTCTCTGTAAATCCAGATAAATTCCCACTACTGCTCATTTCACTCCTGTCTCTTTAGTTTCACCAAGACAATAACTAGTCATACTACATTGTTAACAACAAACAACTTTCATTTCTGTCAGTCCATATTTAAAAATCAGAGTTCAGCTGGCCTGAGCTTTTGGAGGGGAATTTTTTGAATCCAGACTCTCTGCCAGCTAAACTCCTTCCTCAGCCCCCCCTTCCATTCAGGCTGTGGGTCCCTATAGGTCTTTTTTGAGAAAACTACTTTTGCAACATCCTTCAAATGTGGACCTCTGACTTTCAGCCAGTATGTTGCAGCTAGATATCCCACGTACAGCAGTTTGCTCCAGAAATAAGGACTCTGTTTTCAGGTCTACACAGCTGCATGAAAAGTAAGCCATGCTGAGTGCATAAATTTTCTGGGCCACTTACAAATTCCATGTCTGGCTGATTCCAAACAGAACACAATAGTATAGCTAGGCTTTTTGGAATGATTGAACCTTATGTTATCCCAGACCTATAATAGGCATAAGACAATGGTAACTTTTTGACTGCCTCTGTTTGGGACTGAACCTGCCATTCCTAGCTTGGATATGCAAGGAATGCTTGGACAGACAAAATGTGCATATCTGAAGCTACGTGGTTAACATTCCAGTGATGATATCATGAATTTGTATCTGTGCAGTGTTACGCTGGGGGTTGGGTGGAACCTGGCTGAAGCTGGTGGGTATAATAGCCACCCTTCATTGGGAGAAGCAGTTAATAGTCATAGAGGCATAAAGTTTAAGACCAAAAGGGACCACAAGATCATCAGGTTTGACCTGATGTCACAGGCCACCAATACCACCCAGCACCCACACATTAAATCCAGCAATGGAAATGAGACCAAAGGAAATGAGACCCATAGGAGACTAGACTACTATGTGCCACAGGCAGATAATAGGAGGGACTGGGGTATCGGAGGGTCTTGCAATGGCAGGGAAATAATTAAGTGAGCTATATACAAATAATCCTGGCAAGTGACCCACATCCACACACTGCCAATCTGAGTTGGGGGAAATTCCTTCCTGAACCAATTTATGGCAATGAGCATGTGAGCCAGAGCAGCCAGCCAAGCACCTGAGAGCGAGAATGCTCGGTGCCACCTCAGAGCCCTGGCCTGCCCTGCCTAGGGTGACCAGATGAAATGAAGAAAATATCGGGACACGGGGGGGGGGGGAGGAAGCCGAGTGCTGCCGGCCGGCCAAGATCCCGGCAGCGCAAAATATCGGGACAAAAATCGGGACAAACAACTCAAAATCGGGACGGTCCCAATTTTATTGGGACGTCTGGTCATCCTAGCCCTGCCCAGTGTCCCGTCTCCAGTCATGACCACCCCTGATGCTTCAGAGGAGAGAGGTTAAAAAAAACCTTCCATTGGAGAAATAATCCCCAGTTAAGCTGCTTTCGGAGTAAGAGAGCTAAAACAATAGGAGCCACCAGCCTAGGGTGACCAGACGTCCCAATTTTATCGGGACTGTCCCGATATTTGCTTGTTTGTGCCGCGTCCCGACCGATGTGCGGTCGGGACACTGGACAAACAAGCAATTTTGCCATCCTGGAAGGGCTCTTGCCCCCGCCCCGTCCATCCCCCATTGGCTCCCTCCCCAAATCCCCGCCCTGGCCCCGCCTCTTCCCCATGCATGTGGCATTCCTCCTCCCTCCCAGGCTTGCTGCTGTAATGGCGGGGCAAGCCTGGAGGGAGGGGGTGGTGGCCGGCTTCCAGTTCCTGGAGCTGGTGAGTAGGGGCACTGGGCGGGCAAGGGGGGCTGGCAAGGGGGCTGCTCCCCCCGGAGGTAGACAGGGGGGCTCCGGACCCCGGCAGCGGCAGGGGAGAGCAACTCGGGGCCGCACGAGTGGCCATGTAAAGTTTATCGGCTTGAACGGGACCCCGGCCAGCTCCCCGCCCCGCGCCAGCATGTTGCGCCGGCCGCCGCAGGCCAGGTAAGGAGCCGAGTCGCCCCCTCCCCCCTCGTCCTGGCTCCTCAGCTGAGCCCCCCCGTCACCCTCCTGGGGGAGCAGCCCCCTTGCCCGCCCGGTGCCCGTACTTACTAGCCGCAGGAACTGGAAGCTGGCCACCACCAGGCTTGCGCCTGCATTCCAGCTGCAAACCTGGGAGGGAGGAGGAATGCCGCTCAGCTGAGGAGCCGGGGGGAGGGAGAGACTCGGTTTCTTACCTGGCCTACGGCAGCTGGCGGAACATGCTGGCGCGGGGCAGGGACGCTACCCCCCTACAGGACAGGGCGAGGAGCCGGCCGGGGTCCCACCCCCCAGCCGATAAACTTTATGTGCCCACTCGCGTGGCACTGAGCCGCTCTCCCCCGCCGCTGCCGGGGTCCGGAGCCCCGCGCCTCTCGCTCCAGCGGCTCCTTCCCCGCGGGGCGGCGGGACGTGCCGCATGTGCCCGGGGCCCGGGGGGGAGGGGCAGTGGCCACGGCGCGGCCGGCACCTGCACAACAGCTTTTCTTTTTTTTTGGTGGGTTTTTTTTTTGCTCTGCCTGCCCCTCCCCCCCCCCCCACGTCCCTATATCCCCCTCTCCCCTCCCCCCCCCCCGCGTCCCGATATTTTCTGGTCACCCTACACCAGCCAGAACACAGGCCGAACACAAGGCCAGTCAGCACCTGAGCTATGTGGGCAGAGAGCTTTCCCTGAGGCTGACTGCAAACACACAGAGTACTGTTTTGGTGGAGCTCTCTGTGTGTGAGATCAGATGCAGTGAGAAACACCCAGAAACAAACAGGAAGGCAAAAGTAAGCGCCAGAGACAGCCAGAGATGCGCTTGTAGCCTAACCCTGGGAGAAAGCTAAGTGAGAGAACTTTTTGGTAGAATGCTGGCTGGAAAAAGTCTTGAAATACTGAGCAAGGAAACTGTCTCCTGTTGTTTGATTCCTACTTTGTTCAAGGACACAGGATTTTGTACATTCTTTGTAAATAAACAGGATTGCATCAAAGAATATCTGACTGCATCACCAATTTCTCCTCCCAGCTGAAACTGACAAGACCCCAAATTCAGCTAACCACTCAGGTCAAAAAAGCTTATGTGCAGCTGAGGGTTTCTTTAGGTTGGGAGTATTCTAGTTAATCCTTACTTGGACGCTAAGTTACTGTACAAACAATCTTCCTTTTACCATGGAATGTGTTATGCTTAGAAAAAAAATCCCACTGTAAACCAGAGAAGATGTTTGACTGGGCAAATATAGCGTGTTACTGTTCCTGCCCTGGTGCAGTGGCTCTCAGCTGTCATTCCCATAAGCAGGTGGTGTAAAACAATAGCTCAGCAGTCACATTTTCCAAGCTGTCTATCAGGAAGCCGCAGAACCCTCCTCAGTGAGAGACTGTGAAGACTTTGAAATCCCTGCTAGTCTGTGTGTCTAGCTGAGACAAAAGGCCACACAATGAAGTTCCACTACACACACCTCCTCTTCTTTTGTTCAGGTAAGCTCATTTGAACAGTTGGTTCATTTTTGGTTTGGTTCATTGCTTAATGTGTTGCCCGCTGCTCTTTGTATATAATGTGAATTGTGTTAATAAAGCTTTATGAACTTGCAAGGATGACATATAAAATTAATAAAATAGTGGCTTCTAAGTGCAGTGATATCAGCTTATTCACATTTGAAGACTAAACGATCGCAGAAATATTCAGATGATTTAATCACAGTATGCACTAAATTCAAAAATCGAGCTGCTTTCTCCCCTCTACATTTGTTGCTTTTTTTGTGCCATGTTTTAGCACAGAACAAAAAAGACACTGAAATCTTTGGGGATTTTTAGCAAATATGGCTTGAAATGCAATATACTGTAACAAACATTTTCATTTATTTGTGAGGAATAATGATAAGGAAACTGAATTGATTGGCAGCTGCATGTGTTGTGCTGGGACCTATTAATAATTCCAATTAAACTGTCCCCTAAGAGATTAAGTATTTTGTAATCTTAAATATTTTTCACCAAATTAAAAAAAAATGGCTATATTCCTACCAAGCCCTATTAGAATAGAACTGTAGGAAGGATTTTGTTAATTGGATTAATAGAAACCAGTGTAACTCTTGACCTAAATATGACTCTGGGATCATAACATACCGTCTGAAACATGACACCAAATACTGCCCTTCCTGTCAGTGGAAACAGGAGCTGTTTGTCTGCAGCAGAATGTGATGTAAACGTCCGTGTTTTGCCATCCAAGCATCTTAATAGCAAGAGTTGTGTCATTTCAGTAAATCTGATCCATTTGGAGAAAAGTATTTCACATAGTACAAAGCAGCTGAGACCCAGGAGCAGATTAAGGCTGGATTCTCCGATTCCCAGCTCAACTGTCTTAAAGTAAATCAATTTGAAACTAAGAGTGAAATTCTGGCCCCACTGAAGTCAATGGCAACACTCCAATGGACTTCAATGGGCCAGGCTTTTGACCTAAGAACCTATTCAAGGGTCTGAGCTCAGAAAAAGGATTTTCAGAAGTGCTAACCTCTGACCTGAATCTGCTCCCACCACCGTCCATTCCTGTTGCAGGACGAAAAGATCACTGGGAGCAAGACAGGCAGCTCTGTGATACTGAGTACAAGGAAACGTGTTGTGCCCTTGTAACACTGCATTAGCCAGGCTGCAGTTTGGTCCCTTGTAGGTAGTGGAATTTAGTTTAATACTTTCTCAACCACATGACACACCCCACCTATTTTCACAAGTGGTTTTATTATGTGCTCTCTGCCAGTGTGAAGAGAATGAACTGACTCATAAAAATACGCTGTTACTGAAAATGTCAAGTTGATAGCAGCTTCTAGAATATATGCAATGTAGCAAAGGGCCTTAGCATTGTATGTTATCCCTTTCCCAACTGGTGAGGGCTTGGGTTTCCATATTATGCAAAATGTACAAAGGCCATTTTACATACCAACTGTTAGCTTTCTCTGTGACCTGAAGCAGATGTACACAACCACTTTCTGGAGAAAAGATGAAAGTATGTAGGAATAAGACTGCAAGATGACCGTTCCCTTGTGGCTCTCTCAAAATGAAATGGGAACTCACCATGGGGTATGCGACTGATCAAAATAATTTCTAAAGCAGATTTTTTCTGTATGTATCTGCTCACTGAAAGAGTGAGTGAGCAAGATACGGGAAGAGGAAATGGAATGAACATTAAATAAAGATAAAGTGTTATGTCTGTCTTGTCTGAAGTCACACGAGTCTTTTAATTAAGAGGGAAAGCCTGTTTTCCTTTTCCATGTGGATTTGAAATGACTGACTTGCATGCTGTTTCACTTGAAATTCAGATATAAAATAAGATGAAGCTGGATCAGTCAACAGATGTACACAGGGAGCAGATTGCAGGAACATAGCATTAATGTCTTCTTAACCACACAGCCATGCTGAGAATCACTCCCAACAACCCCCAGAATGCAAAGCTTAGGATAAGCTTACATAAATAAAATACAACAACAAGCCACAAGGTGGCACTTTTAGCTAAACATACTAACGTTATTTGTGCACGTTCTTTAAACCTCCAGTGTTATGGGCAAGGACAAGGATGTGGATCCAAGAAAAAAGACGCAAGAAATGCCTGACAATGAGTCTTCAGTTTGCCTAACTACCCAAAAATGCAGGGTGAGATTGGTTTTAGGAGTTTCATGAAGCCTGATTCCAACTTTGATGGTGGGAGTTCTTGATATTTGTTGGTCTCCTGGATGGAACTGTATGTGTTTTGAATGATACTTACTCTTGCAAGCAAATATTACTCAGAATCAGAATAGGTTATCGTCCCTGATGACTATGAAGCAGTCTAAGACATGGTCTGCAAATAAAAAGAAGCAATGAAATAGTAAATAAGCTTTGTTATGGTTAGATTCCCTCACTAAAATGGCACATGACTTTATATCAGTAATATTTGCAGGATATCCTTACCAAGATCGCAATATATTTTATCACTGTCTTACTGATGACATATTTGCTGTTCTGTAGCTGGTCTGATCCTGTGCTCTGAACATGAAACTCGTCTAGTTGAAGATTTATTCAAGAACTACAACAAAGTAGTGCGCCCGGTGGAAGATCATCGTGAGGCTGTTGTAGTCACAGTTGGGCTGCAGCTTATTCAGCTTATTAATGTGGTATAGTATGAATGATGATGTTTAACTGTGTTTGTTTATATGAGCTCATCAAACATTTCTTCTGAATACGCTTTTTCCCTAAACTTTCTGTTTGTTGTTTGAAGGATGAAGTAAATCAGATTGTAACAACCAATGTACGCCTGAAACAGGTAACCTCTGAATCTCATTACTCTTGCTATTCCAAAGCAAACTATTGCCCTGGACCTAATCAGGAATGTGCTATTCTCCGGACATAAATATTACACACACAACACACAACGTGATCGTTCCCCTTTATTCGACATTGGTGAGGCCTCATCTGGAGTACTGTGTCCAGTTTTGGGCCCCACACTACAAGAAGGATGTGGAAAAATTGGAAAGAGTCCAGCGGAGGGCAACAAAAATGATTAGGGGTCTGGAGCACATGACTTATGAGGAGAGGCTGAGGGAACTGGGATTGTTTAGTCTCCAGAAGAGAAGAATGAGGGGGGATTTGATAGCTGCTTTCAACTACCTGAAGGGGGGTTCCAAAGAGGATGGAGCTCGGCTGTTCTCAGTGGTGGCAGATGACAGAACAAGGAGCAATGGTCTCAAGTTGCAGTGGGGGAGGTCTAGGTTGGATATTAGGAAACACTATTTCACTAGGAGGGTGGTGAAGCACTGGAATGCGTTACCTAGGGAGGTTGTGGAATCTCCTTCCTTGGAGGTTTTTAAGGCCCGGCTTGACAAAGCCCTGGCTGGGATGATTTAGTTGAGAATTGGTCCTGCTTTGAGCAGGGGGTTGGACTAGATGACCTCCTGAGGTCCCTTCCAACCCTGATATTCTATGATTCTATGAACATTTTCTGTTCTGGTTTCCTGAAGCAGCTTAGGCAGATGGCAGAGCTGACTGATGATTTCTTTATACAGTCCTAGAACCTTGAAGTTCCATTGAACAACGTGGAGCTCTTGAAAAAAGACACTTTGCATTTGACAAGATGTCCTTCTCTGATATTGTTTCAAACAGCAGATTTGTGTTACAGTTATTTTAGATTATTGAGGTAATCATCATGTATTGTTTGAACATATATAAGAAAGTGGAATTGGTAGAAGGACACATACAGTACTTTTGTGCCTATCTACATGTATCAATGGTATGACAATCAGTAGATCTTGGGAATATTAGATTTAGTTCCAGCAATATTGATAACAGGTTTCCACTGGCTAAAATTCTTTTTTAGCAATGGACAGATGTCAACCTAAAATGGAATCCAGAAGAATATGGTGGGTTGAAAAAAATTCGTATCTCATCTGAGATAATCTGGCGCCCCGATCTTGTTCTTTATAACAAGTAAGTAGTGCTAACAGTACAAAAACTCTGCACGGAACCTCATATAACAAAAATTACTGAATTTGAAGTAGAGGAAGGGGACCAATGATCAGCCTGGTGTTTTTTCAATACCTATTTGAACACTTCATATGTGTCTGAATGACTAGCTGAGATGAGCATCATTTGGATTAGTAAATGGAAAAGATTGAGAGAGAGAGAACGTCTAAAACAGGGTTTGAGACAGTTATAGCAAGTCCAGTGCAGGACAGAAAACCTGTCTATCCTTAGGTTTCAGAGTAGCAGCCGTGTTAGTCTGTATCCGCAAAAAGAACAGGAGTACTTGTGGCACCTTAGAGACTAACAAATGTATTTGAGCATAAGCTTTCGTGGGATGTAGCCCACGAAAGCTTATGCTCAAATAAATTTGTTAGTCTCTAAGGTGCCACAAGTACTCCTGTTCTTTTTGTCTATCCTTAGAAGATCAAGACCAAATTCTTGGCACTCACCCCTCCTTATAACCTAATGACAGGGGAGTTACAGCCTGGTACTTCAGGTCTGAATTTGACCCATAGGTTTTATATTCAATGAGCCAAATTCTCCACCCAGTTACTTCAGAGCAACCCCTTTACTGAGTATATACCCTTTCCAAGTCTCCTTCAGATAGATACTGTATTATATGTACGTCAGTTATGCTGTCCTTGTCACTGTTAATTTCTTCTTTCTTTTGCAGTGCAGATGGTGAATTTGCTATTGATCAATTCACCAAAGTTCTTTTAGAACATACAGGCAAGATCACATGGACACCACCAGCAATTTTTAAAAGTTACTGTGAAATTATAGTCACACACTTTCCATTTGACCAGCAGAACTGCAGTATGAAGTTGGGCACTTGGACGTATGATGGTACAGTGGTTGTTATAAATCCGGTATGAAACAACTTTTTAAATGAGAGTACCAGTAGACATTGAATATTTTAACCTGAATTCTTTTTTCCCATGCCTTTTTTTTTTTTTTTTTTTTTTTTTTAATTCTCAGGTTTAAATGTCAATTGTAAACTGCTCTGATTGAAAAATAAACAGGTACTGAATTACTGAAATTATTAATGACTGATGCCAAAATATAGAGTGTACTACCAGCAATATTCAGCACTACAGGTTTCCTACAGCTATTCTGCACACATTTAATGCATAGACTTCATGGTCAACAGCATGGCCATGCTCCTCAAATTGGCACAGCTCCATTGACTTCAGTACAGCTATGGCAACTCTTTGTTAGCTGTAGTAGTATTAGGGCTTAGTATTAGGATACAGCCACTAGATTGCACATGTATCTGTAGAGGGTTGACATTCTCACTCCTGGAACAAAGAGTCCCTTAGTCATATACATTGTCTGTCTCTCTTTCTCCCTCTCTCATTTTCTATAACCTTTACCACCGTTGCAGCCAAGTGCCATCTCTAGATCCACTTTATAACTACCCTCTTGGTTTCTAAAATTCTGTGCCCACTTGCTTCACTGACGTCCTATCTGCCTACTCTCCAGCCAATTAACCCCACTTCGTCTCTTTGATCCTGTTCAGTCTCCCTGCTTGTTTATTTCTAGGGGCTGATTTTTACCTGTGATTTCCTACCTGTCCCACTTGGAACCACTTCCTTTTTCTTTAGATATTTCACTGAAGACTCCCTTTTCTCTTTAACTTGACTGTAGTTGATTCTTTCTGTAAAGCTTTTAGTTGAAATGTGTGTAAAAGGCATAATATTAAAATAAAAGTAACATAGAAAGAAATAGCTGGTGGGTTGGTTGGTTTGCTTACAAAGCCAGAAGCACAGGATTATATTGAATTTGGTTTCACTAGGAATCAATGCCAAGTTTTAATTTATTGGTCAGTAGCTCTAATATTGAGATTTACTATTTATCCTGTCAGGAGAGTGATCGCCCAGATATGAGCAACTTTATGGAGAGCGGCGAGTGGGTGATGAAAGATTACCGGAGCTGGAAGCACTTTGTTTACTATGCCTGTTGCCCTGACACCCCATATCTGGATATTACCTACCACTTCCTCATGCAGCGCTTGCCTCTCTACTTCATTGTCAATGTCATCATTCCCTGTCTGCTCTTCTCGTTTTTAACTGGGTTAGTGTTTTATCTGCCCACCGATTCAGGTACGTGCATTTATTACGTTACTGTAATAAGCTCCTGATTCTCAAAGGAAAGAGCAATAACTAACAATTAAGTCAATGGGACCTGTCAGGATCAGGCCCTAAAGTGATGGACACTATAAATCTAGCTGAGGAACAGTTTCAACTCTAAAACTGTTATTATGTAGGCCTCACTCAGCTCCCTTGAAAATCAGTGGTAAATCATCCATTCAATGTCACTGGGAGCAAGGTTCAGCTGATTGGTTTTGTGCCTTTGAAATTAATATATTGAATATGTTAATAAACAGTCAAATGGTGACACTGGAAACCCTGATATAGCATGTTTGAGTTAGGGGAGTTAGTTTGTTTCGGCCATTAGCTTCTCTGATGGCATGAATAAATATATTAAGCAACCCTGGTCTCTTTCTGGCCTGTAGTGTGCCTCACTATTAGGTGCTCTCTAATTTGAGAAAAGCACTATTCACTGCAACCATTTCCTGGTGCTTAATTTGTTTTTAATCCATGCCAGGATTTTGCCCCTTATCCTTGGCTGTTTTTTTCCTTCAATTTCCTCTTATGACGGGTCTTAAGAGATTTTTTTTTAAAAAATGCATGCCACTGGACTGAACAGAACAAAATGTATGTTCATTGTGTTTTGTAGTTCAGTTTTGTCACCCTTAGTGCTAAATAGCATTGCCAACCCTCCAGGATTGTCCTGGAGTCTCCAGGAATTAAAGATTAATCTTTAATTAAAGATTATTTCATGTGATGAAACCTCCAGGAATACGTCCAACCAAATTGACAACCTTAGTCCTAAAGGAAGTCTCAAATACTGCCTGAGCTCTAAGGCCATGTGCTCTCTTGTGCATTCAATCAGCCCACGGTGAGGCTGCCATTTATCCAGAGCAAAAAACAAAGCCACCCAAAGGAACTGAGGAAATCAACCCAAAGGAGCAAGCCCTGATTAGAGGCCATGTTTACTCATTTAACTCCTGCAGCACATACTCATGCTCATAGCAAGTGAGTTGTCAGTGCCTTCAGCCTGTCCCCAGTCCCAGTTGTGTCCTGGAAAATTCCAACTTGATGCTGGGGGGGTTGATCCTAATTTGGTCTCTCCACAGTGGCACAAGAACATGAATGACCAGCCAGGTTTGCTGCTTCTTGTAATGCAGAGAGAGATAAAAGTAGTCCAGATGTATAGGTATACATTCAAATATCCAAAATGTACCAGCAACCAATCACCCATGAAATCACACTCTATTTCTCTCCCTGATTAACACCCTCTGCACTGTATCACATTAATGGCAGTGTTGTTGTTTTGTTCTGCATGGCAGGTGAGAAGATGACTTTGAGCATTTCTGTTTTGCTGTCTTTGACTGTGTTCCTTCTGGTCATTGTGGAGCTGATTCCTTCTACTTCAAGTGCAGTGCCCTTAATAGGCAAATACATGTTATTTACCATGGTGTTTGTCATAGCGTCAATCATCATTACCGTCATTGTAATCAACACCCACCATCGCTCCCCAAGTACCCATATTATGCCACAGTGGGTGAGGAAGGTGAGGAAGGTTATTTGTGAATTTCTCTGCTTGAGCAGGGCCTTAAATATTTCACTCTGCGGTTTATGTAATAAAAATCTCAGGGTGTTGGGGGGAATTTCCCAATCCAGATAAATCTGAGGGCTCCCTGGCTGGGCTGCAAAATCACTCCTTTAAGTAGCAAAATTGCCTGTTGTTGGGTGTCTATCAGAGGGAAAACCCAACACCTGGGAGGCAGATGAGGCAAAACAAAGTGGTAGCTGTGGACACAGAGAAGGAAATAGGTAGGTTGCTTATATAGCTCTTTATGGGAACCGACAGATTATCAGGCTGCATGACTCCTAGCCCAGCCAGTGGCCAACTCCATCAGCCAGCTGCCTGCCCAGGTGTTCATTGTGGATCCACAGAGTGGAGCTCAACTGGGTCTCCCATGACAACTCCTCAGCCCATTCCCTACTCTCCTATGAAACAGCATTACTCCAAAGCTATTGGAAGGGAGGGAAATCTCCCTCTCCAGCGTAAATGATGGCCACCAGACCTTACCAAGACCCATGGCAGAGTTGTGGGTATGTCTCCACCTGGGGAACCCAGACCATCCATGGCCACTCGTGCTAGTCTTTCCATCACCCAGCTTGCATGAACTGGCATTAAACTATGTAGGCCAGACCTACCACATACCGACCTATACCTTTAAAATTGCTCCAGTCTTGCAGTGGAAATTCTTTTTTTTTTTTTTAATGGAACTTTTACAAATATTATTCTATCGAATCCCTGCAAGGGTAAGGGCTAGGGTTAGGGAATTTTAAAAGGCCAAGTCTGTACATGCTGTGTGATCAGGAAGAAAAACCTCCACTGATTTAAAGAAGGTTGTGAAAATCTGTGTGTGTGTGTAAGTGAAACAACAGGATAGCCAACAAGAAGGGACAAGCAAAAGCAGGCCAAAGGGATTTCTCTGCAACACTTCTAGACAGTGTGGGCCAGATCCTCATTTGGTGTGTATCAGCATAGCTCTATTGAAGTCAGTCGAGTTACGCCAATTTACACCAGTTGAGGTTCTGGTCCTGGGTGTTATACTCCAGTTATGTTTGGATCCTGTTAAATCAGTATACATTTTATATGGCAGCAAGAAATTGTTTCCTGAAAATGTGTGAGAGGCTTGTGTACGATTCAGTAAGCCCCAGGGCATCAGCTTTATACAAGACAAGTAAAGTGTGACTAAGGCTTGTGCTGTGACACACTTTCAAACAGGGAATTTCTAGCAAATCCAGTAGAGGAGATTATTTGGTAGTTAAGAATGTTGCACCTGCTTTTGTTTGTTGTAATGTCACATCAGTAAAACAATCTCCCTAAACTAATGCGATTTCTTTTTTCAGATCTTTATTGACACAATCCCAAATGTTATGTTTTTTTCAACAATGAAACGACCATCCAGGGATAAACAAGAAAAAAGGATTTTTACAGAAGACATTGATATTTCGGAAATCTCTGGAAAACCATGTCCTGCTGCCGTCAACTTCCACTCCCCACTTACCAAAAACCCAGATGTGAAAAGTGCTATAGAGGGAATCAAATACATTGCTGAAACGATGAAATCAGACCAAGAATCCAGTAATGTAAGGCATTTTTTATGTGTGATTCATCCCTTGCTTTTAAAATAAGACACTTTATTTTCTGGGAATAATAAATCTTTCCATTTCTCACAAATACACCCCAAACATAGTTTCTGCTGTATCAAAGAGCCCTGTTCTTTCCTTGATGCAATCTGTAAAGAATGATAAATAAAAGTTACAGATGACAATTGAGTCTTTGAAAAAAATTATGCGCTAAGATTTTCCCAGTGTAGTACATGAACTCAAAGAGGAGTGAGCACGGGTAGTTAGAATGGTTTCAAGGAAATTAACAATATTCCAAAACAGATTCCTAATGTATTTCATGCAGGACATTTTCCTAATATAATAGGCAGTTTGCAGTACACTCAAAGCTGGGAAATAAACCTTAACAAAACTTCATGCTAACAGAAACATTTTTATTTCACCACCTCAGAGATCTTAAATGTGACCTGCAAATGTTAATTCCAGTTTTGATAAGCTTTGATTTTGTAGACTCAATGCTCCAAATAATTCCTATAGGAGGGGGACATAATAAGCATCTTTTAGAACACCCTGGCCTTTTCTACTGTACCTCCCAAATGAAGGCATTTCCCAGGAAAAGCTAGCTTTGCCCCTCTTCTATAGAAAGTTAAGTCTATGTGCTAAAACCCTGATTTATAACCCCTGGTTATATACTTCTGTCCTGAGTAGTTTCTACTATTTGGTGGTTAACTTTAATAACTAATACAGCACGTATCGTTTTGAAGGATCCCAGAAACTTCTCAATTATATACAAAGAGCACCACTGAGATGCAGATGTTTCTGGATGGGTGGCAGCAGCAGCTTGAGCTTGGGGCGTGTTGGTGAGAGAATTATTTTGGGCACCCCCAATTTAACTAATTCATTTTGGGCCACAATATGAAAAAAAGGGCAAAATTCTCCCCTGAAGGTTTGACTGCAACGGAAATGCTGACTTAGATGAGATAGTTAGAGGTGCAGTCAAATACTCCAGTTTGCATCCGAGTTCATTTTGTGGGTGAAAACTGCACCTGAAAAAAGGGAGGCCTGACCTCCGCTCTTTTGAAGATTTGCACCTCATTTGTAAAGGAGGCTCTTTGAGTCACTGGCAGCCTCTTGAAGTGGAGCTCAGCTGTCTGTGTGATCTGTGCATCGTTTCTAAACATTTACAAAAGGTTTCCAAGGGCAAATTGCAAAACCAAGCTGGGGGTTGTAGCCATTCTGGTGAAACGTAGCACTTATGAAGTACTTG